>NC_064562.1:133576491-133882056 GCF_937001465.1 Orcinus orca
AATTTGCAAAAATCAAACACAACAATGTATAGAAGTGATAATACATCATGACCATGATAAACCCAGGAATGCAGGGTTAGTTTAACATTTCAAAATCTGTCAATTTAATACAACATGGTCAGTTCAATACATGCAGAAAAAGCATTTGACAAAATCTAATATCAATCCCTGATTAAAATCTTTCAGAAAGGTAGAAGTAAAAAGAAACTTCCTTAACTTGATAAAGAATTATAAAAAAAAACCCCTGCAATTAAATAATACTCCACGATGGAAGACTGAGTATTTTCCTCCCTAAGATCATGAACAAGTGAAGGTTTTCTGCTTTCACCACTTATATTCAATATTATAGGTTTTAGACAGGGAGAAAACAACAACAACAAAGGCATACAAATTGGAAAGGAAGAAGTAAAACTGTCTTTATTGACTGATGGCAAGTTTTTCTCTGAATCCGGTGAAATCTACAAAAACTTATTTAAGGCACAAGCCCTGGCCCAGCCCTGATGCGTGCTGAGCCCTCCCGCCTGCCGTCCTTACCCAGCCTGACCCGCGCGGCCAGCCCCGGCAGCGGACTTCATCTCCCCGGAAGCATTTTCATGGGGAATGTTATCAGGAAGGCTGTGAAGAAGAAAGTAGTTTGGGTATGATTGAAGGATGACAGTATGGCACGTTACAGGGAGCTAAAATCGGGTCTGAGATTGGGTGCTACCAAGGTTTTGCTTTTGCTTGGAGATGTCTCCTGCACGGTTGCGCCCCTGAGAAAGACAGCAAAAAGATGAAGGTCTTAGAATCGTTGATTGGAATGATTCAGAAATTCCCTTATGATGACCCTACTTATGATAAACTTCATGAAGACTTAGACAGAATTAGAGGGAAATTTAAGCATCTTTGTTCATTGCTAAACGTTCAGCCCGACTTTAAAATTAGTGCAGAAAGTTCCGGACTTCATTTTGAGGATGACAGACGCACAAAGACGAAACGTAAGGGAACAGATGTTCGTATGTTAAGTGTTTAAAAATGTGATTAAAGGCAAAACAATGATGGGGGACTCGTTGTTTTGCAGGGAGGGTTCCAGCGTGGCCGGTGAAAGGGCTTCATTCTCCCGAGGTCTGCCGGGTCACCTCGGTGCCCCCCACGGGGCCCCTCCACACAAGCCTGTCCTTTGTTGGGCCCTGTCTGCTCTGCAGTGTGAACGTGGCCCTGGCAGAGCCCTCGCAGGGCTGCTCTTCTCTGGTCCAGGGTCCAGGCCCTGGCTCATGGGTTCTCGTCCCCTGGCAGGCCTAGCTAGATCTAGACTCGGGTTGGCTCTGGATAGGATAAACCTCCCCTTTACCCTCAGGGCTTTGGTCAGCGCTCAGAGGGACAGTTTTTTTTAAAAAAAATGAGAGCCACAGGGTTGACACGAAGCAGGTTAATGGGAAGGAGTGATGGGTGCTGTGACATTTATTGACCCTTGAGATGTGCCAATGCTTCTCATGTTTTATTTAGTCCCTTCAGGAGCCCATGAGGTGGGCGTTATTCACGTTTTACAGACGAGGAAACCGAGGCCCAAGAGACTGCCTGGTCCAAGGGCAGTGGGTGGCAGAGCTGGGACTCCAGCCCCGTCTCCTGGTGCCCGCTCTGGAACACACGGTCGCACCCACAGGCTCGGGGTCCCTGCCCGTAGGTCCCCGCTATGCCCTGTGGAGCCCTGGGGAGTCCCCTGTGGCCATGGACGTGGACGTCTGGCTAAGAGGAGGAGAGGCCAGCCCTGTCCCCAAGGAGCCAGGACGTGCTCTTCCTGTGTCCCCCAGTGGGTGGGACTCTGCAACATCAAAAATGGTCACGGGGAGGAGACTTTAAGGCCACCGTTCCATGTGCAGAAACTTTGGAGCCTTCCTTTTAGTGTGAGGTCTTCTGTCTTCTGCTCGGACTTAAAAGGCATCATCTGTACGCGGTGCACAGCCTCAGGTGTGCCTTCGTCACAGACACCAGCAGTGCTTATCTCTCTGGCTGGTGGGATGGAGGGGCTTTTGTCGTTTTCCTGGGTGGATTTTTGTGCTTCCTAAACTATCTGTTTGGATAATGTATTATTTTTATAATTGGAGAAAAAAATAAACAGCATATTAAAAAAAAAGAAAACACGTCTTTAAATTTATTCAAAATGTAATAGGTGCATCTTGCAGGTTTGCAAGACACAAAATCAATATACAAAAAAAATCAATTGTGAAATGGCCTCTATCAGTAGAGTTTTGTTAAATTGAATTGTTTTAGGATTAGCAAAAGGAGATAAAGAACCTGTTGATACCTACTTTATGAGTATGTATCACTTTTTCTATGGATACCATGTTGTTAATACCCTCAGAGACCAAAATCTGCTTTGTTTTCTACCTTCAGACTATAAAGTCTGTCCTCTGAAACAGCAGTGATTGGAGTTATACTTAGGATTCTACAACTTTTCAACTTTTTTCTATTTTATATCTGTTCTTTATTTGTTCTGCCTAATTCTTGCATTCCAGGCTATTGTATTGGCAAATACATTACCTCACAAAAGTCAAGGATCGCTATCTGATATGGAGGTTCATAATATTCTTCAGTCTTTTGTCTCATTTGCTTACTTCACTCAAATGTTCTAAATAGCAATATTCTAGAATTTCTATGTTAGATATTTGAGCATAGACTAGAAATCCAAGAAGTAAATAAAAAATTTATTTGTATCCCGTAATTCCTATCTCTAGACTGGTTCCCAGGGTTTGATTTGACACAAGTGGGGCTAAAAGAGTTGGCCCATTTCCAAGCCATCTCCTATACAGGCATTGACGAAGAAGCTGGTTTCAGTGTCAGTTATGGTCCATACAAGTGATTATGCTTAACTGACATCAAGAATGTTCTTTTTTCTGTATTTCTATCCACATGGTCCATAAATATGTAACAGTTTATCCATGCATTTGTGTGAGAATAACACTGAATGATTGACTATATTTTTTAGGATGAGAGAGGAGGTTTTTTGGTTTATTTGAAGTAAACGTTTAATATTTTAAAATGATGCAAGGTGTTAGAAAACATTGAGTCAAAGTTTTGAATAATTTAGAAGTGTATGTTTCTAAAAGAATAGAAATAAGTAACAATGCCTATTTAAAAATAGCTCTCATAATGTTTGATACTGAGAATTAAAAAACTAATGACAAACATTATTATATAGTAAAGTATTATATAGTAAAGCAAAGATGTCCCAAGTATTCTAGCTTTCTGATATTACCTCTTTTTTTGGTATATATTCAAATGTAGTAGACTAACTTCCATCTTAAATATTGCGAGAGGCATACCCCTTTGCCCAGTATTTCTATTGACTCTGGTTTAAGGTGGGCCAGTTTTTAGTCTGCTCTAAACTCCTGCTTCTGTAGATTTCTCAATTCCTAATTTTCATTTTCTTTAGCTTCTGTCCTTTTCCTACTTTGCTTCTTTCTTAGGTATAAACTCAGCCTTGTTTGTTTTTTTCTTTTTTTCCATTCCCCCAAGCTGTACCACAACAAGGTTATCTATGTAAGTGTCTTAGGTTAGATGGTTAATATAGGAGGATTAAACACAGAAAGAACAAAGAAAACAAGTTAAATGAGGACTATAGTTCTTTTTTTTTTTTTTTTAAGATGTTGGGGATAGGAGTTTATTAGTTTATTAATTTATTTTTGCTGTGTTGGGTCTTCGTTTCTGTGCGAGGGCTTTCTCTAGTTATGGCAAGCGGGGGCCACTCTTCATTGCAGTGCGCAGGCCTCTCACTATCGCGGCCTCTCTTGTTGGGGAGCACAGGCTCCAGACGCGCAGGCTCAGTAGTTGTGGCTCACAGGCCTAGTTGCTCCGTGGCATGTGGGATCCTCCCAAACCAGGGCTCAAACCCGTGTCCCCTGCATTAGCAGGCAGATTCTCAACCACTGCGCCACCAGGGAAGCCCAGGACTATAGTTCTTAAAAGTCTTTCGGCCATGCTGGCTACTGGGAATTTCTCATTGGCCATCCTTCTTTGTTGTCATTTTTCTGAATTCCTTTTTTCTCCCTCTATCAGATATTTCTGTCATCCCTCGTAATTCAAGTAACTGGTCACCATGTCTGCATCACCCCTTGCCCATTAATGAAAAAGTTTCACAATTTTTTTCTGAGCAAACAAGATCAGGATTTGCCCCCTGCGTTAACTGATTAGTCCAAAGAAATACAAAAATCTTGGAGTAGGTAAACAAACAATAAATAACTTAAATATTTCACTTATTTCTTTCATGTATTAAGATATTGAGTAATTTCGTGGAGCATATCTCATGTGGACTGTGGCTTGGTATCAGTTGATGGCACTGGTAAGGTCGTTTTGGTTGCTGACAACAGTGCCACTGCCATTAATTGGTGCCTGTGCCTGGCAGTTATCAAACACTTTGAACATCACCTCTAGCTACATCTGTTTTCCTGTTTGAGATAAAGGTGCACATTAATGTAGTTTTATTTTTAGTGTTTTGTGGTTATTATATTAATAATTCCCTTTTTCCAGCTGACCCATTTCAGGTTGCTTTTCTTTCATGCTTTTTTAATCAAAGTTCGATAATACATATATATCTTAAAGAAATAATAAATATATACATGAAGAAGAGTGTCCAGTAAAGCACATTATTTGCTGTTTTCTTTTTTCCTAATCTCCTTATCTCAAAATCTATTTTCAGATGTATGTGATTTTCCCAGTGGTACATAGATCAGAATTTAGCATTTAAACACATTTTACATGTAAATTCCAGAAAACATTTAACTACTTCTGTGTTTTCTGCTTTGTGAGAATTTTGGTAAGTAAAGAAATTCTCTAAGCTGATCTGAGCCATTACTGCTGCGAAAGCTGAAAAATGAAAACTTCAGTGTACATAACATAATATATTCAGGCATAATATTTATTTAGATTCATCTTGCAGCTGATTTTCTCTGGTTTAAGTATAAACTTCCAAAAGTGAGCACAGCAATGCCTTGATCATATGTATCATACTAGTCTGACTCCTAGGATGTTTACTTCAGGAGTGTATGCTCGACACAGTGTTTATAGCCTCAGAAAATTTGAACCTAATTTCCAGAAATCAGTCTATACACTTGAAGTTAGAAGACAATATTTTCTCAAAAAAAGGTCATCTCTTTTAGATTTACTTATAACCTCTGAGAAGCCAAGGACTTTTATAAATCTTGGGAATGTGACAATAGGATAATTTCAGTTCTATGTAAACTTAATAGCCCCTAAGATGTAAGTACAAATAAAATGATGTTTTTGCTGCTGCTGGTAAAAATGCCGGTGCTGACATCATCACTACAGTAAAAGGAGCAGTAGAAAGGCTGCTGTTTTCTTTTTTAAAGCTCTAACTTAATCCTTTAAAGTGGAGTTAACCCTTTAAAGTGGAGTTAATTCCAGATTTGTAAGCACAGATGAACAGTGAAGAAATTCCAAGATGCCTATAAGAAGCTAGAGCTGTAGACCAAATTTCTTTACAAATCTTGGCTCTTAAGATATATCATATTTCAAAGATTCTAACATTTACGTTTTTTCTTCACATTTTAACATCTCTGGAAACAGTTTGTTTCTTGTGGTAGTCCTAATAGGATTTCCCTTGCTTGTCTTTGTGCATGAAAACTTGCAGAATGGAGTGTCCAGCAACTTGGAGTACAATTTCAGAGACAGTACTGCATCGCCAGTGCTCTTGATGACATAGATGGCAGTGTTGAGTGGGAAAACTTTAAAAGTATCTTGAAAGACTGGACTTGGGATGGGAGGAAGCTTTAGACATTCCTTAACTAACCAGTTTTACTTATATTTTCATTTTTATGTAGGCTTAAGAATGACATAAGGTAAAAACCTATACCTCAATAAGTATTAAAAAGCCCTTCAAAAAGTATGTAGTAAAAGTCCTGAGTTACCAAAAACGTTGTGTTATAACTTGTGTAGCAGTGTCTGTTTTCTTTTCTCTGTGGTACATAAAATAATAGAATCCTTATAATCAATTTGGTATTATGATTCTGAGATGGACGTAGATTGTGGGATTATAGAATTTTTGAATTGCTGACTTTTTTGTGAATTGCTAATTTTAAAGAAGTTTTTTTGTTGTTTCTATGTTTTAAAGGGAGTGTTATGAATTATATCATATCAAAAGAGTTATAAAAGCATTTTTCAAAGAGGATTAACAATAAAATTTTAAAGAGTTTAATATTTCCTTTCATTCTCATAAGTAACATTCTTTTTGAGAACTACTTCCAAATATGTTCTTTAAAGGCAAACTTCAAAGTCTAACTTTGGGCTACAAGTAAACTATTTTGTCTTGTTTATTGTAGACAATCATCTTTGAGGGTTTTGAAGTTTAGTGTGGTAGAGGATTTAGCACTCTGTACGTTTATATTTGAGGTTGCAGTATTGACTTATTATCTTTCCTAAAATGTAATAGACGTCATGAATGGCTTGCAACACTCAGTATCTTCAGGATGTTTGCCATTGCTGTACTTGATGATTATTATTTTAAAAATATCTCTCTGATCCCTTTTTTCTGGAGAGAAAATCAAAATTACCTCTCAATCACTTTACTGTCTGTGTATAATCTCTGATTTAATATCGTTAGACCAATGAGGAGCCACCTGATTTCCCCAGCATTGCCCAAGGTTTGTTTTATGCCAATATATTTCTCAAATAATGGAAGTATAGACATTTAAATGCCAAACCTAAATTTTTCGTTTACTATTTCTGATATAAATATTCCTACAACACACCTTTCTGTCATTCTTAGTTAGAGAATACTAAAAATCAAAGCCTTAAAATTTTGTGTTATGCGGCAATCTCAAGAGGGAAACTGCTTTGTTTGTTGAGGGGTCTTTAGTACACGGTGAACAGCGAGATAAGAGGAACAGTTAATAGGGGCGGAATACACTCAACACTAAATGAATGTTCACTTTTTGTAGAAGATGTAGACTCATTATTCTGAATATCAGTTACAACAGATGATCTGCTCCGGCCCCTGGGGCTATGTGCACAGGCAGGGCCTCAGCCTCCAGGGGTCTGTCACCACCCCAGGCACAGGACTCTCAGATGGGTATTTTTGTTTCTCCAGAGAGGCAGTTCCATTATCTCACTGCACTATTTTTGACTGAACGTTCAGTATTCTGATCAATAATTGAATTAAGCATCACCTCACTGTGTGATTCCCCCTGACTTTCTTCCTTCTAGTTATGGCACAACTATTCACTTAGCCATCCAGTTTTGAAATCTGTGATTTTCTCAATTTCTGATCTTCTGTGTAGGTCTGTCAGTTGTACCTCTGGTTTCCTCTTTACATCTCTACTCTCAACACCCTCTTTTTTAAATTGAAGTTTAAGTTTTTCTTCTATTATTGTCTTTGCCTAGAAAATTTCAGTTTGCCATGTGCTTGATTTTAGGCTTCCAGTCTCTTCCATTTCCAGTGTATTAGGTATAGAACTGACAGTATTTCCCTGTTCAAAAATCTCCAACGGTTCCCTGCTTTTTTTAATTAATTTTTTTCACCAAGTATTAAAACAATTGCCAGGAGAAGCTTAGTTCTATAAGATCACATATGGATGAAAGGATATAAAATGATTTTGACATGAAGCATCACATTCCTTTCCCACTAGTCATTTGTATGACAATCTACTACAAAATTTCCTTGGGCGTCAGGATTGAATGCATCAAAAATATCAATCTTCATGTGTACTGGATCAATTCTTGAGAAATCTTCTCTACACACTCTTCTGAAACCACTCAAGAGATTCATTGACTTTTTGAAACTTATCTACAAATACTTCAAGGACATACTTGTAAATTTTGTCAGCAACTTGAGATGCCACTGAATCTGATTAATTTTTTTTTTTTTTTCTTTCTCGACTGCACCACACAGCATGTGGGATCTCAGTTCCCCGAACAGGGATCGAATACGTGTCCCTGCATTGGAAGGTGGATCCTTTACAACAGGACCACCAGGGAAGTCCCTGCCACTGAATCTTTCTAAAGTCCTTGATCCTGCTTTAAAATTTTTTTCCAGTTTTATTGAGCTATAATTGACATATAACATGGTGTAAGTTTAAGGTGTACATGTGTTGATTTAATATGCTTATATATTGCAAAACAGTTGCCACTGTAGCTTTGGCTGGCACCTCCATCCTGTCACATAATTACCATTCCTTTTTCGTGGTAAGAATATTTAAGATCTACTCTCTTAGGAACTTTCCAGTAGATAATACAGAATTATTAGTTATAATCACCATGCTGTACATTAGATCCCCAAAGTTAATCTTATAACTGGAATTTGTATCCTTTGACCAGTATCTTCCCGTTCCGCCCCCCACCCGGCCCCTGGTAACCACCACTCTTGATCCTTATTATTGTGTCTTCATTCCTATATTCATTTGTTTGTCACTGTTTTAACTGAGACACCACTATGTGCCGAAGCGCCAGGTGTTATAGACATGGTGCTACACAAAAATGGATACGATTTTAGACTAGCTTTCTTCACCATTTAGAGTTGAAATTTATATATTTTCATTGTATATTCTGTTTTTAGAACTTGAAGATCATTTTTGGTGCTGGAGGAAAATAAAATTCTATTGTCTGTTAGCAAATTGCTCTCTTCTCCGAGCAGTAGGATCCTTCTTTTCCTGCCTTTTCTTTCCTCATTGCCTAAAATATGATGGAAAACTACTTTATATTGTCCTAAGTATTTTTCACAAGTCTCAGCTCATTTCAAACAGCACATTTGACACTGATTTAAAGCATATTGTATATATAGCTGTGCATGTTTTTTAACTTTACAGTATATTATGTGTATTTTTCCATTTAATTAAGTATATTCTGAAAACACGTTGTTTAATGTCTGTTTAATAGTCCATCTTATTTAACCATCCCCTATTTGGGGCTATTTGGTTTGTGTCCAATTTTTTTTTTTCTTTTTTTTTGGCTTGTTCTGCAATTTTAAATAATGCTTCTGTGAACATCCTGGTACATAATTCTTTGCCTGCATTTCTGATCATTTCCTTATGCTGTACTCCAGCCTCCAAATACTGTCCATTTCTTGTGCCCAGGCACTAACTAGATGGGCTGTTTTTCCAATCTATGTCCAGTGAATATATTTTTCACTCAATGACTTTTAGAACTTTTCTGATGACCAGATGGAGTGTTGCCCATCTGTGCCTCAAGATCTTCCACGGTCTATTCCAACATACACCCTTACAGCATGCTAGGACACTATAAGGACAGGAGAAGGAAGGTAAGGGCCTGTACACCCTGCTGGGTGATGATGGTAAAGCAGATAAACTCTAGTCCTCTGTCTTGGAGCTGTGCCCATGTGCATGTCTCTGTGTGTGTATGGTGGGAGGAGAGATGGAGTGTTGCTGCTTGCTATAGACTAAATTGTGTCCCCCCCTACCATCCCAATTCGTATGCTGAAGTCCTAACCCCCACAGTGTGATGGTATTTGGAGGTAGGACCTTTGGGAAGTAATTAGATTTAGATGAAGTCATGAGGGTGGGGCCCTCATGATGGGATTTGTGCCCTTATAAGAAGGGTCACCAGAAAGCCTGCTTTCCCCTTCTCTCTGCTATGCAAGGGCAGCAAGAAGGAGGCCATCTGCAAGCCAGGAAGAGAACTCTTACCAGGAATCCATTTGGCCCACACTTTGATCTTGGACTCCCCAGCCTTCAAAACTGTGAGAAAATCAGTTTCTGTTATTTAAGTCACCCAGTCTATGGAATCTTCTTATGGCAAATATACTGTTGAAGGCAACTAAGTTATGATTCCCTGTGAGCTGGAAAAATGGCAATACACAGATGTTTTAGACTGCCACTGAATATTAGCTTTAAAAAACCTGAAACCCCAAACTCAAAAGCGTAGCCAAATATAGCAAAATATTTTGTCTCACTTTTATTACTATTTCTTTAGTCTTGCTTCTTCTTTCTTGTTTCTTTTTTTTTCTTTATGTAGTAATTTACAGATGAGTAAACTGTACACGCCATTTCAGCTTCAATCTTTCAGTTCATATAAGGAGAGAATTAACTGATAGTCATGTCAAACAGGGTCCTTTTTAAAGGCATATAACCAGTCATTTATATAGGTACTGCTTTCAGTCCTTGCTAACTAAAAAAAAAAAAAAAAAAAAAAAAAAAAAATTGAATATGAAAATGTCCCTTTTAGTTCCTCTCTTTTGGTTGACTCTTCTTGTTATGATATTACAACTTTTCATTTTTATGAAATTTCTAGAATTTAATGTTTCAGCTTTTTTTTGCTTTGTGATCAAGGAGTAGTAAATTACTTATACTCATGTAGTCTCAGTGGATTGTAAAGAGGAATTACTTATATTGAACCATTTTTCTGCCACTTTGTGACATGGGGTTTTCTTTGTTCATCTTGGCTGTTTTGCCTCATTAGGCGTGCTGTTGTAAATGAATTGTTGGATCTAATCATACCAGGAAATATTTGTCTTATGTGGCCACTGTGTTGCCTGGGATGTGTGAGCTGAAAAACCTACTGGGCTGTAAGTTTTCCTTTGGAATGTTTGAAGAATCCTTAAGTGCTGTTGAACGTGAAGGATAGAACTGCTCTCAGGAAAACAAAGTTTTTTTTTTTTTCTTACTAAGTTAGTTCTGTCTTTATTTTATTTATTTATTTATTTTAACATCTTTATTGGGGTATAATTGCTTTACAATGGTGTGTTAGTTTCTGCTTTATAACAAAGTGAATCAGTCATACATATACATATGTTCCCATATCTCTTCCCTCTTGCATCTCCCTCCCTCCCACCCTCCCTATCCCACCCCTCCAGGCAGTCACAAAGCACCAAGCTGATATCCCTGTGCCATGAGGCTGCTTCCCACTAGCTATCTACCTTACGTTTGTTAGTGTGTATATGTCCATGACTCTCTCTCGCCCTGTCACAGCTCACCCTTCCCCCTCCCCATATCCTCAAGTCCGTTCTCCAGTAGGTCTGTGTCTTTCTTCCTGTCTTACCCCTAGGTTCTTCATGACATTTTTTTTCTTAAATTCCATATATATGTGTTAGCATACGGTATTTGTCTTTTTCTTTCTGACTTACTTCACTCTGTATGACAGACTCTAGGTCTATCCACCTCATTACAAATAGCTCAATTTCGTTTCTTTTTATGGCTGAGTAATATTCCATTGTATATATGTGCCACATCTTCTTTATCCATTCATCCGATGATGGGCACTTAGGTTGTTTCCATCTCCGGGCTATTGTGAATAGAGCTGCAATGAACATTTTGGTACATGACTCTTTTTGAATTTTGGTTTTCTCAGGGTATATGCCCAGTAGTGGGATTGCTGGGTCATATGGTAGTTCTATTTGTAGTTTTTTAAGGAACCTCCATACTGTTCTCCATAGTGGCTGAACCAATTCACATTCCCACCAGCAGTGCAAGAGGGTTTCCTTTTCTCCACACCCTCTCCAGCATTTATTGTTTCTAGATTTTTTGATGATGGCCATTCTGACTGGTGTGAGATGATATCTCATTGTAGTTTTGATTTGCATTTCTCTAATGATTAATGATGTTGAGCATTCTTTCATGTGTTTGTTGGCAGTCTGTATATCTTCTTTGGAGAAATGTCTATTTAGGTTTTCTGCCCATTTTTGGATTGGGTTGTTTGTTTTTTTGTTATTGAGCTGCATGAGCTGCTTGTAAATTTTGGAGATTAATCCTTTGTCAGTTGCTTCATTTGCAAATATTTTCTCCCATTCTGAGGGTTGTCTTTTGGTCTTGTTTATGGTTTCCTTTGCTGTGCAAAAGCTTTGAAGTTTCATTAGGTCCCATTTGTTTATTTTTGTTTTTATTTCCATTTCTCTGGGAGGTGGGTCAGAAAGGATCTTGCTGTGATTTATGTCATAGAGTGTTCTGCCTATGTTTTCCTCTAAGAGTTTGATAGTTTCTGGCCTTACATTTAGGTCTTTAATCCATTTTGAGCTTATTTTTGTGTATGGTGTTAGGGAGTGATCTAATCTCATACTTTTACATGTATCTGTCCAGTTCTCCCAGCACCACTTATTGAAGAGGCTGTCCTTTCTCCACTGTACATTCCTGCCACCTTTATCAAAGATAAGCTGTCCATATGTGCTTAGGTTTATCTCTGGGCTTTCTATCCTGTTCCATTGATCTATCTTTCTGTTTTTGTGCCAATACCATACTGTCTTGATTACTGTAGCTTTGTAGTATAGTCTGAAGTAAGGGAGCCTGATTCCTCCAGCTCCTTTTTTCATTCTCAAGATTGCTTTGGCTATTCAGGGTCTTTTGTGTTTCCATACAAATTGTGAAATTTTTTGTTCTAGTTCTGTGAAAAATGCCAGTGGTAGTTTGATAGGGATTGCATTGAATCTATAGATTGCTTTGGGTAGTAGAGTCATTTTCACAATGTTGATTCTTCCAATCCAAGAACATGGTATATCTCTCCATCTATTTGTATCATCTTTAATTTCTTTCATCAGTGTCTTATAATTTTCTGCATACAGGTCTTTTGTCTCCTTAGGTAGGTTTATTCCTAGATATTTTCTTCTTTTTGTTGCAATGGTAAATGGGAGTGTTTTCTTGATTTCACTTTCAGATTTTTCGTCATTAGTATATAGGAATGCCAGAGATTTCTGTGCATTAATTTTGTATCCTGCTACTTTACCAGATTCATTGATTAGCTCTAGTAGTTTTCTGGTAGCATCTTTAGTATTCTCTATGTATAGTATCATGTCATCTGCAAACAGTGATAGCTTTACTTCTTCTTTTCCGATTTGGATTCCTTTTATTTCCTTTTCTTCTCTGATTGCTGTGGCTAAAACTTCCAAAACTATCTTGAATTAGAGTGGTGAGAGTGGGCAACCTTGTCTTGTTCCTGATCTTAGTGGAAATGCTTTAAGTTTTTCACCATTGAGGATGATGTTGGCTGTGGGCTTGTCATATATGACCTTTATTATGTTGAGGAAAGTTCCCTCTATGCCTACTTTCTGCAGGGTTTTTATCATAAATGGGTGGTGAATTTTGTCAAAAGCTTTCTCTGCATCTATTGAGATGATCATATGGTTTTTCTCCTTCAATTTGTTAATATGGTTTATCACATTGATAGATTTGCGTATATTGAAGAATCCTTGCATTCCTGGAATAAACCCCACTTGATCATGGTGTAAGATCCTTTTAATGTGCTGTTGGATTCTGTTTGCTAGTATTTTGTTGAGGATTTTTGCATCTATGTTCATCAGTGAGATTGGCCTGTAGTTTTCTTTGTGACATCCTTGTCTGGTTTTGGTATCAAGGTGATGGTGGCCTTGTAGAATGAGTTTGGGAGTGTTCCTCCCTCTGCTATATTTTGGAAGAGTTTGAGAAGGATAGGTGTTAGCTCTTCTCTAAATGTTTGATAGAATTCGCCTGTGAAGCCATCTGGTCCTGGGCTTTTGTTTGTGGGAAGATTTTTAATCATAGTTTCAATTTCAGTGCTTGTGATTGGTCTGTTCATATTTTCTATTTCTTCCTGATTCAGTCTTGGCAGGTTGTGCATTTCTAAGAATTTGTCCATTTCTTCCAGATTGTCCATTTTATTGGCATAGAGTTGTTTGTAGTAATCTCTCATGATCTTTTTTATTTCTGCAGTGTCAGTTGTTACTTCTCCTTTTTCATTTCTAATTCTATTGATTTGAGTCTTCTCCCCTTTTTTCTTGATGAGTCTGGCTAGTGGTTTATCTATTTTGTTTATCTTCTCCAAGAACCAGCTTTTAGTTTTATTGATCTTTGCTATTGTTTCCTTCATTTCTTTTTCATTTATTTCTGATCTGATTTTTATGATTTCTTTCCTTCTGCTAGCTTTGGGGTTTTTTTGTTCTTCTTTCTCTAATTGCTTGAGGTGCAAGGTTATGTGTTTATTCGAGATGTTTCCTGCTTCTTATGGTGGGCTTGTATTGCTATAAACTTCCCCCTTAGAACTGCTTTTCCTGCATCCCATAGGTTTTGGGTCGTTGTGTCTCCATTGTCATTTGTTTCTAGGTATTTTTTTATTTCCTCTTTGATTTCTTCAGTGATCACTTCATTATTAAGTAGTGTATTGTTTAGCCTCCATGTGTTTGTATTTTTTACAGATCTTTTCCTGTAATTGATCTCTAGTCTCATGGCATTTTGGTCGGAAAAGATACTTGATACAATTTCAATTTTCTTAAATGTACCAAGGCTTGATTTGTGACCCAAGATATGATCTATCCTGGAGAATGTTCCATGAGCACTTGAGAAAAATGTGTATTCTGTTGTTTTTGGATGGAGTGTCCTATAAATATCAATTAAGTCCATCTTGTTTAATGTATCATTTAAAGCTTGTGTTTCCTTATTTATTTTCATTTTGGATGATCTGTCCATGGGTGAAAGTGGGGTGTTAAAGTCCCCTACTATGAATGTGTTACTGTCAATTTCCCCTTTTATGGCTGTTAGTATTTGCCTTATGTGTTGAGGTGCTCCTATGTTGGGTGCATAAATTTTTACAATTGTTATATCTTCTTCTTGGATCGATCCCTTGATCATCATGTAGTGTCCTTCTTTGTCTCTTCTAATAGTCCTTATTTTAAAGTCTATTTTGTCTGATATGAGAATTGCTACTTCAGCTTTCTTTTGGTTTCCATTTGCATGGAATATCTTTTTCCATCCCCTTACTTTCAGTCTGTATGTGTCTCTAGGTCTGAAGTGGGTCTTTTGTAGACAGCATATATAAGGGTTTTGTTTTTGTATCCATTCAGCCAATCTGTGTCTTTTGGTGGGAGCATTTAGTCCATTTACATTTAAGGTAATTATCGATATGTATGTTCCTATTCCCATTTTCTAAATTGTTTTGGGTTCGTTATTATAGGTCTTTTCCTTCTCTTGTGTTTCTTTTCTAGAGAAGTTCCTTTAGCATTTGTTGTAAAGCTGGTTTGGTGGTGCTGAACTCTCTCAGTTTTGCTTGTCTGTAAAGGTTTTAATTTCTCCATCAAATCTGAATGAGATCCTTGCTGGGTAGAGTAGTCTTGGTTGCAGGTTTTTCTCCTTCATCACTTGCAGTATGTCCTGCCATTCCCTTCTGGCTTGTAGGGTTTCTGCTGAGAGATCAGGTGTTAACCTTATGGGGATTCCCTTGTGTGTTATTTGTTTTTTTTCCCTTGCTGCTTTTAATATGCTTTCTTTGTATTTAATTTTTGACAGTTCGATTAATATGTGTCTTGGCATATTTCTCCTTGGATTTATCCTGTATGGGACTCTCTGTGCTTCCTGGACTTGATTAACTATTTCCTTTCCCATATTAGGGAAGTTTTCAACTATCATCTCTTCAAATATTTTCTCAGTCCCTTTCTTTTTCTCTTCTTCTTCTGGAACCCCTATAATTCGAATGTTGGTGCATTTAATGTTGTCCTAGATGTCTCTGAGACTGTCCTCAGTTCTTTTCATTCTTTTTTCTTTATTCTGCTCTGCAGTAGTTATTTCCACTACTTTATCTTCCAGGTCACTTATCTGTTCTTCTGCCTCAGTTATTCTGCTACTGATCCCATCTAGAGTACTTTTAATTTCATTTATTGTGTTGTTCATCATTGCTTGTTTCATCTTTATTTCTTCTAGGTCCTTGTTAACCGTTTCTTGCATTTTGTCCATTCTATTTCCAAGATTTTGGATCATCCTTACTATCATTATTCTGAATTCTTTTTCAGGTAGACTGCCTATTTCCTCTTCATTTGTTAGGTCTGGTGCATTTTTATCTTGCTCCTTTATCTGCTGTGTTTTTCTGTCTTCTCATTTTGCTTTTCTTACTGTGTTTGGTGTCTCCTTTTTGCAGGCTGCAGGTTCGTAGTTCCCGCTGTTTTTGATGTCTGTCTTCAGTGGCTAAGGTTGGTTCAGTGGGTTGTGTAGGCTTCCTGGTGGAGGGGACTAGTGCCTGTGTTGTGGTGGATGAGGCTGGATCTTGTCTCTCTAGTGGGCAGGTTCACGTCTGGTGGTGTGTTTTGGGGTGTCTGTGGCCTTATTATGATTTTAGGCAGCCTCTCTGCTAATGGGTGGGGTTGTGGTCCTGTTTTGCTAGTTGTTTGGCATAGGTTGTCCAGCACTGTAGGTTGCTGGTTGTTGAGTGAAGCGGGGTGCTGGTGTTAAGATGGAGGTCTCTGGGAGATTTTTGCCGTTTGACATTATGTGGAGCTGGGAGGTCTCTTGTTGACCAGTGTCCTGAAGTTGGCTCTCCCACCTCATAGGCAGAGCCCTGACTCCTGGCTGGAGGACCAAGAGCCTTTCATCCACACGGCTCAAAATAAAAGGGAGAAAAAGTAGAGAGAATTAGTAGAAGTATGAAGAGAGAAAGAAAGAAAGAAAGAAAGAAAGAAAGAAAGGAAGGAAGGAAGGAGCAAAGAAGGAAAGAAGGCAAGAAGGAAAGAAAGGAGGGAGGGAGGGAGGAAGGAAGGAAGGAGGGAAGGAAGGAAAAAAGGTAGAAATAAAGAAGATACAGTAAAATAAAATAAAGTATAATAAAGTTATTGAATTAAAAAATAATTATTTAGAAAAAAAAGGGACGGATAGAACCTTAGGACAAATGTTGGAAGCAAAGGTATACAGACAAAATCTTACACAGAAGCATGCACATACACCCTTACAAAAAGAGGTAAAGGGGAAAAAAATCATAAATCTTGCTCTCAGAGACCACCTCCTCAATTTGGGATGATTCGTTGTCTAAAGGAGGGAAGGAAGGAAGGAAGGAAAGCAAGAAACCAAGAAACCAAGAAAGCAAGCAAGCAAGAAAGAAAGAAAGAAAGAAGGAAAGAAAGAAAGTAAAGTAAAATAAAGTTATTAAAATTAAAAATAATTATTAAGAAAAAAAATTAAAAAAAAAAAACCATGGACGGATAGAACCCTAGGACAAATGGTGGAAGCAAAACTATACAGACAAGATCTCACACAGAAGCATACACATACACATTCACAAAAAGAGGAAAAGGGGAAAAAATCATAGATCTTGCTCTCGAAGCCCACCTCCTCAATTTGGGATGACTCGTTGTCTATTCATGTATTCCACAGATGCAGGGCACATCAAGTTGATTGTGGAGCTTTAATCCGCTGTTTCTGAGGCTGCTGGGAGAGATTTCCCTTTCTCTTCTTTGTTCTCACAGCTCCCAGGGGCTCAGCTTTGGATTTGGCCCTGCCTCTGCGTGTAGGTCGCTGGAGGGCGTCTGTTTTTTGCTCAGACAGGACGGGGTTAAAGCAGCCGCTGATTCGGGGGCTCTGGCGCACTCAGGCCAGGAGGAGGGAGCGGCACTGTGTGCGGGGCGGGCCTGCGGCGGCAGAGGCCAGTGTGACTTGCACCAGCCTGAGGCCCGCCGTGCGTTCTCCCGGGGAAGTTGTCCCTGGATCCCGGGAACCTGGCAGTGGCGGGCTGCAGAGGCTCCGCGGAAGAGGGGTGTGGCTAGTGACCTGTGCTCGCACACAGGCCCCTTGGTGGCGGCAGCAGCAGCCTTAGCGTCTCCCGCCCGTCTCTGGGGTAGGTGCTTTTAGCTGCGGCTCGCGCCCGTCTCTGGGGTTCGTGCTGTTAGCCGTGGCTCTCGCCCGTCTCTGGAGCTCCTTTAAGCAGCGCTCTTAAACCCCTCTCCTCGCGCACCAGGAAACAAAGAGGGAAGAAAAAGTCTCTTGCCTCTTCGGCAGGTGCAGACTTTTCCCCGGACTCCCTCCCGGCTAGCCGTGGTGCACTAACCCCTTCAGGCTATGTTCAAGCTGCCATTCCCAGTCCTCTCCCTGCGCTACGACCGACCGAAACCCTAGCCTCAGCTCCCAGCCCCGCCCGCCCCGGCGGGTGAGCAGACAAGCCTCTCGGGCTGGTGAGTGCCGGTCGGCACGGATCCTCTGTGCGGGAATCTCTCCGCTTTGCCCTCCGCACCCCTGTTGCTGTGCACTCCTCCGCGTCCCCGAAGCTCCCCCCTCCGCCTCCCATAGTCTCCACCCGCGAAGGGGCTTCCTAGTGTGTGGAAACTTTTCCTCCTTCACAGCTCCCTCCCACTGGTACA
Organism: Orcinus orca; assembly: GCF_937001465.1. Classification (NCBI taxonomy): domain Eukaryota; kingdom Metazoa; phylum Chordata; class Mammalia; order Artiodactyla; family Delphinidae; genus Orcinus; species Orcinus orca. The sequence continues at coordinate 133,594,511 of NC_064562.1, forward strand.
GGTGCCGTCCCTATTCTTTTGTCTGTTTTTTCTTTTTTTCTTTTGCCCTACCCAGGTACGTGGGGAGTTTCTTGCCTTTTGGGAGGTCTGAGGTCTTCTGCCAGCGTTCAGTAGGTGTTCTGTAGGAGTTGTTCCACGTGTAGATGTATTTCTGGTGTATCTGTGGGGAGGAAGGTGATCTCCGCGTCTTACTCTTCCGCCATCTTCTGTCCCGTCCCGAAAACAAAGGTTTTATTACGTTTTCTCAAGTAATTAGGCTGTCTAGATAAAATAAAAAAACAAAGCAGTAGAAGTCACACATGTAGTGCCATATGCCAATAAGAGAAAGGACTGACCAAACAGAAAAGTCCCCGGTGGGACCCTGCTACCTTACATTTATTTTCTCATGCAGTAGTGCATCTTTCAGAGGGAAAACCAAATGCCCTGACTCACACCGAACATATATCTGCTCCTGGACTTTGTGTGTCCCCCTGCTCCCCACCATGAATCCAGACTCTTTTCAAATACAGTAGGCTGTATAGGTAGGAAATGAAACCTTGACTGGCATCAGATGATGTCTCAGATGGTCAATAAAGCTACCTCATAGTCATTATTATCCTCATCTTATTTTACATTTAAAAAGTAGAAGCAACAATGGCCAAGTATCACTGGTGGTTAAGGCAATTATGTGAGATATATATCGATGTATCTATCTATCGAGAGATAGATAGATACAGCGATATATAGTTATTGATTCCAGGATTGATGACCAAAGCAGATGCTTCCAAATTCTTGGGTATTTTTATTGGGTGAAAAAGCCTGGTAGACTTATGATAAAGTACCATGCTACTATGATAGTCTGCTGCATCTATGTTCCTCTGGAATGCCAAACTGATGGAATTGTCAAGGATGGAACTGAAGAGGAGTTTTCGTTTCTGTGTTTTCCAGAATATGGAGGCAGCAAGACTTCTTAAGATGCCAAGTTGAACATTTTGGATACATCTTAAATGCCTGAGGAAATAAAGGATAGGTTCAGGATTCTGCTCAATGGGCTCAGTTAACTCAGCCCCATAAGTGACCTTTGAGTTTATATTAGTCTCCTTACTTCTAACTTGGATTAAGACTTATTTTTTTTTTCCTTTCCGTTCTACTAGAGAAATAGGGTACTTTGGAGACTCAACAAGCAGTCTAATCGGTGGTACGTGTACTTGTATTTGTACTAACTGGCTTCATAGCAAACACATTGAAGTAAGTGTGGATGAGATGGAAATTCTAAACTGATTTAACTGGCAACTCACCAAGTCCAACTTCTCAGTGTAAAAATGCAACTTGTGATTGCCATCAGAAAACACAACTTATTCTCCTACATACTTGATTGTTCTTTCTAAAAGAGTCTTCTTAACAAAATGCAATAAGAGGTATATTTTTTCCCTGCACTGTGGCTAAGACAGCAGAGTTTATGATATGTACATTTGTGTATTTAACTGAGTGGAATTCTCAGATTAGACCATAAGCTCACACATTTTCAGTAAAGTCTTAAGTTATGGAACCCCATCAGTTATTATTATGTATAGACTTGTCCCGCTTAGCTTAAGAAAGCACAACCTTGGGCTTCCCTGGTGGCGCAGTGGTTGAGAGTCCGCCTGCCGATGCAGGGGACACGGGTTCATGCCCCGGTCCGGGAAGATCCCACATGCCGTGGAGTGGCTGGGCCTGTGAGCCATGGCCGCTGAACCTGCACGTCCGGAGCCTGTGCTCCACAAAAGGAGAGACCACAGTGAGAGGCCCGCGTACCACAAAAAAAAAGCACAACCTTTAAGTTGTGAATTTCATCAACTGTTTCTAGAAGAGTGCTGTTCTTTTCCAGTGTCCTTTGTAAATTTGGTTGTTCTTTTTACGTGTAAATTCTGGAATGGTTCAGGTAGGAGAGCTCTTGGTCTCTCACTTGAGTCTCTCATTATGGCCTGTTATCTCTGAAGGCTGTGGGTCTCTGTCAGGATTAATATGCAGCAGAGCCAGGGTGAGGGGAGAGATATTTAAAGTCCCTTTCAGTGGCAGTCACTTTATATGTGAAGCCTAACCCAAAATGTCTTCAGTGGTCGCCAGCACCGTGACACTTTCTGTGTAACAGCAGTAAACTGTCGGAAAGCAGCAATGATGGGCAGTGTTATTTCAGTGCTTGGTAACCATACCATACAAGCTATGTTAGTGTCCCTATTAGCTTTGTGAAGAAGACACTGGAATTTGCACAGCATTTGGGTACCCTTACTTAGGTAGAGGAAAATTGGAAAAATGACTGACAGAATTTTAGAAATAGAGTCTGGGGCCATTTATTGACAGTAAAAGGAGCAAGTGAGGAAGCTCACATTTCAAGATTCAGGAGACAGTTCGATAAGAGCAGCAAGAAGCCCTTACATATAGAAGCAGCATTATAGATTTTTTGTGTCAGGATCATGCTAAATGTGTTACCAGAAAGAGTAGACTGGTAGCAGACAAGATTAAATACTAAGGAGGTAAGTGAAATCTGTATCAGGGAACAGAGTGGGCATCCATGTGTACTATTGTTAGGGGAACCACTGACTGAAACTACCAGCCCTGGCCAGGTAAGATAGTAACCACTTGTATGAGCTATCTTACTACAAGAGGTCCTGGTTAGGAACGTGGAACCAACAAGCTACCACCAACCGGCAGAATTCAGGAAAGGTCAAAAGGAGAGAGGAGACACCAGTCCACATGTCCTACCAACCTCCCAGAATCCTTCTCTCTGGAATCCATCTTGGCGGAGTGATGTGCCTGCCACCAGGAAGGACCCTGAGTCAGAGTGATTGGCCAGAGACAACCCGGAAACTAACCCCATTACCATAAAACCGGGACTGCGAGCCACGTGGCAGAGCAGTTCTCCTGGGTCCCCTTACTCTGCTGCTCTCTGCCCGGGCGCCCCTTCCCAATAAAGTCTCTTGCTTTGTCAGCACCTGTGTCTCCTCAAACAATTCATTTTCGAGTATTAGACAAGAGCCCACTCTTGGGCCCTGGAAGGGGTCCCCCTGCCTGCACTTAGCCTGAGATGCAGGCTAAGTAGTCAACAGTGACTCTGAGAATCTTGTCAAAGGCTATACTACTTTACCAGTTGGGAAATGATGGGTGGTGTCTCCACAGTGAGGAAAGCAGGACACTCACATACAGTAGTCCCCCTTTATCTGCAGGGGGTATTGAAGACCCCCAGTGCATGCTGAAACTTTGGATAGTTGGATAAATTGGATGTCCTAGATGACTTGAAGTTAGTAAGCAATATTTTTTTCTCAAGGCGATATACAGATTAATAATTTCATAATGAATAATATCACATTCATGGCTTAGCGATACAGAAAGTTCACTTTATTCATGTTTTTAATTTTATTTTTTTAACTTAATCTTTTTTCTAATTCTTCCATGTATCTTACCTTCTCACTATTTCTCTGAGGTAAAACTCTTAATAGGGAAGAGACCTATGTGCTTTTGAAAATTCACTTTAAAAAGAAATTTTTGATATGTGAGATTACAACTCGTAATTTTTCTTTTCCATAAAATTTACAAATCTAGCTTGAAGAAAATATATGTCAAAATTGCATTATAAGTGATTGAATTATACATTTAAAATGGGTGAATTTCACTGTATATAATTTATACTTTAATAAAACTGATTAAAAATGCATTATCTGGAAAAATTGGTTGGAAGTTATTAGAGTAGAATAATGTAAGTTCCTGAAGCATAATTCAGAAATAGCCTATAACTGTGTGTTCATGATATTCATATATGAAAACCTTGATAACCAAGTTACTAAATATAAAATTTTCTCTTGCTTTGGGCCTGTACTAATCATTTATGTTTGCTATCCTTTATGTTTTGTTTCCCACTGATTTAACATTGAATCCTGGCACATTATGTTTAGAAACTGAGCAATCACTTTTTAAAATATATTTCCTGTGTTTGCCAGATGGATTTGGAAGTTCTCCCAGTAATGCTTTCATTTGTCATAACCCTGCCCCACAATGCTATCATGAAAGAGGTCATCAGGGAATGACATCATTTTCAGTACCTCCCCCCAGATTGCAAAATTAAAAAAAAAAAATGCAGTAACCTTTTTTTCTTTTTAAATGTTGAGCCTTCTTTTAATTAATTTATTTTTATTTTTGGTTGTGTTGGGTCTTCGTTTCTGTGCGAGGGCTTTCTCTAGTTGTGGCAAGTGGGGGCCACTCTTCATCGCGGTACGCGGGCCTGTCACTGTCGTGGCCTCTCTTGTTGTCTGGAGCACAGGCTCCAGAGGCGCAGGCTCAGTAGTTGTGGGTCACAGGCCTAGTTGCTCCACGGCATGTGGGATCTTCCCAGACCAGGGCTCGAACCCGTGTCCCCTGCATTAGCAGGCAGATTCTCAACCACTGCACCACCAGGGAAGCCCTGCAGTAACCTTTTAAAAAAAAATTTGTTTCTCTTACATAATTATATCTGAAGCAAGATATAGTTCCTAAATCACACACACACACACATGCATGCACACTCACACACACACACAGGCATAATGCAACTTGAAATCATGCAGCTGGAGGAATTTCTAAGATATATTTGGTCGTGGGTGGTCATGAAGTGCTAAAGGTTCAGGAAATACTAAGGAATATTTAAGGTAAGCCAACAGGAAGAGGCCACCAAGAGTGGGTAGATGAATTCAGAAGGGAAGTAAGAAAGCACTTAGGAGCTTTTCTTCCATTTTCCTCCTTCAGGAGACTATGTAGAAAGTTGCTGCTCTTTTTAAAATGAGGAATTATGTAACAAAGTTTCAAAATAAAAATTCACATTTATTTATTCAGTCACACAGCCATATATTCAACAAATATTTATGATTCATATGTGATGTGTAATACATAGGATAACCATTGGATATACAGTTGTGAAGAAGTGAGATGTGGTCTTTGCCCTCGTGGAGATAAAATTTTAGCTGGAGAAACAATCACTCACTAACCAATTACAGAGATCATTTAAAATGTTCAAATATGGTCAGTGTTGGGAACAAGAAGCACATGTTTGTAGAAAAGTCTACATTAGAAGGTAAGAAACTAACCTAGAGGGTCATGAAACCCTTTCCTCGGCTTAGCTTTGTAAGATAATTAGGAATTAACCACACGAGGAAGTGTGGTATGTGGAGGAAAAAGCTCTAGGAAGGAGAACCTGATGTACAATGTCCCTGAGACAGAAAAGAACACCCTGTACTGGTAGCAAGCTGTCGGGACAGAACTCTGAAATTGAGAGGAAACAGCAGCTCTCTCTCGAAAACATTTTCTCTTACCAGAAAAACATTTGAATAAAAATATTTCCTCCTTTGAAATAGAACATCTTTTGAGAGGGTGAAATCAATTCCATCTTAAAGCAAATTCGTTTTGAAAAGTAAACAACATCAGTATATAATTAGGTTCTAAGGCAGTGGTTTGGGAGAGATGGGGATGAGGGCCACGACGGAGCTATGTTGCTTATAGGCTGAGAATCAGCAGATAGGCATTACGGTGGGGACCATTTAAAGATTCTATCCCAGTAATCTTGTTACTGAGCAAGGGCTAGCTGCCTGACCTACATAGAAGCTAGTACCATGGCACCAACTTTTGTGAAAAGGAAGAGCTTTATTGAGAGGTTGATGGGCAAAGAGACGGAAGGCAAGGGTCTCAAATCTGTCTTTCTGGTCCAGGGTTTGGGGGGAAATTTAAGAGGTATGGGGAATTTCAAAGTTGGAAGCGATTGGCTAGTCTCAAATCAGTCCATATAAACTACTTGTGCTGCTGGAAGCCAAATTTTCCTTACTGAAGGACTTCTTAAAGGGCTCCGATGGCAATATTTCTATTTTTGAGTTCTGGAGACTGACAATTCTTGGTCCTAGGGTATCCTGGAGACATTGATTCCTATCTTGCACATGTGCAGTGCTGTCTCTGTAAGAAAACTGAAGGGTTAACTAATCGATCAGCCTATTTAAGGAGGCAAAACCAGTTTAAGCTGGTCAGTGTTTTATGTGCTATTTCAATCTGGTAATGTTAGATAATTTAACAGCATTCAAGAGATATTAATAGAATGTCTGTTACATCCCAGCCACTGGCTGACCTCGAGGTGTTGGCATGTCTTATTGCAGTGCCCCTGTTGGTGATGACAGTGATAGTCATAAAGACATGAATGAACAGGACTGACAAAATTATGACCCCTGAACTCCTTTCTATTTCCTTCTGCGTGGCCCTAGTCTTCCAGGTGTGTGCCAGAGATTATTGCAAGTATGGTAATTACAGTTGTAGCTGCTCTGAGCTGGCTGATTGAGATAGGAGAATGGGAGGTTTTCTTGTGCAGAGAAATAACTTCCTAAACAGTTGCTACCAATGATAGAAATCTAAAACAAGACTCAATGCCATTTTTTAAAACAGAGGTTGTTTTGGAAGCCCCATAAATGATTTACTTTTCTGGGAAAGTGGCATGAGTGTAAAGTGTTGTTTTTACTGGGAATGTTTGCACCATAGACCATCTGAAGAAATCGCTAAACTATGCATTTGGTAGGTTGTATTTCTGCACACAGTTATACAGTGTACCCCTTCCTCATGATCAGTTTATATCTCCCAGCCCATTGCCATGGGGCTTGCCTGCTTCCTGTTGTGGGGAGTATATATTTTCCCTCCCACCCCATTGATTTTGGATTTAACCATGAAATTTTCCCTGGTCACTGGAATGTGAACAGATATGACTACACTCTATCCAGTTAGAAGCTTTAAATGAAATTCTAAGGATTGGCTCAGACGCCTGCTTTTCAAAATGTTATTTTGAAAGATGGCATGCTCCACATAAGGGCTTCAACACCAGCCTGAGTCTTCCAATAAGACCCACAGAGCCAAGCCAAGCGGAGCCACCCTAGCTGCCTCCATCCAATAACCGCCTATATGAAACGTTAACAAGAACAAGATGCTTGTTTTTATAAGCACACAAGATTTCACAGCTGTTACTCAGAAAAGTTGAAAAGTATAGAATTTGATAGTTAGAGGTGGAGTGTTACCACATAAAAACTTAAAATATGTGGCACTGATTCTAGGGACAGGAGACCTAGCAGTGAGGAAACTTATTGGAGGCTGGAAAATTGGTGATACATTTTATTCAGTAGCAAAACTTTTGGTAAAACTGTTACCTGAGATAACTTGAAAGGCAAACGTGTATATAATGTACTTAGGGCTTTCCATAAAGAGGATTTGAAATGTTACTAATGTGAATTGGTTGTTAGAAGCTGTATTTGATAAGATAACACAAGAAGGAAAATGATCTCAAACATAAGTGACTTGTTTAACCTAAAGGATGAATAGGAAATTAAAGAGCGAGAAACTCCAGGATTTACAGGGTTAGAAAATCAAACTCTTTCTCATCTCTAACTGGTTAAAAGATAAACACTTTGAACCACAAAGGCTAATTAAGACTCAGATTAAGACTCACTTTAAGAACAAAGACCAAATTATTGGCATGGGCACAAAACCTTTTGATTGGATTAAGGTGTCCCTCAGTAAATCCTTTCAGTTGGACAAAATGGTTCAGGAAAAAGAAACCAAAGGAGTGATCTCATGAAGTCTGATAAACTCAAATATATGTACTTCAGTTTAGAGATTGGTAAAAGAATAGTGAGTGTATTTTTTAGTACATGGAGCAGAATAGATTAAATAAATATGAGAAAAGATAAAAAAATTTGAAAGAGTTTCAATGCAAAGAGTATTTCCAGCCTGAAATAGCAGATGTGTGGCTTTTTATATCTTAACATGACATGTGGGCCACCAACTTTCTCTGGGCAGGAAGCAGGCCAAAAGGGCTACTCAGCTCTAAGGAGGGCATATTTTCCAATTTTCTATTCTGATGTGGTCAAGGAACGGAAAGGAAAAGGAAGGAAGAGGTTGGAGCCAGTAACGCTGGAGAAAATTCTCTGAGGAGTTAATCCCAGACTCCTAATCAAAGACACTTCATTTTCCCTATCCCCAATGCCCTCCTGTTTGCCCAGTGGGATTTCAGAGCTTCTATGGACCAGTGAGTGCTCTGTGTTCTCCATTTTTTTCCACCTTCAAATGGGAGTGTTTATCTGTTTATCCTGCCTCTTTTGCACCATTTTATGTTGTGTGCATGTAGAGAAGATAATTTGTCTACTTAGCTCAAAATAAAAATTTGTGTTCAACTCAAGAGGAGCTGTTTGGATTTGATATAGATAGGTTCATGGTCTTCAAGGCTGATGCTTTGGTTGGTTGAAACTTTTAGAATGTCTTCCTTGTAGGTGTGAGTGAATTTTGTGTGAAGAGGTATAGAAAGTGAGTATCTGTGACTGAGGAGGTGAACTGAGAAAGATTGTATTCACAGGTGCTCACTTCTTCCTTCCAAGCAAGAGGATTATATAAAATGCCACTGCTGTGTCACTTGCTTGCTCCTTTGGGAGGAGTATATATCCCTTCCCCATGTTCTTTGGCCTTGGCCACGTGGCTTACTTTGTCCAGTGGAATATGGTATACGCCGCAGATAAACAGAAGCTCTAAATGCAATGGTGTTGCTTACGCTAGGCCACTTGAGTTTCTCTCCTGCAAGTTTTAGGAGATTGTCTCCTAAAGAGCTGCTTCTTTAGCCCGGGTGGGGAAATGAGGAGACACACGGGACAGAGACAGACAGGACCAAGTAGCCAACCCTCAGCCATCGAACTGTAATATGAGCAAGACACAGATGTTTATTTAGTAAGCCACTGAGAGTTTGGATTCTTTGTTGTGCAGCAAAACTGACTTCATACAGAACTTAAACAACTAAGGGAGTTTTCGATACTGATTTGTTTAGCCTCATGAATTTGATCTTGATTTATAAACCCAAAGCATTTCAAAGAGAATCGATGTAGACTTTCATTGATGTCTCCTAAAAGCTTGCATAACTCTTATACTTACGGTTTTTTGAACACAAAGTGTAATTTGTACCATGTCAATGATAGTTTAGATTAACTTTCATTTACTTTAAAGTTCCACACTGTGATTTTGACATCACACTGTTCTGTATTTCATGACTGTATGTTAGAAGGTATTTGGGAAGGAAAAATAATTTATACTTTTTTCTGATTGTTACCTAGTGGGAAGCAGACGCAAGTAATGTTAAAAATATAAGGTTTATCACGAGCTTACTATGTCAATTATTGTGCTACATACTGCATATTTGTTATCTTCCTTAACACTGAAAAATTCTTCATCACAAAATAGTTCTACTGTTATTTCCCTAATAAATATCAGAGAAATAGGTAATTTTTTCAAGGTCACACAGCTAGTGAGGTGGCATACCTGGAATTCGAATCCAGAACCCAGACTCTTAACCCATGCTGCCTCATTATTTTGGTCGGTGTTCAGTGATATATGAATGCCTCTAGGTACCAATTTCTTAGTAGCTGAATATTTCTAAGACTATAAATACTTTGGAAAGCCCAAAGGGTCTGTCTTCATTTATAGTAAGAAGATAGGATGTGTTTTTCAGGTTTCTTGGGTTATACATAAAGAGAACATGTATGAATAAAATAAATCTCTACATGCCTATTATCTGTGATGTAAAATAACATATACATTTATATATATTTATATAGATCAATTAACAAAAACATATATTTACCAGTTTCTAAGCTTGATAATTATTTGTGGTTTCTAGATTTAAAAATTGATGTAATACATAAGCAATGTGATGTATCAGGCTATTATTTTGCTATAGTATAGCAAAATAATAATTAGTGATATAATTTATTTTATAGGAGGAATAGAGCTGATTACTATGTGATAGAAATAATACAATGATCTTTCCAAAAAAGTGTTCCAAGGGTCACTACTTTTCCTAGATGTTAAATTATGCTATACTATAAAAGTGTTCAGTGGGAAATTTTAGATTCCACCTCTTTTCTTTATTAAGGTTTCTTTTACTGTAGGACTCATCAGTATCTTCGATATAGTAATGTGCATTGTAACTGTACAAAAGGCATATAAATATGCTTTATTTCTCAGATTTATTTGACAAGGACTAAGTCGTCGGTCAAAATTTGGAAAACATTGATTTAATCAAAGGAAGTATTAAACTCACCCAGGAAAACACAGGGATAAATCAACCCACCATATTAAAAGGAGGGGATTATATGTTTGTGTATATATAAAGAACTTCCTATTAACTTAAAGTGAAGTTTATGATGAGTTAATAATTGGCAAATAACAGAGCTAATAATAGAGCAGATAGCATATTAGGACAGTTAAGTCATGTTGTGAGGGGACTTTAAGAGTTAAAAAAATGTTTTCCTGTGTTTTATGTATACACTTAAACTTATAAATCAGATGTCAATATTGATTTAAGACAGTTCAGTCATGTCTAATTTAAGTCATGATCATGGGATTTTAAAAGGCAGACATTCAAAGACTAAGAAAATGCCGTAACTTCACTAGTAATGACACTAGTGATGACACTACTAATGACAGCCTATATACAGAACATTGTTTCTAAGGGTAAAATACAATCTTATGGTCAGATTGGCTGTCCTCAATGCTCTGGTTGATGTTAAATGTCAGAGTGTCTAAGGCTGTTTAACATCTCCAGGAGCCCTCATTGAGTTGTAGTGAGAGGTACAAGAATTCCATTTGACAGAATGTCATTGGTGAAATCCACCTAGAAACTCTGCAACTTGCTTCTATTGCTTCTATTGAAGCAAGCTTCCTTCAAAATCTCTGGGCTATATGCTCAGGAGATATACCAGAATAAAAAGATGCGAAGAAATGAATGTGGGATATAGCCATAGAGTGGATAGTCAATGAGCAATAAATAATATATTTATTTGGGGTCAGCAAAGAAAAGAGATGACAGCTAATCACCTGTAATTTTAATCTTTTGCTTTTTCTGAAAACCAAGCTCCTTTTATTTTCTTTCATATTTCTAAAGTATATTTTGTAATATCCATCAAGTTGGAACTTTGAGAAAACTTGTCAGATAATCTTGAAAACTCTTATTTGATTTCAGGTTAACTCTTCATTTGTGTTACACAATCAAACATAATATTTACTAAAGCAGATACATAATTCATAATGTGGATCTTTTTTAAAAAGAAAAACTAAACATTTCATTTGGAGAATAAAGCTTGTTTTATTCAGGAAAATGACACTATCATTCTAATATAGTACAGTACTATTATTATTGTACAGTTTTATAATAATAACAGATGTACGGATGACACTGTACATCTAATACATTTTAAATATTCAAGATGACTTGAAGTTGTTAGGAAAAAAATTATGAATTTGGGAAAACAAATACCATGTTTTCAGTGTTTCATAGGAGAAAATATTCCCCTGGTCACAAAAATCTGTTTCTAAAAGGAAACTTTTATATATACACACACACACACACACACACACACACATATATATATATGTATATATATTTCCAGACACAATAAAAAGGCATCTATATTCAGAGGCAGTCTTTAGTGAAATTTTTACTATTCTGTCTTGAATGAAGATCTTTGTAATATTTGACCATATTCAAACTGAGAGGTTAAATGCTGAAGATGCTAATGCCAAAAAAGTTACCACTTATATTTTGTTAGTCTGAGAGAAATATCTAGAGTTTGAAGTACTATTTTCTAGGAATTTGGGGGTCTTCTTGGAAATCTGTCTTTTTAGAATTATAGATGTGAAGCATTAGTGTGTGATTTCAATAGCGCATGACCTCATAAAAAGCCTTTTAGGAATCTTACATAACTTTGGTTCTTCTGGTATGGAGGTTAAACATTTTTGGCAGAGGGGAATCTTAGGAAAGAATTATGCTTACCTTTGATATTTATTTCACTCAAAATAAAGTATGTACATTATACTACATGCTCAATTCAAAAACGAAGAGGTTTAAAGTTTTCCAGAGCCTTTCAATTTCTCCTACAAAATTTTTCCATGAAACCACTTTACTGTTTCTTCTAGGCAAATATATTTTCTGGAATTGGCTTTACTATGTTGAGCCTTTCTCAAATACAGTCACTTCTTACCACTGGTACGTCTTCTCATGGTAAACCTAGCCACAAAAATCCAGAGGTCACTGTGGTTTCAATTATGTGCTATTCATGAATGGTGCTCTGTATGAATCTATATTTTGCAGAAAATTTCTAAAGATTTCCTGAAGCCTGTACAGAGATACAGCAGTTCTACAAGGATCCAAACTGGGCTGATACATTTCGGGTGTTTACAGTAGCTTTGGCTAATGAAAGATGGGGTTTGACTACTAGCTCTGTCATTTGCCAGCTCAGTGGCCTCAGGTAACTTTCTTAATTTCTCGAAACCTCAATTTCCTCATCTGAAAAAGAACAATAAAAATGTCTAATTTACAGCTCTGCTGGAAAGATTAAATAAAGTGTTGTACATAAAAGCACCTATGATGCCCAGTACATTGGTTGAAACTCAATAAATAGTAGGAATACTTTGTCTTCTTAGTTATATCCTTATGTCCCATTTGCTTGTTCAATGCTTGTGATTAATTGTTCAAAATCTTAGAAGAATAATTATGAACAGTTTACTTTTGATGACTAATTAGCATGCTGCCTATTAACACATATTCTATAGTATAAAATGTTAATAAACTGTGTGTATATCTTCTTTAGCTACAGGACAGACCTTCTTATGTTTGCTTGGCTGCCAGGGTTTTCTGCTCTTGTAACATGATTGTGTACCTGCTGACAACCTTAAACTATGAGAGAAGTGCTGGGCGGGAGCAGGTGCTGGGAACTTGCATTAGTGAGGGAAGTCAGCCTGGGAAAAGAGTTAGGGCGATAAGGAGCTTGGTGGTAACTCCAAAGGGAAGGAGCAGAGCCCACCCATCAAGGGGCAGGGACACAAAGAATAAGGCTTATCCAGAGAAGAAAGGGATTGGGGGCACAAAGTAGTGAATAGGGGAAGAAGGTGGGGTCAGCTGCCAGGGGGAGGTAGACAGCTTGACAAAAGGTGTTCCTGTTGAAACAGATTAAATTCCCCCTGGTCAGATATCTCTGGTCCTGGAGTTAACCATTTTTACTGCTGTGCGAGACAATTTACTTATGAAAGTTTTATTTAAAGTATTATACAAAGATCATGGAGTCAAGTATTTTATTTCCATTTTACAGAAGGATAAATACACTGCGTCACAAAGAGTTAGTAGCCTACTATGTTTTTATAACATAATAAAGTAGAATTCAATCTCAAAATTTAATGTTTTTATAATCTTTTCTGACTATAGATTTTTATCATTACTTTTTAAAAAATTAATTAATTAATTTTATTTTTGGCTGCCTTTGGTCTTCATTGCTGCACAGGGGCTTTTCTCTGGTTGTGGTGAGCGGGGGCTACTCTTCGTTACGGTGCGCGGGCTTCTCACTGCAGTGGCTTCTCTTGCTGTGGAGCACAGGCTCTAGGCATGCGGGCTTCAGTAGTTGTGGCTCTCAGGCTCTAGAGCACAGGCTCAGTAGTTGTGGCTCGTGGGCTCTAGAGCGCAGGCTCAGTAATCGTGGTGCACGGGCTTAATTGCTCTGCAGCATGTGGGACCTTCCCGGACCAGGGCTTGAACCCATGTCCCCTGCATTGGCAAGTGGATTCTTAACCACTGAACCACCAGGGAAGTCCCTCTGACTATAGATTTTTAACTAAAGCTCTTACCATTAACCATGCTGCTTTCTCAACTTAGTAATCTAGAACTACAGTATATCTCTAGACGTGTGCATGCCTCCCAAAGGGAGGGCTACACAGTGGTTAACAACTTTATTCAAATATAAGGAGAATTTTTATAAAGAGAAAACCAACCAGCTTTTTTCCCCTTTTTTCACTGAAAACAATATAAGAGGAATATGCAGTTCAAGGAACTCATGTAAAACCAAAGTGGTGTGTTTTGGTCCTCTGAGTTTGCAGGGGCCTGGGCCATTGCATGTACCTGATCATAGTAACTGGTCTTCAGAAATCCCATCAGACCCGAGTCTTTCGAAGCTGTGTGTATTAGTTTGTTAGGACTGCCATAATATAGTACCACAGACTGGATACATTTTTTAAAAAATATTTATTTATTTATTTGGTTGTGCCGGGTCTTAGTTATGGTTGGCGGGCTCCTTAGTTGCGGCACACGGCTTCTTAGTTGTGGCATGTGAACTCTTAGTTGTGGCATGCATGTGGGATCTAGTTCCCTGAGCAGGAATCAAACCCAGGCTCCCTGCATTGGGAGCGCAGAGTCTTAACCACTGTGCCACCAGGGAAGTCCCCAGACTGGATAAATGAAACAACAGAAATTTATTTCCTCACAGTTCTGTAGGCTAGAAGTCTGAGGTCAAGGTGCTGGCAAGATTGATTTCTTCTGAGATCTCTCTCCTTGGCTAGTAGATGGCCGTCTTTTCCCAGCGTCTTTGCATATTGGATTAGTGTCCATCCATATGACCTCATTTTACCTTAGTTACCCCCTTTAAGGCCTCTATCTCCAAATACAGTCAATTCTGTGATACTGAGGAGGGAGTAGGGCTTCAACATATGAATTTGTTGGAGGGGGCACACAATTCAGCCCATAGAATTGTGCAACCGTCACTTGGGCTCAAGTTTTAATTATGCTTCCTAAAAAGTATTAAAATTATTTAGCACATTTAAAAAGTTTAAGACATTTAAAAAGTCGTCCATGTCATTTGGCCCATAACTCATAATTGTAACTACATATCGCATGCCTACAATGTGCCAGGCACTCTATCTGCAGTAATTCTTTACATTCAATATCTCTTCATCAGCTCCATCAGTCCAAGATCAGAACTATACTAACAAGAGGAGCTGAAATTCAAAACGATCTGTCTGATTCCAATATTGAGGTTAGTTCCACTGTGCTGCTGAGATTGTAAGAAAATTAGATTCTTGGTTTGAGAAGAGTGTGGTGCAAATTTTACATTTTGGGGTGAGAAACAGCTTACAAAATGTAAAATTATTTATGTAAACTTTTAAGATTAAACAGCTATCATTTTCTTGAAAAACTGTTAAATGTTAACCAAGATGGAAGTGGTAGGATTGTTAGCTCTGCCTCTGTCAGTTTCCATCAGCCTTTCCCAAATGTTGGGGGTTTAGGGAGTTTAGGAGATTTACTAACATCATTTTTTTTTTTTTTTTTGCGGTACGCGGGCCTCTCACTGTTGTGAGCACAGGCTCCGGACGCGCAGGCTCAGCGGCCATGGCTCACAGGCCTAGCCGCTCCGCGGCATGTGGGATCTTCCCGGACCGGGGCATGAACCCGCGTCCCCTGCATCGGCAGGCAGACTCTCAACCACTGCGCTACCAGGGAAGCCCTAACATCTTTTTATTTAGCAAGTTATTTCATTTATTTCACTGAAATTAAAATTGATTGGGCGTGTTTTAATATTACTTTGCAGCAAAATATTAACCTATTACATATCAGCTTTATGACATGGAGTGGTGTCCTATTTTTAATCGTTGGTGCCGTTTCTCGTTATGTGTGATTCTCCCTCTACAGTCAACATGTCACAAGGCTTGGAGAGACATTCTAGTCAGTCTGATCCACCAGAGCCTTCGGCATCGTAAAAAATCATAGTTGATCTTAGAAATTCCTGTGTGCTGTAGTACATTGTCTAATTACATTGTCTAATTTAATCCCTGTAACAACCCTAGCAAGTGGGCACTGTTATTTCCACCATCCCATTGATAAGGAAACTGAAACTTGCATGGGTCACACAGCAAGAGGAGCCAGGGCTAGGATTATAAGGCATGCCTGTCTGGTAGAAGGCAAGTAGTCTGTGTTAAACCACTCGAGTATACTGACTCGTTTAACTAAAGGCTGGTTTCTCAGACATTTCTACTAACGATTATACAAGGAAGTAATCAAGAAAGGCCTCGATTGCTGTATACATTCACATAAATGGTTTGTTTTTTTTAATTATTTTTTTTTTATTGGAGTATAGTTGCTTTACAATATTGTGTTTGTACTGTACAGCAAAATGAATCAGGTATACATATACATATATCCCCTCTTTTTTGGATTTCCTTCTCATTTAGGTCACCACAGAGCACTGAGTAGAGTTCCCTGTGCTATACAGTAGGTTCTCATTAGTCATCTATTTTATACATAGTACCAGTAGTGTATATATGTCAATACCAATCTCCCAATTCATCCCACACCCCCCTTTACCCCTTGGTATCCATAGTTTGTTCTCTACATCTATGTCTGTATTTATGCTTTGTAAATATGATTGTCTATACCAATTTTTTCAGATTCCACATATATGTATTAATATACGATACTTGTTTTTCTCTTTCTGACTTACTCTGTATGTTAGTCTCTAGGTCCATCCATGTTTCTACAATTTATATGAAAAGGCCAGCCCCTCATACCCTCACTCATTCTTATATATGTGGTTGTCTGCTTTTCCAAACACACAAAATTACAAATAGCAAATTAGAAGAATACATTTTTAAAAAAATATTTATTTATTTATTTGGTTGTGCCGGGTCTTAGTTATGGTTGGTGGGCTCCTTAGTTGCGGCTGGAAGTGAGCACACAGAGATAGTAATAAACAGGACCAAGTGATACCTGAGGTGAGTGTGAAAGACAGAGATTCTACCAAAAAAAGGAAAGAAAAGGGAATGAAACAGAAGACCGGAGCACATCCAGGACGGCAGGGATCCCGTCTGTCCTGTACACCACTGACACCCGGTACTCAGCATGGTGCCCGGTGTGCAGTAGGGGTTTAATATATCTTCGCTGACTAAACGAACAAGCAAAGGCACGTTTGCAAATACTCAGAGTGGGGAGGCCTTTTGGCATAAAGAAAATTATTTCTCGAAGCATGCCCCTTGAAACTGTGGTTCCAAAGATACTTGTAGGAAAAAAATAAAGACCACGTGGTTTAGTTTGTTAGGTAGGCATTTCACAGTCCGATCTATTTTTGCCACACAAATAGGTCAGTTAAGAAATCTGTTGAACTTTGTTTCATCCCATGTAGTCCCAAATTCAGTTCAGAAAACTTTTCTCATGTAACACCTGAAAATGTGCTTGTTAGTTGTGCTCTGAGGGACACAGGAGTGCACACTTTGTGGACACAAGTGTCGGGTCAGCAGTTACACCCCTTTGTTGCTCCTGAGGGTGCTACTGTTTTAGAGCTAGTACAAAGATTTATTTATGGACTATGTCCTTTGTTTTAGAAGGCAAGAAAGTAAGACAGAAATTTTTTTTTTTTTTTTTTTTTTGCGGTACTTGGGCCTCTCACTGTTGTGGCCTCTCCCGCTGTGGAGCACAGGCTGTGGACGCGCAGGCCCAGTGGCCATGGCTCATGGGCCCAGCCGCTCTGCACCATGTGGGATCTTCCCGGACCGGGGCACGAACCCGCGTCCCCTGCATCGGCAGGCAGACTCTCAACCACTGCGCCACCAGGGAAGCCCAGACAGAAATTTTAAGAAGATATTTGATAAGAAAGTTTTGGGACCTTAAATGTTAGTATTTTAGAAATCTGGAAAAATAAGTCAGCTAACCTTCTCACCTGCTCCTTACCCCAGGAGGCTGACCTGTCCGGGCTTCCTCAGCAGACTCCCTGGACTTCTAGTTGCCAGTGAGGGGCCTGCTAGGGGGTCCCCAGGAGGAGGTGTGAGGCCAGGTGTCCACTCCTTTGCCTCCCTCCCTGCCCGGTCACTTTGGGTTGGCTGTGCCTTTTAACCCAATAATTTTCTCAACGAGGGCCTCCCTACATGACTTGCCCCTTCTGGGTTCCAGTCAAATTCCCTCCCTTTGTACTTTCCGATTTGCGTCGTCCCACCATTTCTGACCCGAGACATTGTGCTCTCTCCTACAGTTTCCCTATGGCCAGCTCACTCTTTTGTAAATAGCTCTTTCACTTAAACCTTCCTTGAATTATCCTAATTGTGTACCATTTGTTTGCTGTATATTGTTTATCTCCTTGATCGATTGGATATTTTAAGTATGTCCATATAACTCTCTAATGTATTTTGTAGTCATCTTGAGATAATTTATTAAAATTGGAATAATATGTATATATATTTTAACTGCCTAAAAGGCATCTTTAAAATAAAAGTTTTGCCAGAGAGTTCAGAATCTAACTGTAGAACATAATGGTTAGATGCAGAAGCTCTGGAATGAAATAGTCTGGGTTTTTATTTTAATTCAGTCTCTATTAACTGTGTGACCTTCAGTCACTTAACCTCTCAGGTTCTCAGCGTCCTTATTAGTAAAAGAGGTGTAATAATAATAGGTGACCTAAGAATTGTTATGAAGATTTTAAAAGTTAATATTTACAAAGCATATAAAACAATGGCAGGCCTGTATTAAGTACTAAGTATTTGCATTATAGACATTATGATTTTATTGAGTGCCTGTTGTGTTCTAGGCAGTATGCCAAATCCTTTTTTTGTACTTTATCCCATTTAATCCTCAGGACAATCTTGTGAAGTAGACTTTATAATATAATTCATAATAGAAGAAATTGGAACTCAGAGTAATTAAGTAACTTGCCCCCATCCACATAGTAAGCAGTGAAGTTGAGATTTGAAGGCAGATTGTAGAGTCTTTATTAAATTAAGTTATACACACACGTAGTATATATACATATACACACAGATGTATCTTTACCTACTGTATGTAGTGCTGAATAGAACAGTTGTACCTGGCACATCATAGATGCTCAGTATATGATTGTTGCTTCATCTCACTCCTGATTCCAGGTCACTTTCCACTTTACCATACTGCCTTCCATCTTACTTGTAAAGGAGTAAAATGAACTTTTTGGAAGTTCTGTGAGCATTAACTTGAGAGGAGAAGAATGTAATTTATCTCTACTGCTGAACCTCACCTTCCTCACCCACCCCAAGACAATAGAAACATTAAATTAACAATATACTTAACAATATACAAAATTTGGATTTTCCCAAATGTACTAAGCTGTTAACTTGGAAAACCGTGGAGGGCTGTGATTTCTGCAGTGGACGCATGTCAGATAAGGAGATCAAAGGTTATTAGGAGACTAGCCAGATGCCATGGTAAAGAGCTTTGCCTCTTTTTAAAATAACTGATGGATGATGTGAGAACTTGCATTGGAATGCTTTTGAATGTTCTATACGGATGTCATAAATATTAGAAATTTTATCAATGGGTCAAATGGCTTTGAGACAGCAAAACTTCGTTAAAGAACCATTACCTTAAAACATTATCTGACTTTACACAAACACAATTAGAAATTCAATCAGACATTATTGTAAGATTTATCCATACCATCATTATGCCAATCTTCCACATTGAATTTGAAAATATCTTTTGGGTTAAGGACTTTTTTTAAATTCTAAAATAGTACCTTCTTGTGATAATTCCCAAAGGGTTTAACTGACTTGCAAATGTCATATAGTTAGTAAGTAGCAGAGAATCGATTTAGACAAAGATCCTTCTATCTCCCAAACCCATGTGCTTTCTTCTATACTATACTGCCTCCAACTTCAGACATGTGTATATATATGTGTGTGTACATATCATATTTAATTCTATTAGAATGACTAGCTCTCAAATCCATAAGTTTTGCGGTTGAACATCTGGAGTAGGTATTTATTAGACAAAAGTTGTAAATTTCAAATGCTGGAGAAGGTGTGGAGAAAAGGGAACCCTCCTACACTGTTGGTGGGAATGTAAGTTGATGTAGCCACTGTGGAAAACAGTATGGAAGTTTGTCAAAAACCTAAAAATAGATTTGCCATATGATCCAGCAGTCCCACTCCTGGACGTATATGCAGACAAAACTATAATTTGAAAAGATACAGGCACCCCTGTGTTCATAGCAGCACTATTTACGATAGCCAAAACATGGAAACAGCCTAAATGTCCACTGACAGATGAATGGATAAAGACGATGTGGTACATACATACAATGGAATATAACTCAGCCATAAAAAGAATGAAATAATGCCATTTGCATCAACATGGATGGACCTAGAGATTATCATACTTAAGCAAAGTAAGTCAGAAAAAGACAGATACCATATGGTATCACTTATATGTGGAATCTAAAATATGACACAAATGAACCTATCTATGATGCAGAAACAGACTTACAGACATAGAAAACAGACTTGTAGTTGCCAAGGGGAGGGGAATAGCGGAGTGTTGGATGGGCAGTTTTGGATTAGCAGATGCAAACTATTATAATAGAATGGATAAACAACAAGGTCCTACTGTATATCACAGGGAACTATATTCAATATCCTGTAATAAACCATAATGGAAAAGAATATATATATGTGTGTGAGTGTGTGTGTGTATAACTGAATCACTTTGCTGTACACCAGAAACTAACACAACATTGTAAATCAACTATACTTCAATAAAATAAAGTTATAAATTTCATTATTTACTTGCCACTTCCCCTTAGAATAGACTGTCCCTATCTATCTATCTATCTATCTATCTATCTATCTATCTATCAAGATTTGCCTTTAGTCTAAAGGCTTATAGATGATTTGGCAAGGTGATGCCCAGCTTTTTGTGATGTTAGATATTTATCTTAGTAAACAGGAAGAAAAAAAGTAAATTTTGTTTTCTAGCTTCTAAGTTATCTCATTGAAAAATGTCTTTGGAATCTACACTTTATTTTCAGTTTCTCAACGAAATATGTTTATTCTCACTTCTGGAACAGCAGTATTATTATAGTTGTGAAACTCTTATTCTTTGACTTCTGACTTTGTTTTAATTGGCTTTATTTTTCAACAAAAATCAACATGTATAATATTGAATTCTTTTTGTTCCATATGGTTATTATTGACACTATTCTTAATCTTCAGTGCAATCATGTAATCTTGCTATCTTACTGCACCTTTTTTTTTTTGGGAACAGGGGCTGATTCAACTATGTTTCCAAAAGAGACCAATGATTGATTTCAGCTTCTGGCCCCATAAGATACTTGAACAATGGATGAGAAAACTTCTTTTGTTCTCTTCCCAATTCTCTCCAGAAATGGTACATCTGACCTTGAGGCTGGAGCCTGCCTTCCTGGCCACCTTCAAGTCTAATTTCGAGTGCTGACAGAATTATGTAATAGTTGCCAAAACTATGTGAAATTATGGACTTAACAAGTCATTTGTCATAAATAGAGGATAAGTGGGACCCTCAGTAACAAGTGGGAAGGCAGGAGCCCTTTGTCTTCTGAGCTGTGACCCAGACAGTGGTTGGATTGCTTACAGTCATGAATATTGAAGAGTTTTTTACAGTGATCCGGGACCCTCTGCTCAGTTCCAAGTAGGCAGCATTATCCCTTTGAGGGATGAAAGCATTTGATAATTTCTCAGTGATAACCTTAGCATTTTATGGTGAGAAAGTGTAAATTTTTTTAGATTTATTATACATTGTTGTTTTAGAATGTTTTAATATATATTCTTTTTCTTTTAGGATCATTTGTGTCTTCCTCAGAGACCTTGTCTTACCTTGAGATATTTAGTTCATTTTTGGAAAGTCAGAAAGTACTCCTGAGGAACGATTTTATTAGAAAAGCAAACCATTTGATCATATCTCTAAAGATGTGGCAGAAAATGGATGTTTCTTCCAGGGAGAAGGGCATTGTATAAATGAACCCATCCACATTAGACAGAACATTTCATATCATTACTTTTCAAATATTAAACTACTAATTGTTGGCAGATCTCTGTGTCAATGTATAAACAATTAGCCAAATATTAGAGTCCCAGACAGTAAAAGAAATTACCTGGATCAGAAAGAATTCAGACTGGGAGCATATAAAACTTTTAGTGACTGTGGCCCTCACGACAGTGGTTGCTTCAGGCACTAAATGGTGCTGCTTCCCATGCAAGCAGCAAGGCATAGTGTTGAAGTAGGTAGACTCAAGATCCCCGGTCACCTGGGTTCGAATCCTAGCCGTGTCACCTGAGACTATGTGTCCTTGGATAAGTTACTTATCCTCCTTGTAACTCAGTTTACCCATATTTAAATAAGGGGTAGTAATATTACTTACCTCAGGAGAATGTTTTTTTTTTTTTTTTTTTTTTTTTTTTTGCGGTATGCGGGCCTCTCACTGTTGTGGCCTCTCCCGTTGCGGAGCACAGGCTCCGGACGCGCAGGCCCAGCGGCCATGGCTCACGGGCCCAGCCGCTCCGCGGCATGTGGGATCTTCCCGCACCGGGGCACGAACCCGTGTCCCCTGCATCGGCAGGCGGACTCTCAACCACTGCACCACCAGGGAAGCCCTGAGGAGAATGTTTTAAAGATTAAATTGGTTATCATGAAGTGCTTAGGACTAAATTTTACACAAAATAAATGTTGTGTGAATGTTCAGTAGGTTCATACCATATCATCAATCTACTTACAATGGTTATAGGTCTACTATGTTCACAGATACTGTACTACAGGATGGTCCCTGCCATAAGGGATGTTTCGTCAGGACAAATTGATGCCATTCAGTATAGAAAGTTGAAGCTGGATATATGCTCTTGGAGGTAGTGATGTAAAAATTTAAACTTAATTTTAACTAGAAAATTTTAAATGGTCACTTTTTGTTGTAAACTCCCTAAGGGCATAGACTGCCCATTATGTATATACTTCACAGGGCATAACAGAGGGTTAGGTATAATGGTAGGGAGCAATTAATAGTTACTTTTAAAAATGAATTAAATTTTAATCGTAGAGATATCAAGCTACCTTATTTTGTTTTATAAGTAGAGTAAATATAGCCCCTGGAATGCACACGTGACCCTTGAGTCTCACACGTTTCACTGTTGCTATAGAGCAGGTTATAGGGGGCTCGTTAAAAATTAAAACCAAAATGCTACATGTACTCTGTCTAGAACTAGAATAAAATGTGAATAGTTTGTGCATGAGTCACATTTAAATAATCTATATTTATAAAATAATATCTTAAGAATTATGATTCTACCAAGTTTCAGTATAAGCAGCTGCATATTCACTTAACTAACAGCAGTAAAACAAAAATAAAATTTTGATTATTTTAAAAGATAGACAAAATAAATTTTAAATGGAAGCAATTTACTCTTAAGACCCAAACTTAAAAATTCTACTTTTGTAAAATGTTATCTGAGTTGTAATTCTCTCAAGCTTCCATTTGAGTAATGGTCTAATCACTTAACAGCAATGATGCTAAAAGATAGAGAAAGCAAACTTTCTTTAGAAAAGAAACAAAAAGAGTTTTGCTGTGGTACAGGATCTTCAGAAGTTGGCTTAATGGAAGATTATTCTACTTTCAGGATGTGGGGATGGGAAATATCTAGTTCTTGGTATAGACATTTCTCATGGCTAATGGAAAATGTGCTAGGCTAGGGGCATCTCTTAATGATGAGTATTCTTCAGGATGTCCCTACTCACCTTGCACAAACTGCCCCCTGGAGCTCTTCAACATCTGACTAGAGGACGCGGTAGAGAAAGAAAGGCTGACCCTGAATCAGGTGTGCATAAATGGCCAGGCTCTTCTTTAGTGTCATTTGTACTGGATTCCATTTTTGAGTATGCGTAATCCTATGGCATGTTAGCAAAAGAAGGCATAGTAAATTTTTAAGTTCTGCTGGTCCAGAGTGAGTCTGCCAAGTTAGACACAAGAGGATAAATTGCATATGGCTTTTGTAGAGAAATTATTGGAAAAGTACAACAAATTGATGGAGGGAACATTCTATGATTTTGATCCCATGGAGGTGACATTTGGTCCACAGAGGATACATTTAGATACTTGATCCCTCAGCCATTACAGCTTAATACTCTTGCTTTCTTGGTGATCTGATAATCTAGTAGATAACTTGGTGGTCCTCTCAGACTTTTGACATATGCCCCACTTTAAACATTGTGGCATAACTGTAAGAAGCCCCTTTTCATCTAACAGATTAATTTTAAGATCTGCCTCATTGAGTGTTTTTTCCTCTCTCATATGTATTTTTTTTCTTAATTCTTGAGTTTTCTCTTGGCCAATAGAGTTTTTGACCAATTATTATGAGCTTTGTTCCTCATGGGAAATCATTTGGCTTTAGAAAGAACAAATGCTTCTTTCTACTTTTTCTATAAGAATTTTTGCTTGTTTTCTGTAGGTGTGCAGCTGTTCACAGTTATGACTGATTGTTACATCTACTTTGGACAGTTTCTCCTCTGTCCTTAGGGGTTGAATTCTCCATTAAATGAACATTCCAGTATATTTTATTTCATTTTCTCAATGAAGGTCAGAAATGACTAAGTTTTTGAAGGTTTCAAGTATCACTTTCAAGCTATGTATTTTCTGTCTTCAATGAAGTCAGTTCTCACTTTGGAGAATTTATTTTGATCTGTTAATTCCTTATATGTAATAGAAACATGTTTGTGGAGGTGAAAACTATAGAAGAAAATAGTTTCAGTAAATTCTGATATTTTCAAAGAGAAACTTTGGAACTTATAGAGCCTTTCTAAATCAGCTTAATTTTTTTCAAGAAGACATTTTATATAAATATAGCTGAAGATACTTTCTCAAATGTAAACAAGACTTGGATAATTTTCCCAATGTCTGTTGTGTTTTTCCTTCCTATTTTGCAAAGCAGTTGATTGTTAGGAAATCAATCTCAAATGATTTAAGTTTATATGCCTTTCTGAAATAGCTCTGTGCCTGAGTATGGCAAAAGGCTTTAATATCTTTGTTATCAATCTTACTGTCAATTGATCTGCTTTATTCAATTAAATAGTGGCAATCTCATTATCTATAGCTACATCTGCTGTGAAAACCCAAGTAGTATTGCTTATCAAAGCTTGGAATTGCCATAAGATTAACTTCTTGCTTCTCTTCAAATATGATGAAATATGGCAACAATAAAACACTCTTGTAAAATGATCGTTTTTTCTACTGTATTTCATTATGGAGAAGAAAAATTTTAAAGACATTTTTAAAAGCCTATAATATATTTCACCTAAATAAATCCCTCTATTCAAATATGTATATACAGCATATGTATTTATGTATAAGCAGAATTTTGTTTATGTCTGTGTATACAGTATCCTTACCTCTTTTCATTATAAGCTAGAATGCAAATCTAGGAAATTCTCTAAAGGGGATTATCTTTTAACATATTTGAGTCAATTTTAGGAAAATAAACCACAAAACTTGATTAAATTACCAGCTTTATTTGGTTTTGTTTATTTTTAATGAATTCTTTTGTGATTTTTGTCTGGATAAAATTCAGGCTATATACTGTATCTTTTGGAACATACCCATCAACAAATTGCAAACTTCTGTAACTTCCACCATTTTGGAATTATCTTCTTTTGTTAAATTTTTTTCAAAAATTACCAAAAAATCAAGAAAATATCATCTAACATGGACTTCATATAACTTTTGTACTTCTATTTCTTAGTGCAAATAGATCTGGGAACAAATAGATTCCCAGTGTAAACCAAAGTATTTTTTATTAAAAACTTGTGTTTCTGTTAGTTTGAGGTCTTATCTGTTTACTCACTACTATTTTCCCAGACTCTGGAATAATGTATATGAGTAAAAGAATAAATACTAGATCCTTATAAAATTATAGTAATGAGTAGGCTTTTGAGTTGTCATTGCCATTGTCAGCATCCTCATAAGCATCTATTGTTGAATAGTATTATATATTCACCGTATGCCTTTGTGTACAAGATGGCCCTTATAAAAAACATATGAGATATGAAAAAAAAAAACCACTCAGAATGTGTCTGTTATACTGATGATGATGCTAGTTAACAGATGGCATAATGAGGCCAGTACTTCTGAGCTGTGATTCACTACACTATTCATTATACTGCCTCTCAACAGATATCTGCTCTAGCAGTAATCATATGAAACATAACATCTAATATATTTCCAGGGGAGAGGTGTTGTTGACATTCTCTTTATGGTATAGTCCAATATAAAACCATCCTCAGTGATCAACAATGTATAATTTAACCAAATTATTTGACTGAGACTTAAGTCCATTTCTCCATAAAAGAACTCATGCACTATGACAGAAAATGAATTATATTTTCCACATAATGTATTTTTTTTTTTTTTTTGCTGATAATGTATTTTTTTAATTAATTTTATTTCTGGCTGCGTTGGGTCTTCGTTGCTGTGCGCAGGCTTTCTCTAGTTGGGGTGAACAGAGGCTACTCTTCATTGCGGTGCGCTTGCGGTGGCTTTTCTTGTTGCAGAGCATGGGCTCTAGGCGCACAGGCTTCAGTAGTTGTGGCACGCAGGCTCAGTGGTTGTGGCTCGCAGGCTCTGGAGCGCAGGCTCAGTAGTTGTGGCACACAGGCTTAGTTGCTCCAAGCACGTGGGATCTTCCCGGACTAGGGCTCGAGCCCATGTCCCCTGCATTGGCAGGTGGATTCTTAACCACTGTGCCAGCAGGGAAGGCCCAATAATCTTTTATATATATTTAAAACATTTAAAAATAATTTCTTAGCTTTTTCCTCTCCTTTGGTATTTAATATTCCTCTTTTCTTTAATACTTTTTATAGGACATCCATTAATTTCTTGCAGTAATTTTTATTCCATTCAATGAGCTACCTTTTGTTTTTCCATTTTATTCTATGTTCAGTATTTGTATCTCCAATTCATTATACACACTTTTTTTCACTGCATTTAGCACTATTTTATATTCAGAATCTTAATTGACTTTGTACAGCATGCAGAGAAACATAACTTATCCTGGTGTTAAAACCTTAAATGATCTAATTAAACGTGACTAAATTTTTCTAAGGTCCATGGTATCTAGTCATTTGTAATTTTGTTGAAACATATATCTGTATTGCAAGAAATATTAGCTGGTGTGAATGTGAGAACAGCACCCAAAATGGTGCAGTTTTGTATCCACTATACCCAAGTGTACTGTGGAGGTTTTCAAATTTTAGGATCTCAGGACACCTTTACACTTTTAAAAATTATTGAGGCCCTCAAAAAAACTTCTGCTTAAGTGGGTTTTATCTATAGATAGTTATTGTTGTAAAAATTAAAAATGAGAAGTTTTAAACTATTAATTCATTTAAATTAACAACAATAAACCCATTCTATGTTAATATGAAAACATACTTTCATGAAAAATAACAATTTTCTAAAAAAAAAATTAGTGAGAAGTGTGGCACTGTTTCACATACTTGCAAATCTCTTTAATGTTTTGCTTAACAGAAAATACAGCTGGATCATCATTTCCATTTCTGTATTTAGTTGTATAGCATTCAGCACATAGTCTTTGGAAAATTCTACTGCACACTTGTGAAAGAATGAGAGTGAAAAAGAAAAATATCTTCTGAATGTTATGATGATTATTGTTTTAATTTTGTAGTCCCTCCTGCAAGAGTCTCATACCCCCTGGAAGGTCTTGAGAACACACTTTAAGAAATGCTAGCACAGTAAAAGCTTAGGCTTTGAGGCCCTGTGCCTTTGTGTACAAACTTTACTTCTTAGTTTTGTGATCCTGGGTGAGTTATTAAACTTCTTATGTCTCAGTATGCTCTTCTCTAAAATGGAATTAATAACAATATCTCTCTCGTAGAGTGTCTTGAGGATTAAATGAATTAACACTGTTGCAATTACAACAGTACCTAACACTGGGAATAGTCAACTCTGTGATGAGGGCAGTGCACTTTTCTGTGCTTGGGGGCTCCTTCCTCTATCCCTGGCTTTCAATGTCTTTCCTTATCCAGATTAATATTTCTTTGTTTTAAAGAGAGAAAAATATGGAGTATCTTTTAATTTCATCAAGTCTTTTGTCAGTGTTATCCTTTGATATTCATTTAAGTATATAGAAACTATCCATAGGGATTCCAGTGTGTATGTG
Organism: Orcinus orca; assembly: GCF_937001465.1. Taxonomy (NCBI): domain Eukaryota; kingdom Metazoa; phylum Chordata; class Mammalia; order Artiodactyla; family Delphinidae; genus Orcinus; species Orcinus orca. The sequence goes on from NC_064562.1 coordinate 133,622,306, forward strand.
AGAAAAATAAGAGCAAGTTCCAAACTTTTTTATTACCGTATACATTTTTATTCATTCTATTCATATGCACCAGTCTTCATTCATCACAAACCTACTGTGCATATGCCAGGCACTCGACTAAACTCTGCTATGTAATCTTGAAATCTAGTGGAAGAGGGCATACATTAAACCAGTAACAACGAACTTAAATGTATGAATAAAAAATGTGAGAAGATTTTGAAATACTTTTTCTCATGGCTTTTTATGCTTTGGATGTTATTATCATTATTTGTAATTGAGATAGAATAGGTATATAACATTATATTAGCTTCAGATGTACAACTTAATGATTCAATATATCTGTATATTGTGACATGATCACCACACTAAGTCTAGTTAACATCGTCACCACACACAGTTACACACTTTTTCTTGTGATAAGAACTTTAACAATCTACTCTCCTAACAACTTTCAAATATACAATACAGTATTATTAACTATAGTCATCATGCTCTACATTACATCCCCAGGACTTATTTATTTTATAACTAGAAGTTTGTCCCTTTTAACCACCTTCACCCATTTGCCCACCTCCCACTCCCTGCCTCTGGCAGTCACCAGTCTGTTCTTTGTAGCTATGTCTTTTCTTCTTCTTCTTCTTCTTCTCCTCCTCCTCCTCCTCCTCCTCCTCCCCTCCCCTCCCCCTCCTCCTCCTCCCCCTCCCCTCCCCTCCCCCTCCTCCTCCTCCTCCTCCCCTCCCCATCCCTCCTCCTCCCCTCCCCCTCCCCCTCCTCCTCTTCCTCCTCCTCCCCTCCCCCTCCCCCTCCTCCTCTTCCTCCTCCTTCTTCTTCATTCCATGTGTAAGCGGGATCATATGGTATTTATCATTCTTATGTCTGACTCGTTTCACTTAGCATAGTGCCTTCAGGGTCCATCCATGTTGTTGCAGATGGCGGGATTTCTGCCTTTTATGGCTGCACAATATTCCGTTGTGTATCACATTTCCTTTTGGATATTATCTTTATCACATATTATATGCCTTCATTTTTATTAGTATTTTTGCCTTCACTTTGTTATCTGTATAATAATCAGTAAGAAATGATTTTGCATAAAGGAAATCATGAAAAGAGCACTAGTTGATCTGGGTACTGGTTTCAGGTTTGGCGCTAATTAGCAATATTATTTAAATAAGATATTACAATTTTAGTCTCACGTTTCCCAGTTGCAAAATTAGGTAGTTGTCTAAATCCCAGAACTAATATTGTCTTTGCTGTTTTTGAGTAGGTAATCTTTACATCAATTTTCACATGAAAGATGGAATTATTCTATTACAGCATTTTAATTTTATTGCATTTGTTTATTTCAACCTATCAACCCATGAGAGTAGTTATTTTGAAGGCAGGTCCCTGAGTCCTTTACGTCTTGTGTTCCCAGAATACTCAGTGCATGCTTTGTTGAATGTTGAATATACTTTAAAACAGTATTTGTGATGGCAAATATTCCAAGATAACTTTTCATTGTATTTCCTGGCATGCCAAACTGAGACATAGGGCTGAAAGTATTTCTCAGGTACATTGAAAAGAATTATGAGTGTTTCTACAAAGATTAAATTTTAAGGAACAAGGTCTATACTTGTTTGGACTTTTCACATGTGGAACAGTTATCACGTCTTTAATTTTATTTGTGTCCAGAGGATGGCACCAGTAACTCAAATAAAACCCCTTCTGTGGCTAAATTTATTTACAAAGAGCCCACATTTAAAAATAAGCAGATGTCATAAAAATCCAAGAGAATATTACACAATTTTTCAGATCTATACAGTTAAATGCAAAATAAAATAGTTTAAGAAGTGTTTATTTTTCTAAAAATGTCTTCAAATTTTCAGTTTGTAATTCATTGCAATTAGTCTAGGAAAGTAAAAACTACATAGAAAAAAAGAAACAAACACAAACTGGGGGATTATTTCAGCAGAAAAGCCTCCCCCAAGGTCAGGATGTGTTCCAAGATGATTTTTCAGATCTTCCCTGCAAAATTTCTAAAAACAATCACAAAAGGAATAAAGACCATTCAGTTTCTCCCTTTCCTAAGTTGTCCTTTGTCTTCCTTTAACTTTGGTAGCTCACTGATTGTTTACAACTATGAAAGAGATAGGCGTTAAGTATTGCTGAAAATTAGAAAAGGAAAGCAAGGGACAACCAATTCGTCCAAAATTTAACTTGAGGAAATTAATGTTGTTCAGAGTTTTCTTGGCATTGAAAGCTTTGATTCATTATCATAACATCCTCCTTCCTGAATATTGTTATGTTCTTTTTCCCAGTGGAGCGATCAACAGTTTTTTTCTTTTAAATTTAAAAATGAGCAAATGTTTACTCACAATTTCTCAAAATGTCATTTGTTTTTCTTTGATTTTTAAAAAAATCCCTTTACTGCCTTTCTTTATGCGAAACTAGACTATCTAAGATGTTAACTATTTATAACTTTAACTATTGTAGGTTTACCATTTCCTTTATTTGAAACTTTATTCTTTATCCAAACTTAATGGATTTTATTAGCTGATTAAAATTAACAACTCATGTAAAAGAAAGTAGGATTTCTTAATATGTTATGAGAGGTATGATAGTGTATTATATTAACATGTTATGGTAACTATTCTCACTTTATCTAATTTGATCAAATTAATGATTTGGGGGAAGCACATAAACATTATTGCCCTTAAATAGACCTTTAATACACACTACTTAACAGATTTAAGAAATACTCTGAGAAGCTATTTGTGTATAGAGATTTTATGGTTCTAGCATGCTTTTGATGAAATAAGGTAATTAAGGATTAACATCTAAAAGATATGACAGAATTTTGTTAATTTTTAAATTGTATAATTTAATAATGATGTTAAAAAAAAGGAATAATGTAGGGCTTCCCTGGTGGCGCAGTGGTTGAGTCCGCCTGCCGATGCAGGGGACACGGGTTCGTGCCCCGGTCCAGGAAGATCCCACATGCCGTGGAGCGGCTGGACCCGTGAGCCGCGGCTGCTGAGCCTGCGCGTCCGGAGCCTGTGCTCCGCAACAGGAGAGGCCACAACAGTGAGAGGCCCACACACCACAAAAAAAAAAAAAAAAAAAAAAAAGGAATAGTGTAGCCTGTCATGACTTCCCTAAATTTCTGAGGAAAGCACTGTTTCTTCTTACCCACTCTGACTCAGTGACTCATCCATTTTTACTTCCACTCCTGGTGTCATCATCCTAAGTAAAGAAAGAACGAAGGAAATGAAAATCAAGGAGAGTCTTAGCATAGGACTAGGAACGACATAATCTGATATTGAAAATTAAATCAAAATAGGCTGTGAATCGATGCAGTCATCTGTATGACGTTCAGTTACAGACTGTTACGTTAATTATCTTGTCATCTGAAGAAGAATTTACTGACGATAGGTGCTTTAAAGCAGTTTGGTCTCTATTTTGATATCACGTGCTCTGTCATATTCATCCATACAGGCATATAAGCTTTATACTTGCCTTTTGAATCTTGGGTTTTTCTATTAACTTTTTACAGCTTTGATTTGTTGTAAAAATAGACATAATCAGTGGGTCCAGTGCTTTAAAGGATCAGGATGGAGCTCAGAAAAAGAGGACCTTCCTTTACTCTGTCTTACACTCTCCTATGTGTGTTTAATGGTAAAGTGTGAAATGGGGATTCAGTGTGTCTGCTACATGCAAGCAGTTACCTAGAGGTGGAGCAGTTATAGAAAGAAGAGGGATGGTTGGCAGGAGCTGGAAATAGCGTTGGGAAATGTGGGTAGAGCTGATACAAATTTTGCAGGCTAAATAGAATTCTGGTGGTTGAATGTTTTTTCAAACTATTTTAAAAGTTGATTTACATTGTTTCCTGGAGTAAATTCTACCCCCATTCCATCTCCTCCTTAGGTGTCTTAACAATTATTTGTCTTCCTTTCACTATTTGATCTGTTAAGAAGCAATAGTAAGGCTTTTCTGATTTTACTAACAATGTTTAGTCACGTGAACTAAAATTGTTTTACATTTCTCTTTTTTAAAAGCAAGTAAGTTATTTCAATACAGAGGACGGACCTTCAAATAATAATTGAAAAAAAAAAAACCTTACTGTCTGAGGTATGCTACATTTGCACAAAAAATCTTGGGCAGGAAGTAAAAATTGGATCCATTTAAAAAGAGTCTTTTTTTAGAGGCACATCCCATCCAATGGAGCTGTTTTATAGTCCACCTTGTATTTCACTGCTTGCGAACTCTGTGAGCAAACAGAATTTGTTCACAGGGTGAAACACATATTTATGGTCCTGAATAAACTGCTCAGATTCAAAAACTATTTGTGTGACAGTGCTAGACACAGGAATGCTGGAGCCAAATGGGATGTTTGTAGCCTATATTTGCATATCAATGCCCAGACTCCCCTTTAGGAATACTGCTGCTTCGTGACAATGCTGTTGTCTGAGGTCTGGGGCAAAGAAAACCCATAAAAGTTTGGACTCACTTTTCAATGCCCTCAATTCTTTTCTTGTGCTTTGGAAAACTGTGAAACAGGGTCACCAAGTTCCATTCTCCATAGTTTTATTATGTTTTCAATGAAGCGATTGAACCTGCACAGAACCCAGACAGACAGACATCACAAGGCCACTTTGTGGAAAGCAGCTTCTTTAGAACGTGGAGTGGACGCTGAAGCTGGTCTTGTGAGTTACATGGGTTTGGGGCCAGTGCACTGTTTAAAGGACCAAAGGGAACCAAACCCTTAAGCAAAATACTTAGAACCCTTTTGCCTGCAGAAAAAGTATAAAATAAAGGGTTCTTTTAGCCACTGAGAAGTCAACCTAAGAATGTAATAGCTATTTGGAAAGAAGGTCATGGACACTGAGGGGATTTTGTAAGGTGACGTCATTTTCTACCTGGCTGGCAACCTGGCTGTCATCAGTCCTTATCTTCGAAATGGAATCACACAGAACCCATTCATAGTTTTGCTGAGGTTTTACTTGGAGAAAGTTATTTATTTTTTTTGTCTGACAACACTTTGGACTTCCTGATGGGAATTTTAGTAAGTTTTACTTTTTATTTTAGAATGTAGTTGATTTGGTTAATTGCAAACTCCACAGAAGCAAGGATAAAAAGAAAGATATGTTTTCATATTACTGCCTTTACCTACTACTACGTATTTGAAAACATTTTGTGAGAGTGCTATGACTGGAAATGTCAGGTTCAGCAGGATTTCTTCTCCATGGTTTGACTTGTGATAAATTTTTCTACACAACTACACTGCATTGTGTTCTCAAACATTCTTTCTTGAGCCCAGTTCGCTTTATCATACATATTGTTTTGTTTTTTGATTTTGTCGTTAATTTGCCTTTTCTATGTACTCCAGACCTGTTTCTCCTGAATATTCTTTTATAGCTATCTCAAGAATGACTTAACCTTCTAAAATTGTCTTGAATACAGAAAGTGCTGCTAACAATATTTCATTTGCTTTGTCCAGAGCTCTGAACCGTTTCCTGATTTACTTCCGTTACCTATCTTACTACTACTTCTCAGCTTCAAAAGAAGAAAGCCAAAAACCTCTTTGATAAAAGTAGCTCTTCTGCTTTCTAGTCACATCTTTATCTGGTACCAAAGAAATGTCAGCACCCTTGCAATGGCTTCACTATCCTCAATTTTTACATAAAATTTGCTATTGTAGACCCTTCTCTGTTTTCTTATTTTCTTTTCTGATATCACCCCTCTCTTCCACCTCTTCTCAAAATGTACATACAACCCTATTCCTTTCTTTCTAAATTTTATTTCTCAATGTTTTTAACTACTTTTAGGTCTTCACCTACATCAACTATATGTAGATAACTCCAAAAATGATCATTTTTGACCCATATTTTATTTTAATAAGTAAGCTGTTCATTTGATATTTCCATTGGTTGTTATACTTATCACAAACTGGGTGGGTCTAAAACTAAATACTGTAGTTATTTTCCTGTGGTGGTTTTATTTTCCTATTTCCCCAAATTCGTTGACACTCTTTTTTTTCAAAAGAATGTGTGCTGATTTTAATAATCTCTTCTAATGAATAGAACGTGGCAAAAGTGACATGTGTGTGTTCTGAGGCTAGGTCATAAAAGACTTCTGCCTCGCTTCTCCTTATGTCACTCACTCTGGGAGGAACCAGCCACCTTATTGTAAGGACAGCCTTCACAATCCATGTGGAGAGGAGCAGAGGCCTTCCAGGCAAAGCTGCAGCCATGTGCCGGCCATGTGTGTGTGCGGGCTTGGAAGTGGCTCTTCCAGCTTCACTCAGACCTTTAGATGGCAGCCCCAGCTGACGTCTGTCCCACTGACTGCAACCACATGAGAGACCCTGAGCCAGAACCGCTGAGCTAAGTGGTTCCCGAGTTCCCAGTTCATAGGGACTGCCTGAGATTATAAATATTGCTATTTTATGTCACAGAGTTCGGGGTAATTGGTTATGCAGCTATTTCACCACTCTTCCAACATTCACTTATTTTCCTCTATCTGAAGAAAATTTAAGTCTCATGGATGGATTCTTACTTTGAAGTGATTTTTTTTAAAAATAAATTTATTTATTTTTGGCTGTGTTGCGTCTTCGTTTCTGTGTGAGGGCTTTCTCCAGTTGCGGTGAGCGGGGGCCACTCTTCATCGCGGTGCGCGGGCCTCTCACTGTCACAGCCTCTCTTGCTGCGGGGCACAGGCTCCAGATGCGCAGGCTCAGTAGTTGTGGCTCACGGGCCTAGCCGCTCCATGGCATGTGGGATCCTCCCAGACCAGGGCTCGAACCCGTGTCCCCTGCATCGGCAGGCGGACTCTCAACCACTGCGCCACCAGGGAAGCCCGGCAGGTATCTTAACCACTGCGCCACCAGGGAAGCCCCCCTGAAGTGATTTTGGTATCTGTCCCTTCTTTGAAATATGATTGTCATATCACCCCCAATTTAGCTCAAACTTTCACCTCCCAGATGGCTGAAATGTTTAGCCTTTTAACCAGCCTCCCTGACTCCCTTCTTTCAATGTCTATAACACACCTATAGAAGATTATTTGTCTCTTAAATACATGGATTCCATACATTTCCACTGCTCAAAAAAAAGTTATAGAGTTTTCCCATTTGTCTTCAAACTAAAACCGTGTATTGTTAGTGTAGCGCATTAGATTCTTGTTCAAAACTATTCACTCTTCAGCATCCCCCTTGATTTTTCTTTGATCTTATTTATTTATTTATTTTTTTGCGGTACGCGGGCCTCTCACTGTTGTGGCCTCTCCCGTTGCGGAGCAGAGGCTCCGGACGCGCAGGCTCAGCGGCCATGGCTCACGGGCCCAGCCGCTCCGCGGCATGTGGGATCTTCCCAGACCGGGGCACGAACCCGTGTCCCCTGCATCGGCAGGCGGACTCTCAACCACTGCGCCACCGGGGAAGCCCTCTTTGATCTTATTTTGAGACTTGCTTTGACCTCCTGGTAGGCAGAATATACTTTCCACCCCTTGATTTGGAGCTTGGCCTCTGACCTCAGCTTCTTACCTCAATTCTGCATTACTTTTGTCATTAACTCTCTGAGGGTAAGAACAATACCTTAGTATTCCCTGCCATATTTTATTTGTATAGTAGATCCTCCAGTATTTCATAGGCTCACAGTGGGTTTAAAAGTGGAAGCAGGGCTTCCCTGGTGGCGCAGTGGTTGAGAGTCCGCCTGCTGATGCAGGGGACATGGGTTCGTGCCCCGGTCCGGGAAGATCCCACATGCCGCGGAGCGGCTGGGCCCCTGAGCTATGGCTGCTGAGCCTGTGCGTCCGGAGCCTGTGCTCCGCAACAGGAGAGGCCACAACAGTGAGAGGACCGTATACTGCAAAAAAAAAAAAAAAAAAAAAGGAAGCAGTCTATGCTGTCAACCCATCTTCCCACTTTAAAGTGGAACAGCTCAGATCCGGAGGGGTCCAAAGTCTTAGCAAAGATGGCTCTGCAGTTAGTGAAGAGCAGAGCCTGGAATTCAGGACCTACTGCCAGCCTCTCAGATACAGTATTTCCATCACTTCACTGGGGGACATGGCAATTGAATGTGTCACCCTCACTGCTATTACCATATCTTATTTTTAATAATGTTGTATGATGGAACTCAAATGCCACAGAAAGTGAATATTTGCAACTAGATTCTAATTAGAGTAAGAAAAATGGATACCACATGATATACCAAAAAAGAAATAGAAATCTAGGATTCCCAAGGAATGTGACAAAGCAAACATATTGAACAAACATGTTGTTTTGCTTCTTATTGATTAATTAAGTGAAAAAAGTTTAAATGTTATATTTTTGTGTGTGAGAGTAAAAAATGTGAACATATTTATGTGATTAATATAATTGTACATACTGTGCTTGTCATTATTTTCCAGAAAGGAAACCCAAACTCAGGGGGCTCAAGGACATGTCCAAGGCACATACATCTGTTCGTCCATCTATCAGATCAGACTTTGCAGTGGTTTGCTGCTCTGTGGTAGGTACACAATGTGTAAATGACTGGAGTTGGAATGGAAACCATTGAAACTACCCCTGTAAGAATGACAGGATCTTTTGCTATTATCAAGAGCTATTTTAAATGCTAAAGCAGAAGGATGCCAACTGGTGGCCTTGTTGCTAGTCTCAGTAGAGAAGGAAATGTTTAAATTTACATGAAGCTTCAAATCCATTTTCCTCTTGGTAGAGAGATCTGAAATTGATCATCATGGTAACATGTGAAGACCTGCACAGCTGTAGTTGGTGGGGCTTTTGTTTAATGGATAAACAGCACTTACAAGTTGATAGTGCAGTTTCTCATTTTTACTCAGTTATGCATCCAAAATATAGACTAGTCAGCTAGAGAACAACATTTCAGGCTCTTTTTCTCTCTATTTCAAAAGTGAAAGTTGAATCATGTGGATGTGAAACCATCAAAAAACTCCACCTGGGACTTCCCTGGCGGTCCAGTGGTTAAGACTTCACCTTCCAATGCAGGGGTTGTGGGTTCAATCCCTTGTTGGGGAGCTAAGATCCCATGTGCCTCATAGCCAAAAATCCAAAACATAAAACAGAAGCAATATTGTAACAAATGCAATAAAGACTTTAAAAATGGTTTACATCAAAAGCAAAAAACAAACAGCAACAAAAAAACCCACCTGCAGAAAGGCAGCATGACACTGAGAACAGGTTCCAGAAGGGGAAGCAGATCTCTGGGGTCCAGCCGAGATTCATCCCTTGTTGCATTCAGAGGCCCGTAAAGGGTCCCTAAGCCTCATGGAACCCATTTTCCTCATCTGTACGAGGTTCACGATGAAGTCCTTGCTTAACTGCAGACAGTGTGGTGAAAATCACATCTAATAATACCATTTACATTTGTAGGATTTTTTATAGTTCACAAAATACTTCTTGTTTTTTTTTTTTCTCATAAAAATGCAAAGAATTAAGAGAGGCAGTACTTTATTTTTCCCATTTCAGTGATAGAGAGACTCGGAGGTTTGAATGTGCTCAGGGTAAGGAATTGAGAGTAGAGAGGCCTCGTCCCTGTCATTCAATAGGGCTCTCTGGTTAAAAGTGCAAGTGAGTACCATGTATGTGAGGGGGAAGCCCTAGGCCATGACAGCTCTGATTTTTAAAGTTTGTTGATAATATCAATAATAACTTTGGGCTTCATTTAAAAGTATATAATGTAATTTATTTTGTCACTTACCCCAGTTTTGCTATGGGTAGATTACAGAATTTATATACTTCCTTTTCCACGTCCATAAAATGGGGATAAAAGATATGCAATAAATGAGATGCTATGATAGTTAAATCATGTAAATGCTTAGAACTTAGCATATGGCAAGGATTCAATAAACATAAGCATTATTATTATTGAAATTGGATAAAGAAAAATTACATTTGTATAGGATGAGTTTTAACCCTGGGAAACCACTTGTAACCTAACTTTCATTTTCTGGTAGTTTCATAAAATTGCCTTTACAATCCTGTGACTGTTCCTTGTTTGCTGTGAAGACAGCCTGATGTAGGGGATGGTAGTAGCTCACCAGACTAAGTGCCCAGAAGTTAAATTGCATTTTGTCACTGACTTTTTAACCTGTTCACCTTCCATAATATCCTTGAATTCTTTGTACACAAAATAAGAACACTTGTATTTTTGTTCTTGTCTTATTTAAGATTTAGGCAATGATTCATTCAGTCACTAAACGAAGAGGCAATGTGTTAGGAGTTAAAGAAGTAAAGATTAAAAAGAGATAATTCTTGAACTCACAGATTTTAAAATCTAGTAAGGAGAGTTCAATCTGTAAAGAAATGTTCATAAGAAAGTATTATATATACACAAGAATTGAGATGTGTATAAACCGTAGCAGTGAAACAGAGGTGGGATTAATGACTCCTTTTCAGTAAAATGGTGTGGAGATAACATCAGAGTAGGTTTCTGAGAGAGATGACATTTGAATTGAGTCTTGAAGAACAAGGATAGAAGGAAGGGCTATATAGACAAAGGGACAAGCATGTACAACTTTAAAAAGACTTTAAAAATTCACCATTCAAGATCTACACTTCTGGAATTCTGCAGAGATGTATTTATAATGTTTTCTTAAAAATTCATCAAACCAATTCAGAAATTAAAAATAAATCGTGTCATCACTGTAGCGTTATTCACAACAACCAAGACAAGGAAACAACCTGCCTGTCCACTGATGGATAAATGGATAAAGAAACACACACATGCACAGACACACACACACACACACACACACACACACACACACACAGGAATATTATTCAGCCACAAAAAAGAAGGAAATCTTGTCATTTGAGACAACATGGATGGACCTTGAGGGCATTATGCTAAGTGAAATAAGTCAGAGAAAGAGAAATACCATATAATCTCATTATATGTGGAATCTTGAAAAAAGAAAACCCATAGAAACAGAGAGTGGACTTGTGGTTGTCAGGGGGAGAGGGGTGATGGAAATTGACAGATGTTGGTCACAGGATACAAATTTTCAGTTATGAGATGAATAAGTCCTAGGGACCTAATGTACAGCATGGTGAATATAGGTAACAATACTGTATTGTTACTTGAAAGTTGCTGTGAGAGTAGAGCTTTACTGTTCTCACTGTAACAACAACAAAACAGCAATTATGTGAGGAGAAGGATGTATGAACTAACCTTACTGTGGTACACACACAATGTATACATACATAAAACCATCACATCATACACCTTAAACTTACACAATGTTATATGTCAGTTATGTCTCAATAAAACAGGAAGAAAAAATAATAAGAAAAATAAATTCAGGCTAGGAGCTGGATATGCTGCTTTTCTAACAAGCTCCCAGGTGATATCTGTGCTACAGATCCCAGAAACATGATATGAGTAGAAAAGGAAATGAAGACTGCCACTGGAAAGCTGCATCATGAGCTGCTTGGGCCTCTAAAGTGTCCAATGGATTTTTAATTACATAAGCCTTGTGGCTGACAGGGTCTTGGTGCTCTGGCTGGGTGTCAGGCCTGAGCCTCTGAGGTGGGAGAGCCAAGTTCAGGATATTTGGCCACCAGAGACCTCCCAGCCCCATGTAATATCAAATGACCAAAGCTCTCCCAGATATCTCCATCTCAATGCTAAGACCCAGCTCCACTCAACAACCAGCAAGCTACAGTGCTGGACACCCTATGCCAAACAACTACCAAGACAGGAGCACAACCCCACCAATTAGCAGAGAGGCTGCCTAAAATCATAATAAGTTCACAGACACCCCAAAACACACCACCAGAAGTGGTCCTGCCACCAGAAAGACAAGATCCAGCCTCATCCACCAGAAAACAGGCACCAGTCCATTCCACCAGGAAGCCTACACAAGCCACTGAACCAACCTTATCCAATGGGGGCAGACATCAAAAACAACGAGAACTACAAACCTGAAGCCTGCGGAAAGGAGACCCCCAAACACAGTAAGTTAAGCAAAATGAAAAGACAGAGAAATACAGAGCAGATGAAGGAGTAAGGCAAAAACCCACCAGACCTAACAAATGAAGAGGAAACAGGCAGTCTACCTGAAAAAGAATTCAGAGTAATGATATTAAGGATTATCCAAAATCTTGGAAATAGAATGGAGAAAATACAAGAAACATTTAACAAGGACCTAGAAGAACTAAAGAGCAAACAAACAATGATGAACAACACAATAAATGAAATTAAAAATTCTCTAGAAGGAATCAATAGCAGAATAACTGAGGCAGAAGAATGGACAAGTGACCTGGAAGATAAAATAGTGGAAATAACTACTGCAGAGCAAAATAAAGAAAAAAGAATGAAAAGAATTGAGGACAGTCTCAGAGACCTCTGGGACAATATTAAATGTACCAACATTCAAATATAGGGGTCGCAGAAGAAGAAGAGAAAAAGAAGGGTCAGAGAAAATATTTGAAGACATTACAGTTTAAAACGTCCCTAACATGGGAAAGGAAATGGTCAATCAAGTGCAGGAAGCACAGAGAGTCCCATACAGGATAAATCCTAGGAGAAATACGCCAAGACACATATTAAACAAACTATCAAAAATTAAATACAAAGAAAAAATATTAAAAGCAGCAAGGGAAAAGCAACAAAAAACATACAAGGGAATCCCCATAAGGTTAGCAGCTGATCTTTCAGCAGAAATTCTGCAGGCCAGAAGGGAGTGGCAGGACATATTTAAAGTGATGAAAGGAAAAACCTACAACCCAGATTACTGTACCCAGCAAGGATTTCATTCAGATTCGAGGGAGTAATTAAAACCTTTACAGACAAGCAAAAGCTAAGAGAATTCAGCACCACCAAACCAGCTTTACAACAAATGCTAAAGGAACTTCTCTAGACAGGAAACACAAAAGAAGGAAAAGACCTACAATAACAACCCCAAAACAATTAAGAAAATGATAATAGGAACATACATATCGATAATTACCTTAAATGTAAATGGATTAAATGCTCCAACCAAAAGACAGACTGGCTGAATGGATACAAAAACAAGACCCGTATATATGCTGTCTACAAGAGACCCACTTCAGACCTAGGGACAAACAGACTGAAAGTGAGGGGATGGAAAAAGATATTCCATGAGAATGGAAATCAAAAGAAAGCTGGAGTAGCAATCCTCATATCAGACAAAATAGACTTTAAAATAAAGACTATTACAAGAGGCAAAGAAGGGCACTACATAATGATCAAGGGATCAATCCAAGCAGAAGAGATAACAATTGTAAATACTTACGCAGGCAACATAGGAGCACCTCAATACATAAGGCAAATGCTAACAGCCATAAAAGGGGAAATTGAAAGTAACACAATAATTGTAGGGGATTTTAACATGCCACTTTCACCAATGGACAGATCATCCAAAATGAAAATAAATAAGGAAACACAAGCTTTAAATGATACATTAAACAAGATAGACTTAATTGATATTTATAGGACATTCCATCCAAAAACAACAGAATACACTTTCTTCTCAAGTGCTTATGGAACATTCTCCAGGATAGATCATATCTTGGGTCACAAATCAAGCCTTGGTAAGTTTAAGAAAATTGAAATTGTATGAAGTATCTTTCTGACCACAGTGCTATGAGACTAGATATCAATTACAGGAAAAATATCTGTAAAAAATACAAACACATGTGAACTAAACAATACACTACTAAATAACCAAGAGATCACTGAAGAAATCAAAGAGGAAATCAAAAAATACCTAGAAACAAATGGCAATGAAAACACGATGATTCCAAACCTATAGGATGCAGTAAAAGCAGTTCTAAGAGGGAAGTTTATAGCAATACAATCCTACCTCAACAAACAAGAAACATCTCAAAGAAACAATCTAACCTTACAACTAAAGCAATTAGAGAAAGAAGAACCAAAAAAAGAAAGCCCAAAGTTAGCAGAAGGAAAGAAATCATAAAGATCAGATCAGAAATAAATGAAAAAGAAATGAAGGAAATGATAGCAAAGATCAATAAAACTAAAAGCTGGTTCTTTGAGAAGATAAACAAAATTGATAAACCATTAGCCAGACTCATCAAGAAAAAGAGGGAGAAGACTCAAATCAATAGAATTAGAAATGAAAACGGAGAAGTAACAACTGACACTGCAGAAATACAAAGGATCATGAGAGATTACTACAAGCAACTATATGCTGATAAAATGGACAACCTGGAAGAAATGGACACATTCTTAGAAATGCACAACCTTCTGAGACTGAATCAGGAAGAAATAGAAAATATAAACAGACCAATCACAAGTGCTAAAACTGTGATTAAAACTCTTCCAACAGACAAAAGCCCAGGACCAAATGGCTTCACAGGTGAATTCTCTCAAACATTTAGCGAAGAGCTAATGCCTATCCTTCTCAAACTCTTCCAAAATATAGCAGAGGGAGGAACACTCCCAAACTCATTCTACGAGACCACCATCACCCTGATACCAAAACCAGACAAAGATCTCACAGAAAAAGAAAACTACAGGCCAATATCACTGATGAACATAGATGCAAATATTCTCAACAAAATACTAGCAAACAGAGTCCAGCAGCACATTTACAGGATCACACAGCATGATCAAGTGGGGTTTATCCCAGGAATGCAAGCCTTCCTCAATATGCACAAATCAATCAATGTGATACACCATATAAACAAACTGAAGGAGAAAAACCATATGATCATCTCAAGAAATGCAGAAAAAGCTTTTGACAAAATTGAACACTCATTTATGATAAAAACCCTCCAGAAAGTAATCATAGAGGGAACTTACCTCAACATAATGAAGGCCATATATGATAAATCTACAGCCAACATCATTCTCAATGGGGAAAAATTGAAACCATTTCTATTAAGATTGGAACAAGACAAGGTTGCCCAGTGTCACCACTATTATTCAACATAGCTTGGAAGTTTTAGCCAGAGCAATCAGAGAAGAAAAAGAAATTAAAAGAATCCAAATCAGAAAAGAAGTAAAACTGTCACTGTTTGCAGATGACATGATACTATATACAGAGAATTCTCAAGATGTTACCAGAAAACTACTGGAGCTAATCAATGAATTTGGTAAAGTAGCAGGATACAAAATTAATGCACAGAAATCTCTTGAATTCCTATCACTAATGATGAATATCTGAAAGAGAAATTAAGGAAACACTCCCATTTACCACTGCAACAAAAAGAATAAAATACCTAGGAATAAACCTACCTAGGGAGACAAAAGACCTGTATGCAGAAAACTATGACACTGATGAAAGAAATTAAAGATGATACAAACATATTGGGGGATATACCGTGTTCTTGGATTGGAAGAATCAACATTGTGAAAATGACTATACCTCCCAAGCAGTCTACAGATTCAATGCAATCCCTATTAAAAAACCAATGGCATTTTTCACAGAACCGAAAAATTTCACAGTTTGTATGGAAACACAAAAGATTCCGAATAGCCAAAGCAATCTTGAGAAAGAAAAATGAAGCTGGAGGAATCAGGCCCCCGGACTTCAGACTATACTACAAAGCTACAGTAATCAAGACAGTATGGTACTGGCACAAAAACAGAAATATAGATCAATGGAACAGGATAGAAAGCCCAGAGATAAACCCACACACATATTGTCACCTTATCTTTGATAAAGGAGGCAGGAATATAAAATGGAGAAAAGACAGCTTCTTCAATAAGTGGTGCTAAGAAAACTGGACAGCTACATATAAAAGAATGAGATTAGAATTATCCCTAACACCATACACAAAAATAAACTGAAAATGCATTAAAGACCTAAATATAAGACCAGACACTATAAAACTCTTAGAGGAAAACATAGGCAGAACACTCTATGACATAAATCACAGCAAGATCCTTTTTGACTCACCTCCTAGAGAAATGGAAATAAAAACAAAAATCAACAAATGGGACCTAATGAAACTTCAAAGCTTTTGCACAGCAAAGGAAACCATAAATAAGAGGAAGAGACACCCCTCAGAATGGGAGCAAATATTTGCAAACGAAGCAACTGACAAAGGATTAATCTCCAAAATTTACAAGCAGCTCATGCAGCTCAATAACAAAAAAACAAACAAACCAATCCAAAAATGGACAGTGACCTAAACAGACATTTCTCCAAAGAAGATATACAGATTGCCAACAAACACATGAAAGGATGCTCAACATCACTAATAATGAGAGAAATGCAAATCAAAGCTACAATGAGGTATTACCTCACAGTGGTCAGAATGGCCATTATCAAAAAATCTACAAACAATAAATGCTAGAGAGGGTGTGGAGAAACGGGAATCCTCTTGCACTGTTAGACGCAATGTAATTGATACAGCCACTGTGGAGAACAGTATGGAGGTTCCTTAAAAATCTAAAAATAGAATTACCATACGACCCAGCAATCCCACTACTGGGCATATACCCTGAGAAAACCATAATTCAAAAAGAGTCATGTACCACAATATTCACTGCAGTTTTATTTACAATAGCCAGGACATAGAACCAACCTAAATGTCTATTGAGAGATGAATGGATGAAGAAGATGTGGCACATATATACCGTGGAATATTACTTAGCCATAAAAAGAAACAAAATTGAGCTATTTGTAGTGAGATGGGTGGACCTAGAGACTCATACAGAGTGAAGTAAGTCAGAAAGAGGAAAACAAATACCATATGCTAACACATATATATGGAGTCTAAAAAAAAAAAAAAATTGTTCTGAAGAACCTAGGGGCAGGACCAGAATAAAGACACAGATGTAGAGAATAGACTTGAGGACACGGGGAGGGAGAAGGGTAAGCTGGGACAACGTGAAAGAGTGGCATGTACATTTATACACTATCTAATGTAAAATAGATAGCTAGTGGGAAGCAGCTGCATAGCCCAGGGAGATCAGCTCAGTCCTTTGTGTCCACCTAGAGGGGTGGGATATGGAGGGTGGGAAGGAGACGCAACAGGGAAGAGATATGGGGATTTATGTATATGTATAGCTGATTCACTTTGTTATAAAGCAGAAACTAACACACTATAGTAAATCAATTATACACCAATAAAGATGTTAAAAAAAAAACCCTAAAAAACAAAATGTATTTTTCCAGAGAATGTTAGTATACTGCCAGACCAAATACCGGCAACTTCTCCTAAATAAATAAATAAATAAATAAATAAATAAATTCAGGAAATCAAAAGGAAGGAACAGGGAAGCTGAGAAGAGATAAAGTTCAGGGTGATTATTTTTATTTATGTTATTTGAATTCTGTGTTGAAATGTCCATTGGATTCTGATATTTTTTCCTAAGATACATTTAAAACTATGATCATGACAATTAAAACTAAATAAAAAATGACCTATGTTAGGTGATATGTATATTTAAAAATTAGAGCAATATATTTTGTTGTATAGCAGTTTCCAGCCTAACTGCGGAGAGATGTGTGCACTTGAGTACTCAAACCACACGTGCACACATGAATTCTCTGAATACCAAATAACCATTAAAAATAACAGGTGCTTACTGAAGTTTGAAGAGGTAAAATGAGCAAAGGCATCTGGAAAGAGATGGGCTCTATGCTGGGCATTGGAAGATATGATGCATTTCAGTTTCAGTAAAGGGAAAATAGCGGGGGAGAGCCATGCACAAACATACAGTGGTAGAGAAATGCAATGTGTAAAGTATGTTTGATTTATCAAAAAGTATGTTTTATAGAAGCAGTGGAAGAGTCTAGGCCATATTCTGTAGCAGTGGTCTTTAAGTGCTTCAGTGGTACTTATAAATAGTGAGAAATCTGGTTGCTTTTTGAGTAGATGAGCACATGAACTCACCAATGGTTAAGTTCTTTTTAAACATTAACTCTTGGTTGTACCTACGTGTGCATAAGGAACAGGCTATTATAAGTGAAACTTTTAAGAGCCCATTCACTGTTAATTCCAGAAAAATTGTCATATATTTAACTGTTACTGGTTACTAATTCACATGGTCTTAATATTATCATAAGGCTTTTATACTTTTTAAGGCCCAAGATCGGTGAAGTCAGCGTCCATTATGTGTTCTGCACTTATTCAGGGTGAAAACTTCGCAGCATAATTTTTTGGTGACATGGTCAAAATGAAATAAGACAGTCTACAAGCGAAATTATCAGAACTGTATAACCTTCCTTTAATCCTTCCTTCCAAGTATTCAGTGATTTACTCCTTAGTACCATCATTCAATATACATTCCTGAACTCCTTTTATAGTAGTTAGCTAACTAATTAATTAATTCATGAAAAACCTAGATTAAGTCAGGGACTCAGCTAGGTGCTGAGGATTCAGAGATGAATCAGGCTTGACCTCAAAAAGACAAGTACCTGGATAAAAGCATAGGATAGATGTACTGTGTTCATGGAAGAATGAATGAGGGAATGGCTGTTCTACCATGTTTTTCTGTCATGACTTCATTATGGGTGAGGTAATTGGTAGAGTCATCTCAGATGCCTTCCTGACCTCTAAAGTTACTTATCTGCAGTCTGAAGGGGCTACTTCATTCTGTCATCTCAGCGTGGCAAAATCATAGCCATTTCTCAGCAAACTATCCATTTGCGCTCACTCCAAGGATCTTTGCCATCAAATCTTTCCACTCCAAGGTGGTATCCTCCATTGGAGAGAGATGATAATAACTGCAGAAAAATTTAGGAGACTCCAAAACATAGAGGGAGAAGTTTTAAGATAATTTTCCCACTTCTTATTAGGAATCTTAGGAGGCAGCTCATTGGGTCTAAGCAGAGAGGGCTGGGATAGTCCCAAGAGTCCAGAGTCCCCTTCACACATGGAGGGGTTATGAAAGATGCCTAAGGATGGGGATGATGTGGACAGTGAATGCAGCACTGATGAGAGAGAGACCATGGGGGGATTTTTGACATCCCAGCAAATGCCAATGAGTTGTGATGACCAAAAACCATGAAACTAAGCTGGTAACAATTTTTTTTTTGGTTATTTTTTTTTAATGTGTGACTGAATATGAAGCTTGGAAACATAACTGATATATATATCAAATGTCTCCTCCCTCAGCATTCTCTATTAAGAAATTATCTCTCTCTTTTTTATATCTACCCCTTGTTTAAATCTTTCTTGTGGCACTTTTTTGTGTGTGTGGGGAGTATACTAGAGTAACTATGCTACTTCTGCCTTTATGAGGTGCAATCTTATTATCCAGTTGTGTCACATTTTTATTGTTATATCCTCCTGTCTTGCAGGACCGAACACAATGCCTTGTACTTCTCACATAATAGGTACTTTGTATATAATATGTTCTGAAATTAACTGAATTGTAGAGAAAATACATTTAGTTTGGATTCTAGAAAAGAACCTTTTATACACCACACCATAGGACATGGTGGTATCACATTGTTCTTCTTTCTCATGTGTTTGAGTGGATTCTCACACAAGCATTTAACCAAAGGAACAGGAGTATTAGCAATATTCTGTTGGTTACATGATGATAGTTTTACAGAGAGTTTACCCTGAGTTTTATAAAGCAGATGAGGCAGTCTTGTGGCTCCATATGGGTATTCATTATGTCTTCAGAATGCCATTTTTCTCATCCATCATTGTAGAAGTCTCTAATGGCAGGGCACTATTTTAAAGAATATGTAGACCTTCCATGAAGATTTAGATTTTCACTCACAAAAAATTATGTATGGAAAAACTCGGGCTATGATTCCTGACTAACCATTAAGAAAATGAACAGCGAAACTTCAGCACGGAGTCTATTATTCTAAGAATTTTCTTCTTTACCTGATCCTGGCTTCATTGCAGTAGTATTTTTCTTTCTTTTATGATTTTTTATTTCATTTTCATAAATTGACATTGTCTAATTTATTCATTCCTGTTATGAGACTTGAAAAATCAGTGAACTACTGATTTAAGCCTTCCTTATTTTGGTCACTAACATCTCCATCAGTCTGTATGAGGCCCACAGACTGGCTACCTCATACTGAAAAGATAAGATATTGATTCTTTCATACATATCACATAATGTTAAAATAGTTCTGTTTGTAATCAAAGGTAGTTATAACTATGGGGATATGATTATGAAATAGGTGTTGGAGAGTTTGAGAAAATAGAAACTACTCACCCTATTAAAAATAATTTTTATGTGTCTCAAATTGTGAACCATAATGACCATGAAATCCAAGTTGTATTTTTACAATAAATGTATTACTTTAAGAAGAAATATTTTTGTATCTAATTAAGGTATATGACAAACCAAATCTTTATAATCTGGAAATAAAAGTCTTAATATTTGACATTTTATATAAATTTATACATTTTATATTGTATACATTTATTGTATTTATATACATTTATTGTCTATATTTTGTATTTCTCCCTATATATACTTACATAGTTATTTTCAAAAGTATTTGCATTTTAGAACCACCTAATACTTTAGTGATAACTTATTAAAAGGGAAAAACAAACAAGTAGAGCAACAGCACAAAAAACTCTCCAGACTGAAAATGTATTGGCCATAAATTTACATAGTTATTTCAGACTCTTTTAACCTGTATCCCACAGCCTCAGGCTAAAGAAGACAAATACTTTGGATGGAAGCAGATGTCTTTGCAGTGTTCTTAAAAATTTATTAATACAGAAATTAATACAGAAATACTGGAAACAGAGTATATTTTAAATTTCTTTTAGGGTCACAGCTATATTTTCCTTCTCATAGTTAATATTAAGATTTAATCACTATTGGGAATTGAGGTCCACAAAGGAGAAAAAAATAGTTCTTCAGTGACCAAATGTGACTTTCAGAAATCACACTTGGTGATTAATGTGATTAATCCTGCATTTAAATGGAGTCAGAAAAGAAGAAATAAGAACACATTACTTCTCCTTTTGAACTATATTTCACATTATAAATGCTAATATCAAACAAAGAGTAGAGAGTCATGTGAAAAAACTGTAAGGGGTAATTCAGTACAGAAACTTACATGGAATTATTTTCCATTAACTAATCAAAATCTTCATTAATGTAAATGAAATCTATTTTAGCTTCAAGGAGTGTCGTTGATTCTTTAAGGGATCTGAAAGAGTAAAGAACGAATGTATAAGAATAGTAATACGATGGTAATGTATAATAATTATACACCGACCTAATTGCACAATATAGTACAAAGTGTAATCATTACTGTGAAGAGCAATTTAGTAATCACTAAAAATTCTTAGGTGTTCTTCATGGTCCAGTGACACAAAGAAAATGTTGTATGTTTTATAGCAATGTCAGTCATCAGTTTTGAATTGATTTTAAGTTTTTCCTTATTGAGTAAAAAAAGTATCTGTTGTTGATTTCAAATAAATATGAAAGTGCTTTGATATTATATTACTTAGGATGTACTTAAATTCCATGCTTTAGCCTTCTACAACTCAACCTAATACTTTTTCCCCCCTTACATACAAACTGAAATGTCGTTTGAGTAAAATCCTTCCTGATATATCTCTTTTTGTTGGTATGTCCTAGAGGTATGCTAATTCCAGAAAAAAAAAAGGAGACAAGAATCTTAATCTAAATCACAAAATCTTTTATAAATTGAGTTGAATAACCTCCAGGTACTATCTTCTTTAGCCTAGTAAATAAATGTAAATAAATTTTAGACAATAGATTTTTTTCCCTTTGAAGAAGTCATTTTTACCTTTTAGAGGTTTACCGATAGCAAGCTAAATAAAATAATGAGCTTTTTTGTTTTTTTGTGCTCTGGTAGGACTACAAATGAACAACAGCCTCTTTGCTAAGCCTGTCTATGTCTCTCCAGCTTTCTAGGCATATTTCATTCAAACGATTCCTTGTCCTCCAAGAACGTGCCCATTCATAGTCTCAGTGTGCGGTTGGGCCAGTGGCCACCTCTAATGTTGTGGCATAGATTTGTGGGGGGAGAAAACATTGTTCTGTTTGTCACCACTTCTCACACTTTCATGTGCATCAGCTGGGGATCTTGTTCAGCTGCAGTTTCCAAGTCAATAGGGCTAGGGCGGCACCAGAGAGTCCGTATTTCTAGCTAGCCTCAGGTGAACTGAGGCTGCTGGTCCACTGGACCTCATTTTGTCTGCTAAGCAGCCCCTATGTGATGTATTTTCATCTTTTCTCTTAATTAAATGAAAGTTCTTGAGGAAAGAGACCTAACGTATCCTTATGTTTTCCCAGCAGGGCCAAGCACAGCACTGGGCATATAGTGGGTGCTCGATAAATGTTCGTTGCTTATCAGAAAATAAGAATAGACCGATTGCCCTCTGGTGACCTAACTTTTGTTTCCTTTCACAATGTATGAACGATAAGTGGCCCTCTTCTCAAACTGTAAGTTGATAGGGTACAACTCTGAATAGTGGTATTGCCTGAGAATAGAAAGTTGAATTTTAACGCTATACTGGAAGTCACAGAACCAGATAACGAATCTACAGCTAGTTCTTTTTGCCTATCTTCTGACCTCCCTGTCTGGGTAGAATATATTCTAGGATGGGTGCCCTCTTCAACTCATGGAAATAAAAGCACTGCATGGTACAAAGTACTGGGGTCATATGCCTCTTTAAGGGAAGGAAAGGTAAATAGGCTGAGGATAATGCCTTGAAAGTTCTTTCCAATTTGAAAGTGTCAATGGATATCCATGCAGAACTATGTGTGCGTTGCTTTGACCTATTTCTCCTCTTTCTAAGAAGTGAAATTGTTTGAGGCAATTTATCCGTAGCATCACTCAGTTAAAATTGCTCCTAAGCATTTTTGAGTACTGAAAAGGGCAAAAGCGTGTGGCTGTTTTGTTTTGCTCTTAGATCACTAGGAGTCCATTTTCAAACGTGCAAAGTGAAGCCATCCCGTGGGTTGAACAGCTTGACTTCCCCGTGTGAGGGGTGGGTAACTACGCTTAGCGTGTAGACAGTCTTTTACATGCTCTGTGCTTAAAAACCATTGTTGCTTTGATTTTTTCTAGTATTCCATGTAAGTAATGGCTTAGCTAAATGAGAAGAATGGTTGAAAGCATATTAACATCAAGTTCCAAATGTAGAGAGATTAAATGACCTTCGTAAGGGCAACACACTAGTCATTGACAAATACGCACCAGATCTTATCTCAAATCCCCAAGTTACTTTACCAAGTTAGCTCATTCTTTCTTCCTAGACATCTTATTTCCAGGAAATTGTGAAGGTCTATACAACTTTTGAAAGTAAGAAATATGTCTTATTGTCAGACCTGAGACTAGAAAAGCAATGGTTATACTGTTAAAAACATTATAACTTATAGCAGAGTTTTAACTTGACTTTTGGCTATGTTTAGAACCCTTAGAAGATAGGGCAAGTCATTCCTCTTTAGAAATAATGTCATCATTTATGGACAGAAAATAGTTTTCCATTCTAAGGAATAGTTCTCTGTAGGATTTGCTGAGTTTTCTATAGCTAGAGTTACTAAACAAAATAAATGATGTCCCAGAATATTCTGTTGTCTTTGGTTTCAAACAGTGTTATTTTATTATGTTTTTTTCATTCCTGGCTACCTAAGTGGCAGAGCGGAAACCTCTCTTCAGAATCTAGTGCCTAAAAACCAAATATTTATGGATCTTGAGGTCAGTGTAAATTCAGCGAACAAGATATCTTTTTTGCCTTCAAGGTACTTTCCCAAAGCTTATCTTTATTAAACATGAATCATTTGAAAACATAAAGTTTCTGAGAAGGTTAATGTCATGGGCCAAAATGAATGGAATCACAAAACCTGAAACACATTTCTGTTAATGAAGCTCTTTCTCAGAAGCTTGCTTTGTCTTCCCAGTTTCCCTTCTTTAACCATTGTACCCTGGCAAGACTAGTGCCAAGTGTTCTTTTCTTTATTGGTTTAAATGGGGAAAACAAAAGACAGAAAGCTTAATAAACTTGTCCTTTTAAAAAATTTTAGAAGCCATAGTTTAGAAAGCAATATGAACTATGAAGAAGACAAAATCGACTTTGATGTGTTATGCATTAATATGTTAAAAATACAGTATATTTAATGGCAGAATATCAGCAGGATATATCTATAGATGGTGGATCATTAATGTTTTGATTTTATGTTTCTTTTATACATTTTCTTCAATCGACATTCATTACCTTTGTTATAAAAACAACAAAAATTGTTTGTAAAAGATTAAAATGCATGCATATTTTAAAATTATCCATAATTATATAAGCAAACAGTGTTACATAAGTTTGGAGAGATACAAAGGAAAAGTCTTGAGAGGCAACCTGAGTAGAAAATTACCACTAACTTGTAGCTTTGATACAACCCCTGTAGTTCGGAGGGTAAATATCTCCTACTCTCCTCTTCACTTCCCTGTCCCAGCTCATCGCTAAATGCATCGGGGCTGTGTTGCTGGTCAGCAGCCTTAAGCCTAAGCAGGGTGGATCCTTTGCATTATTTCTCATTTCTCACAAGTCTCCTCCCTTCCAGTATCACCAGGCTGGCTCATTTCCTCAGCCTCCCCTCACAGTTACTGCCATGTCATACAAACTGACGTCTCTGCCTCCAGGCTCTCATCCCATCATCCCATCTCTGTTACATCACGACTAACCTTCTCCAAATATTTATTTACCATGTCGCACTTCTGTTAAGGAATCCCACAAAGCCTCTATTTCTTGTTTTCTATTGTTCCAAGTTTAATTTTTTTTCATGCTCTCTAGTTTATGCTATAATTACCAAACTATTTCTCTGAGTTCATTCTATTCACCACGTCTCAGTTTCTAGTTAAGTAACTCTCCTCTCACTCTCCCACATGAATCAGGCACAATTCCCTATCTCAACCCTTATTTGTTTGTTCTGCTGTGTAGGAATATCTTCCTCTTTTCAATCTACTCAAATACCAATGACCCTTTGATCTGGCCCAATTCCCATTTCCTCCACGAAGCCTTATGGACAAGTCAGCCTGGGGAGAGCTCTTTCTTACTGATTCTCACTTGCTCATGTAATTATGAAGATAAAAAATTATATGCAAAGCAAGAACTGACTACAACCACTTTTCATATACTAGACAAGTGGAATTTTCATATAAGGGGAGATGATTCTTTTTTTAGGGGAAGAAAAACCCAATAGACTCTTTAGGAATAGTGAAGCTTCCCTGTAACATGGATTATTGAAGGAGTGCCAGGTTCTTCAGATTAAAGAGCAGAAATATGGATTACCTGAGATTGTGTATGAGAGAGAGGAGGAAGCTTGGAAATAACTGGAGAAGAAGAGGTGACAGGGGAGCCTGAGAAAATATAGCTAAGGTAATATCTCTAGGGAAGCATGGACAATGGACAGTTACCCACGTCTAGGACAGGCTGAAGAATATAAGCATTTCGTTTTTCAATTAATGTCTGTCCTATGCTGAAAGCTACACCTTCTACTATGCCAAATCTTAAATAAAACTCATCCTGTGTCAATGGTATTCTGGAGGAGTGAAGGGATCAGAGCAATGGCCAGTGGGGAGCAAAGCTGTGCAGACCAAGGGCAGCAGCTACAGAGTGAGATGCCAAGTGTAAACTACTAAAGAATAGAATCAGAAAACTGAAGCAAGAGGACACTAGGGGAAATGCCTCACCAATAATTCTCAGCTATTGGAGTGGTTCCTGGGTTTTTCATAGCACATGAGAAAAAGCAAAGTTATTATACTTAAATATTAAAAGGGCACCTAGGTAGCTGTCTTTGGGGGTTGTCACTCAATTTCGAGCGAACTATAATTCATCTCTTAAGCCTGTGATAGTTTCAGATCTGTAAACATTATTTCCTCCACAGATTATAATCTGAGGGAGAAAATAAATCTTATAATCTTTTACATCTGCACAATTGCTACCTTGAGGCAGGTGCTTAATAAATACTTGCTGGATTGCAGTTAAACTAAGTTGAAATAAAACTGGTTCTTCATATTTATGAGAAAGCTCATCAAATATTATTGCCAATGTGTGTCCAGTCAAGCATTTTTATAGCATGTATACTAATTTTTTTAAAGGCTTTCAGAATACTTATGTTGAAATTTATGTGGAAAGATAAATGAAACTGTAATATCAGAATTCGTACAAAATAGACTGGTCAGAAAGTATTTTTTCCCTGTACTGAATAGAGAATAATCACAAGGATTTGCATTTCTTGCTGTTAGGATTATGGTTCTTAGTATTTGAATAAATCATGAACTAGGACTCCTGTAATGTTGTCTTTCTCTGTAAGTTATACAACTAGATAAGTTATATAAGGAAGGGGGAAAGGTTATTTTATTCAACTTAGAGTCTATGTTTATTTTGGCTATAATAAATTAAGTCAAGATATATGTAAGTAGTATGGAGTCATTTAAGATGTTTGAAGGCTTATGATCCCTACCGTTAAAAAGTCAGCCTGTCACTTTTAAACTGCAGTTTAGGACAGGAAGCTAATATACATAATCTTATATAAAGTATATAAATACTAGTAAAAACTACATAGTATAACTTTTATCTCACCCAAAAAGGCAGTGTCAATGAGTACACATCTGTTGGTGAAATCACTTTCAAACCTTCAGAAAGTGAAGTCAAAACTGAAAATAGGTGGGGGAAGCTTTATTCTTAGAGCCTGATGGAAGAAATGTCATGTTCTTTAAGTTTAAATTGTTCTTTTCTTAGGGACTCTAAACTTCGTTTAATTGGCAAAGTGGAGACTTTCTGTAAAAACTAATTTGATGGGTGAATCTTGAGAAGTCAGGTGTGGTAGAGATAATAGACTTGAGACAGTTGTGCTTATAGATGTTGAAGTGAGGCAGGATTATCATTCTAAGGTAATTCCCAAAGTAATGCTTCTCAGAAAATTCCATTTGAAGGTGATGTCTATGATATTTTGGACACAACCAATTTATTCCCTGGAACTTTATATAAAAACATTATATAATTTATATAAATGCTCAAAAATATTATCCACTTATTTATTTGTTATCTGAAAATAGACAATCATGTTGTGTTAAGGAGGACAAATTGTCAAAATACAAAAATATTAATTAGTAACTAAGCACCAAGAAAATTAATGCCCACTCGAATATCCCTCCTTTTGTAACACCGGTATGGATGTCAGTCAGCATCTCGTCATATGATCAGTCAGTGCCTTGAAGATTATCACGTGCTTATGTTATCCAACAATACAACACAGTTTGATTGAAGAGTGAGAGTGCAAGAGTCAAGCTTTACAAAGTTACCTGGGAAAACTGCTTGGCTCTCATACATACATGGCCAGTTAAATGTGAGCCTCAGATCAGAGGAGGGAAGCAACATGGTCTGTTCATGATGGGCTTTCGATAGGGAATGATTTGAAAATCAAAAGATTAAGGGGTGGGCTTCCCTGGTGGCGCAGTGGTTGAGAGTCCGCCTGACGGTGCAGGGCACACGGGTTCGTGCCCCGGTCTGGGAAGATCCCACGTGCCGCGGAGCGGCTGGGCCCGTGAGCCATGGCCGCTGAGCCTGCGCGTCCGGAGCCTGTGCTCCGCAACGGGAGAGGCCACAACAGTGAGAGGCCCGCGTACCACAAAAAAAAAAAATAATAATAATAAGATTAAGGGGTGAATGTGGAAAACAAAAATAAGCCTCTTTGCATCTGTGATATGAAATTCAAATTTGAAGGGTAGAATGTGCCATAGCACAGTTTTCTTAGAAAAAATATTTCTTACACAAACCAGTGAACACTTGATTCATTGTTGATTTCTTCTAAAAATTAGTGCAAAATTGCAATTATAACGAGAACTGTAAAGATACAAATTAAATCAACTTATTTTCATGATTCATAGTTTCAGTTTTCAAGACTAAAAGATAATTGATCTCTTTTCATAATGTAATATAAAATTATTCATTTTCATTTTAGATGGGCTCACTTAAAATGATCCTTTTTGGTAGCTCCAGTTATCCTTGAGTTCAATACTGCACTTTTCCTGTTTTAGCTTCTTTCTTAGACATTGTTAAGATAAATATTAAAGAGCATTTTTAAAGAGAAATAAAAACAATTTCTTGTTTAAAATGATGGCATATTACATATTCTTTATAATTTCTCATTCAAAATAGAAAGCCACAATTATGTTTAATGTTTGAGCTATAAGTCAGAATACAAGAGTTTCAATCAAGTATTTTTATTTAGTTGGTTATTCTCTGGGTAAGTACTTACTGAACACCAGATACTTCTCAGTGCTGGCCTTAAACCAGTGAACCAGCACAATCCTACCTGGCTCTTCCTCTTCGTGTCCTTGGGCAAATTCCCTGGCGTCTCTAACACTATTCATCAGACAAATGAAAGGAATCTTTAATTTCCTATTCAACTCTAACTTTCTCTTATTCTTAATTCTGAAATGGCACACATTTAACTCTGATAGGAATCCTATTCTAAAATATGAAGACTGTGAAAGTACAGTATGGCTTCCCATTCTCCCAGTGCTCTTTTCCTGGTTATTCCTAGCAGGTCATTATTAAGTATATTGCTCTTTATTTACTCCTCATCTAGTCGTAAGCAGTGTGGACCGATTACATGGGGGCATAAATATACTTGTGCCCCAACTGTCAAGTCAAGAAAGTGACTGTTTAAACAAGACAAGCAAAGCAGTTATCTGCTGTGTTTCGTAAAACCTGGTGAAGAGCCTGTCTTTTAATATCTGTAAAGATGTAATTCTTCTCTTTATATTGCAAATGATGCATGTTTATTAAGAAACAGCCTGTGACCTTTATAAATACTGTCTATGTCCCATTACATTTAGAAGGTAAAACAAACATGCTATCGGGATACGATAGGTAGGTTTTCCTTGCTCCCCAGTGAACTAGAGAAAGTCCCATCTGATGTGCCCTGTGTACCTTTAACCATATTAAAACAGCAAAAAACAAGATCAAGAACCAAAACTACAACGGTGCCTAGTTAAAATGCTTGATTTTCAAGGAAGACTTTCAAAATATATATACTTAGTCAGGCAAAAAGTCCTTTCTCTTTCCAAGGCTAGCTTTTCCTTTGATTCTCTTAATTCTATCCCTTTTGCCTCTTTAGTGCCCATTCCATGAAATACCCCCCGTTGTCTTTCATGTTCAGTAGCACCCACTTCATCCCATATATTTCATCTGTTAATTAATTTATTCAAAAGACTTAAAAATGACTTTATGTGTTAAGAACTGCACAGGGCATTTATCAATGAAAATAAAATAATGATATATAATCCTAACAATCATTAACATTTCTTGGGCTTTTCACACATTACTTTGTATCATTCTCACACCAGCGACTATGGTTGGCATTGCTTGTGTTCACCTTTTACAGATAGAGACACCCAGAGAGTAACTTGATAGGAAGGTATGGAGCTAGCATTTGAACCTAGACCTTGAGACTGCAGAGCAGTATGGCCTACGATGTCGAGGAGACACAACTAAGTATAAGGAGGCAGACAAAAACAGGCAAGTATAATGCATGATCATTTAAATAACGGAAATATAAGAAGCAGTGATAACCCAGAGGAGCTGTGGGCAAGATATTACAGAAGTGACGCTTGAATTGAGTTTTGAAGGAAGACTAGGACTTTATTAGGACAACAGTTTTATTATTCCTCCCTCAAAACTTTGAAATCATTTTGAACTCCTGTAGCAGACTGATTGCATTAATGGCCCCAATTAATGGCCTCCCTTTATCAATATCCTTTGCTCTGTAACTTTGTGGTCCCCTCCCACTCTGAACATGGGCTTCATCGTGTGATTTTCTTTGGCCAGTGAGACCAATATGATGCAAATAGAGGCTTAAAACATACTTCACATTTCTGCTCACACTCTTGCTTCTTTGCCTTCACCTTGAGGACATGCCTGCGCCAGCCTGCTAGAGGATGAGACACTGAAAGAGCAGTTCAGCCCTGTTGTCCCAGCTAGGGCCCCAGATGTATGAGAGCCTGGCCAAGGTCAGCAGATGCCTGAATCAGGACTTCTTCCCCTCCACCAGCCCAACTCAGATAGTGGGCCTATCCAGCCAACCCATAAACACATGAGCAAAAATAAAGTTTGTTGTTGTATGTCAGTAAGGTTCTGTTACATAGGATTATTGTGGCAAGAGAGAACAGATATAATTCTTACTGTACCTCATCTCCCAAGTCCAAGTTAGTAGTCCAGTGATATCCATTGTACCTCTGTGATTCATTCATATTTCTTTTCCTTTCAGTTATCATTACAACTATCCTATTGACAGATCAATTCCTCATTGCCTGTATCCTAGGCTACTGTAATAGCCATTAACTGGTCTCCTTGCCTCCAAATCTTTGTCCTCTTCAACCTATCCTACAAAAAGTGAGTAGTTTTTTGTTTGTTTGTTTGTTTGTTTTGTTTTGTTTTTTTTTGTTGTTTTTTTTTTTGCGGTATGTGGGCCTCTCACTGTTGTGGCCTCTCCCGTTGCGGAGCACAGGCTCCGGACGCGCAGGCTCAGCGGCCATGGCTCACGGGCCTAGCTGCTCCGCGGCATGTGGGATCTTCCCAGACTGGGGCACGAACCCGTGTCCCCTGCTTCGGCAGGTGGACTCTCAACCACTGCGCCACCAGGAAAGCCCCTGTTTGTTTGTTTTTTAAACAGAGTCCTAGTGTTATCACTCACCTCCTCAAAGGCCTTCAATGGTTTATTTCCTTAAGAGCAAACTCCACAGTCTGGTATTCAAACCCTTCACACCCATCTAGTCCCAAATGTCCTATTCAGGTCTCCTTTTCCCTCATCATCCTGTGCTTCTCCTCTTTGCTATCCAATATCCATGCAATTGAAGGC
Source organism: Orcinus orca (assembly GCF_937001465.1). Lineage (NCBI taxonomy): Eukaryota > Metazoa > Chordata > Mammalia > Artiodactyla > Delphinidae > Orcinus > Orcinus orca. Next base: position 133,653,061 of record NC_064562.1, read on the forward strand.
TTTATCTAGAAAGCCCTGCTCCCCCTTTCCAGATGTCCCAACCTTACTATTCCTACATACCTATATCTTGTGTTTTTGCCCCAGGAAACTTTTCTTGATTCCCAATTCTGAGTCTTCTCACATTTTTATACCGCATTTAGGATTCTGCACCCTCACTTTTTGCCATAGTCATTTGTGTGTAGGACTTGTATATCCACAACATTAGTTTCCTAGGGCTGCCATAACAAAGTGCCACAAACCAGGTGCCTTAAAACTGCAGAAACTTATCCTTTCACAGTTCTGGAGCCTAGAAGTCCAAAATCAAGGGATCAGCAGGGTCACGCTCCCTGCAAAGCTTCTAGGGGAGGCTCCCTCCTTGCCTCTTCCAGCTCTTGGCAGCTCCAGGTGTGCCTTGGTTAGTGGCAGCAGAACTCCAATCTCTGCCTCTGTCTTCACATGGCGTTCTCCCTGTGTGTGTGTCTAAACTTCCCTCTTCTCATAGGGACACCAGTCATATTGAATTAGCGTTCACCCTAATGACTTCATCTTATATTGATTACATCTGCAAAACCCCTACTTACAAATAGGATCACTTTCCCAGGTACCAGGGCTTAGGATATTAACATATCTTGGGGAGGGCACAATTCAACTCATATACTCAGTATATTCGAGGGCAAGCACTGAGTCTTTACCTTAGTACCATTCTGACTAGTAAAGCAGCCCCAGGACAGGGATGATATCTTCGTCATTTTGTGTCTGCTTAGCACATAACTTTGTTGTTCAACTTTAGGCTGAAATGAATCAAATTGTTTAAACATATTTGGAAAGATCATTAAAAAGTTCTGAGGCAGCCAAGAAAGATTTATTAAGCAACAATTGTGTGGGGTATTATAAAGCCTAAAACATGGGGGTGGTTATTAATCAACACCTTAAAAAAAATCTCAGTTTGGCAGAGAGAAAAGTCCCTAACACACCACCAGAGACTGGCAAATTCAATTTGAGGCAGTATGTGTGAGGGAAGAAAATAATTATCAGTTGAATATACTCTCAGATGGGCTAATAAATTAGCTAATTTAGAAAATTAGGTTGAAAAAAAAAATAAAAATAAAAAAAGAAAATTAGGTTGAAACTATTATGTTATCTTCAGGTTTTAAATAATGAACTTTTGAAGACAATATTGAAGCCTATCATGCCCAGAATATACTTATTGGGGATCAAAGAGATGGGGTCATGAAAATCAAAATGTCCAGCAAAGAATAGGCAGCTTCCCTGTTAAAGTCAAGGGTGTGAGGGCTCACTAATCTTTTCAGTCAAGCTATCCTCTTGGAAAGAACAGCAGTCATGGCACCTTCCTGGTAAGCAAAGGTCAAGAAAATTGTGTCTGGATGTCACAAGACAAATCAGTAAGTGCATCTTTTTTGTTGTTGTTGTTGGAAAAATTACTTTATGAAGCCTTAAGAAGCTCTGAGTATAATTAAACTGTAGTCCAGAGTTAGATACAATTTAATAATAGTTCAATTCCAAAATAAAAGTTATTGTAGGTGAGACCATGAAATTTCCTAACACGTGATTTTAATATGTTGTGCTAAATTTTCTAAAACAGCTCAGAGGAATCAATATTTACAGTAGATGGTGTATTTATGAAAAATCTGGCATCACCTATATTATATATATGTATATATAGAACCCAAGATTATGTGAACTAGGAAACAGATGTATATCTCAACAGCAATACTAGAGTGCAGAGTCTGAGACTGGGATTTATAACGTGGGATTTGGAAAAGGAGCAGTCATCTTGTTTTCAAAACCTGAAGTTTTTCTCAAGACCAAAGCCAACATTGGAACTGCAACAGAACAGGAAAAAGGGAAGCTTTTCCTGCTTCAATTGGTCATCTGCATCAGAAAGTCCAGTATTCCTGAGATAGGAACCACTGCAATAAGAAGGGAGTGAATAGGTTCTCCCAAAGGAAGATTGTTACTTCATTGTGCCTCTGCCCTGGTCACCAGGAGCAAACTTTGCATTTCCCAACCTAATGCTTGGCAGCACTGAGACATTTCAGTCATGGTTCATCATAAACCCTGCGTTCTCCATCTTCATGAAATAACCTTGTCTCCCATTGAATTTCCCTTTCCTTCCTTTCTCGGGCTTCTGCTCTTTGTCTTTCTTCAAGTCTATGCTTGGCTTCAGTTGCTGCATCAATGTCTCTGATTTTTAAGTTGAAAGTGACATCCTTCCAAAGGCAGCGGGATTCCTACGCATTCTCATCTTCCAACTTCCTCACTTTCTTCTTGATTATAGGCAACTTCTTGTTATCTATAAAAACCAGATATTTTCCCTTGTTGAGTATTTTGCTTACATTACACCATTCTATTCCCCTTCAACTGAGCAGAAAGACTTCTTGTCATTTGGAGAAAAAATCTCAGCAGAAATTCCATGCTTCTTGCCCCCCTAGAAAGGTTTAGTGTGAGAGATGATATTGGCACTGTAGCCAGTTTTGGAACAATTAATATTGCATTCTCCGCCTAGTTCCACCCAGGGCACTGTGAGGATAGACCTTCCATAACCATTGGGAAATGTGAGAATGTAATGTTCATCATGGTCTAGACACGAGACACAGCCCTGTCCTATGTTGTACACCCCAGTTGACATCCCAAGGAATTTTGATTTGGTCCAGATATGAGCATTGAATTGTATCTTTTTGTTAAAACATTCAGCATAAAAGTTTGAAATGGGTGGATGATGGGAAACCTGCTCAGCCACGAATGTTACGCTATTCTTGGAAACCCAGGGAACTGGTCCTTCTGAAACTAGTTATCTTCAGTATCATTTTGGTAATGTCCAGTGACACTGAAAGTTCTCACCCAAAATGGGGTTGTATGGCTTTTTGGCAACCGATCCTTTCCTTCCTGCGTGAAAGGCTGAGAGGTACCATTTTACAACCTGAACCGTTCGATCTCCGGCATCCTTCTGGTCACTAATGCTCACAAACAGGTCCGGATGTGCAAAAAGTCTGCACACATTTCTAAAAGAGATCTTCTTTCAAGAATAAATGTTGGAAGAACTACCTTAGTAAGATCCATTCCAAGCCTAACCTGTGACAACAGATGCACGATAACTCTCTTGTGCTCTTCCACCGACCCTGCCTCCCCTTCATCATCTATATCATCATGTGAATCGAAAAGGTCAGCATCGCTTGTTCCATTGGACATGGAAGAATTAAGTGATTCCGTGGTATCTGGGTGCTTTAGACTATTTCCTGAGCGGCTGTGTGTCAAGCCTGAGGCAGATCCAGAGGAATCTGTTAAGTGCTGTGGGAATGAGCCACTCTGATGGAATTCATCCACATCATAGAATTCATCTTCACTGCTAGAATAAGAGAACTCTGGGACAGTGTTTGGAGACAAGTTGACATGGCTTGGAGAAGTTAGATTTCTACTAGGTAGGGAGTGCCCACTGCCTGTACTATTTGGTGTTGGAGTCTGATGATGTCCCAAGGTAGCTAATACAAGGTCCAACTGGTAGAGAAGATGGACGCTGCTCTGACTTACACAACTGAGAAGGTTCTGGAGGTAAGACAGTCTGGGAAGGCATTGTGTTGATCACAGGTTCCAAGGGACTAGGTTGATATATTTCATCTACAGGATTAATAGTACTTATAATTCCATATGCGTGCTTCTCCACATTACACGGGTCTTTAGCGATCTGCAGCAACAGCGTTAATTGATTCTACCATGCTATTTGTTGTCTCTTTGAGAGTTTCAGTTTTCTTTCTCCATTCATCATCTTTGCAGTTTCGAAGTTTGTCATCAAAAAGCTTTAACTGTTCTATCAAGATTTGTAGGTAAGCATCAGCATCTGTAAGTTTCTTATCAAAGTCTTGGACACTAGGAACAAATCCTGAATCCATACCTCTGCAAGTAGCCGTCAAGAAAGACCTTCACCAAGATCCCCGCCCTCTGTGCCTCCAGGGGAGGGAGCCGAGGGCCGCTTCTGAGCACCCGCTCTTCTCCCACCTCCGCTGGATCACCGGGCTGCTGGGCAGTCAGTCCGGTCAGGTTCAGCCAGTAAGTGATCTCTGCTGTATTCCAAACTGCCACCGCAGGAAGTCAATGGACACCCCCAACTGCTGCTTCCCACAGGAGGCAATTAAGCGGTGCTGAAGAGGGCATGGCTGTGAATTTCCTTACCACACAGGGTCTTGGCTCACAGAATTAAATTTGCTTCTGGTCACCAATTAGACTTCTAGCTCTCCTTAACTAGCTTGCAAATGGGAGTTTTTCTCGAAAGAAAACTAAGTAGAGGAGTGAATGATACACGAAGCTAGAAATTGTAAAGAAAAAGCCATACGGTTTAGAGGGGAGACCACAGATTTAGACTAGTACTCGGATCTGGGTCTGCCACTTATGAACCACAACGGTGAGCAAGTTCCTTCGTCTTTCTGAGCCCAAGTTTTCCATTTATAGACGGGGGATAGCACTACCTTGTAGGGATGTCATTAGAGTTAAGTGAAAATATGCATTTAAAATGCTTAACATTTGGAAGGCATGAAATAGATGCTAGCTACTGTTACTATTATTATTCTATTGGAAACAGTATTGGAACAGTAGTGACATCTTTTCATAATTTAGGTTCATATTTCAGAGTAAACAAGGCATGATGATTGACTTTTACTGGTTTGACTTGCAACATTTAGATGACTTTTTACTTTACCTGATAGCAAATTGAATAGAAACTTGGTTCTTCGAGTTTAAAAAATAAAGTAATAGTATTGAAACCATAGAAGTAAATCCTAGCAGCAGCTAGAGGTACAGTTTCAAATTATGCAAGATCACAAATGAGAAGACTAGCTATCACTTAGATGGTGTTTACCACGTGTCAGACTCTGCTCCTAAGACTTTTACATACAATAACTCACTCAAATTAAGCAACAGCTTGATTAATTTAATATCCAACTGCCAGGGAATCCTAGCAAACATATTTGATGAGTTGAGTTCTATTGACTGTTCAACCGGGGAGTTTGCTACTAGATCTGGGGTTGTCAAACTTATTCTATAAATGAATAGATGGCAAAAATACTGGGCTGTCAGGGTCATATGGTCTGTTGTAACTACTTAATTTTGCTGTAGTAGTGCAAAAGCTACTTTACACAAACAAATAGGTGTGGCTATTTTCCAATAAAATTTTATTTCCAGACATTGAAATTTGAATTTTATATGATTTTCTTCTTTATATGATTTGTTTACAACCATTTGAAAATATTAAAACAATTTTAATTGGCAAGCTTGACAAAATAGGCAGCTGGCAGGCTGGATTTTGTCCAGGAGCCATGGATTGCCAAATCCTGTATCAGACAAGCAAATATTGATATGTTAAGTAACTATGGAAAAGACTACATTACAAGACTGGAAATAACATCGCTTCCTTCCTCAGGTGTCAGTCTTTCTCTTTCCCTCTGTAATCTTGAAACTTAGTGACTGCTTCCTGTATCTAGTTAGACAGCAGCTGATCTACTCAAGTTAGACTTTTATATGTGAAGTGAGTATGAGATGTTGGGCCACAAACGTGCAGAAATGACAATTTTAGTACAAATATATTCTCTATAATGGAACTTTCCTGGTCCTCAGAATCCTTTTTGTGGCCACTGGTCATTCAATCTTGAGCAGTTCAGAATTTTCCCCCTCCCCTTTCGCCCAGGTTGCATCTCAGTTCTGGAGGATTACCCAGCACTAAGGCAGAGTACCGTGGGTAGAGCCTGGCCCTCATGTGGCATCTATCCATGCTTGCATCTGTTGAAATGTCATGGTCTGTGGTCCAATGACAGTTCCTGGTCACTGTCAACCCTCCATGATGACATGCTGGACATCCCAGTTTCCTATCTTGTCTGTGGGTAATACCTGTGTTTATTTCTAGAACCCCATCATCTGTCATTTGAGGTCTCTTCAAGTTCACCAGATCTTTCTCATCTAAATTCCACCCTTTTGGGGGCTTATAAAATGTTGCCCTGTTCTACCACACTGCACTAGGACTGTGACCAACTAACTGTTTCTGTCTCCAGCACTGTCATCCACTTAGCCATCTCTCTGCTAAAGCTTGCACATTATGTTGTGGGGTGGGAGTCCTGCAAGGCTGCCATCTCCAGGGCTCATAATGGGAAGTAGGGTACAAGTCCCCCCTACTTTGGGACCCCAAACCTATAGGGGTTCTGTTGCTCCATGTTTACCTCTTCTCAGAGCCCACATCACCCTCTCATACTTGATGATTCTCAAATTCAGCTTCACCCCCATTTCAGAGGGATATTTTAAAATCACTGGAGCAACAGAAATTTGCTCTTATATCTTATGTATTCTTCCAAATATGTTCTTTTTGGCATTAACCTTATGCTTTGATTCCTTCAGCATCTGGCCTTTTGAGATATGAAAACTTTTTCTTTAAAGCTATTGCCTCCTATGTATTTCCAGAGTTAATTTTGAAACTCAGAAGCTGAAAATTGACTCCGTTTTTTCCCCATCTGCACACTGCTTTATTTTATTTTATTTTTTTATACAGCAGTTTCTTATTAGTTATCTATTTTATACATATTAGGGTATATATGCCAATCCCCATCTCCCAATTCACGCCACCACCACCACCACCACCACCCCCCGACCCCTGCTCTCCACCCTCGGTGTCCATACATTTGTTCCCTACATCTGTGTCTCTATTTCTGCCCTGCAAACCGGTTCATCTGTGCCATTTTTCTAGGTTCCACATATATGCATTAATATACGATATTTGTTTTTGTCTTTCTGACTTACCACACTCTGTATGACAGTCTCTAGATCCATCCATGTCTCTACAAATGACACAATTTTGTTCGCTTTTATAGCTGAGTAAAATTCCATTGTATATATGTACCACATCTTCTTTATCCATTCATATGTCAATGGGCATTTAGGTTGCTTCCATGACCTGGCTATTGTAAATAGTGCTGCAATGAACATTGGGGTGCATGTGTCTTTTTGAATTATGGTTTTCTCAGGGTATATGCCCTGTAGTGGGATTGCTGGGTCATATGGTAATTCTATTTTTATTTTTTTAAAAAACCTCCATACTGTTCTCCATAATGGCTGTATCAATTTACATTCCCACCAACAGTGCAAGAGGGTTCCCTTTTCTCCACACCCTCTCCAGCATTTGTTGTTTGTAGATTTTCTGATGATGCCCATTCTAACTGGTGTGAGGTGATACCTCATTGTAGTTTTGATTTACATTTCTCTAATAATTAGTGATGTTGAGCAGCTTTTCATGTGCCTCTTGGCCATCTGTATGTCTTCTTTGGAGAAATGTCTATTTAGGTCTTCTGCCCATTTTTGGATTGGAATTTATTTATTTATGGCTGCATTGGGTGTTTGTTGTTGCGTGCAGCCTTTCTCTTTTAGTTGCAGTGAGAGGGGGCTACTCTTTGTTGTGTTGTGTGGGCTTCTCATTGTGGTGGCTTCTCTTGTGGAGCATGGGCTCTAGGTGCATGGGCTTCAGTAGTTGTGGCTCGTGGGCTCTAGAGTGCAGGCTCAGTAGTTGTGGCATGGGGGCTTAGTTGCTCCGCAGCATGTGGGATCTTCCCGGACCAGGACTTGAACCTGGGTCCCCTGCATTGGCAGGTGGATTCTTACACACTGTGCCACCAGGGAAGCCGCGGGTTGTTTGATTTTTCAATATTGAGCTGCATGAGTTGTTTATATATTTTGGAGATTAATCCTTTGTCTGTTGATTCGCTTGCAAATATTTTCTTCCATCCTGAGGGGTGTCTTTTTGTCTTGTTTATAGTTTCCTTTGCTGTGCAAAAGCTTTTAAGTTTCATTAGGTCCCATTTATTTATTTATTTATTTTTATTTCCATTACTCTAGGAGGTTGGTCCAAAAAGATCTTGCTGTGATTTATGTCAAACAGTGTTCTTCCTATGTTTTCCTCTAAGAGTTTTATAGTGTCCAGTCTTACATTTAGTTCTTTAATCCATTTTGAGTTTATTTTTGTGTAGGGTGTTAGGGAGTGTTCTAATTTCCTCTAAGAGTTTTATAGTGTGGGTCTTACACTTAGGTCTTTAATCCATTTTGAGTTTATTTCTGTGTAGGGTGTTAGGGAGTGTTCTAATTTCATTCTTTTACATGTAGCTGTCCAGTTTTCCCAGCACCACTTATTGAAGAGACTGTCTTTTCTCCATTGTATATCCTTGCCTCCTGTGTCATAGATTAGTTGACCATAGGTGTATGGGTTTATCTCTGGGCTTTCTATCCTGTTCCATTGATCTATATTTCTATTTCTGTGCCAGCACCATATTTTCTTGATTACTGTAGCTTTGTAGTATACTCTGAAGTCAGGGAGTCTGATTCCTCTGGCTCCATTTTTTTCCCTCAGGATTGCTTTGGATATGCAGGGTCTTTTGTGTTTCCATACAAAGTGTAAAATTTTTGGTTCTAATTCTGTGAAGAATGTCATTGGTAGTTTGATAGGGTTTGCACTGAATCTGTAGATTGCTTTGGGTAGTATAGTCATTTCACAATATTGATTCTTCCAATCCAAGAACATGGTATATCTCTCCATCTGTTTGTATCATCTTCGATTTCTTTCATCAGTGTCTTTTAGTTTTCTAGGTACAGGTCTTTTACCTCCTAGGTATTTTATTCTTTTTGTTGCAGTGGTGAATGGGATTGTTTCCTTAATTTCTCTTTCTGATCTTTTGTTGTTAGTGTATAGGAATGCAAGAGATTTCTGTGCATTAATTTTGTATCCTGCAACTTTACCAAATTCATTGGTTAGCTTTAGAAGTTTTCTGGTGGCATCTTTAGGATTATCTATGTATAGTATCATGTCATCTGCAAACAGTGACAGTTTTACTTCTTCTTTTCCAGTTTTTATTCCTTTTATTTCTTTTTCTTTGCTGATTGCCATGGCTAGGACTTCCAAAACTTTGTTGAATAGTAGTGGTGAGAGTGGAATCCTTGTCTTATTCCTGATCTTAGAGGAAATGCTTTCAGTTTTTCACCATTGAGAATGATGTTTGATGTGGGTTTGTCATATATGGCCTTTATAATGTTGAGGTAGGTTCCCTCTATGCCCACTTTCTGGAGAGTTTTTTTAATCATAAATGGGTGTTGAATTTTGTCAAAAGCTTTTTCTGCATCTATTGAGATGATCATATGGTTTTTCTTCTTCAATTTGTTAATGTGGTGTATCATATTGATTGATTTGCATATATTGAAGAATCCCTGCATCCCTGCGATAAATCCCACTTGATCATGGTGTATGATCCTTTTAATGTGTTGTTGGATTCTGTTTGCTAGTATTTTGTTGAGCATTTTTGCATCTATGTTCATCAGTGATATTGGTCTGTAATTTTCTTTTTTTATAGTATCTTTGTCTGGTTTTGGTATCAGGGTGATGGTGGCCTCGTAGAATGAGTTTAGGAGTGTTCCTTTCTGTGAAATTTTTGGAAGAGTTTGAGAAGGATGGGTGTTAGCTCTTCTCTAAATGTTTGATAGAACTCACCTGTGAAGCCATCTGGTCCTGGACTTTTGTTTGTTGGAAGATTTTTGATCACAGTTTCAATTTCATTCCTTGTGATTGGTCTGTTCATATTTTCTATTTCTTCCTAGTTCATTCTTGGAAGGTTATACCTTTCTAAGAATTTGTCCATTTCTTCCAGGTTGTCCATTTTATTGGCATAGAGTTGTTTGTAGTAGTCTCTTATGATGCTTTGTATTTCTGCAGTGTCTGTTGTTACTTCTCCTTTCTCATTTCTAATTTTAGTGATTTGAGTCTACTCCCTCTTTTTCTTGATGAGTCTGGCTAAACGTTTATCATTTTTGTTCACCTTATCAAAGAACCAGCTTTTAGCTTTATTGATCTATGCTATTGTTTTCTTTGTTTCTATTTCATTTATTTCTGCTCTGATCTTTATGATTTCTTTCCTTCTACTAACTTTGGGTTTTGTTTGTTCTTCCTCTGGCTCCTTTAGGTGTAAGGTTAGATTGTTTATTTGAGATTTTTCTTGTTTCTTGAGGTAGGATTGTATTGCAACAAACTTCCTTCTTAGAACTGCTTTTGCTACATCCCATAGGTTTTGGATCCATGTGCCCTTGAGAAGAAAGTGTAAACTGCTGTTTTTGGATAGAGTATCCTATAAATATCAGTTAAATCTATCTGGACTATTGTGTCATTTAAAGCGTTTGTTTCCTTATTGATTTTCTGTCTGGATGATCTGTCCATTGGTGTAAGTGAGGTGTTAAAGTCCCACACTGTTATTGTGTTACTGTCAATTTCCTCTCTTGTAGCTGTTAGCATTTGCCGTATATATTGATGTGCTCCTATGTTGGGTGCATATATATTTATAATTGTTAAATCTTCTTCTTGGATTGATCCCTTGATCATTATGTAGTGTCCTTCCTTGTTCTTTCAACATTCTTTATTTTAAAATCTATTTTATCTAATATGAGTATTGCTACTCCAGCTTTCTTTTGATTTCCATTTGCATGGAATACCTTTTTCCATCCCCTCACTTTCAGTCTGTATGTGTCCCTAGGTCTGAAGTGTTTCTCTTCTTGACAGCATATATATGGGTCTTGTTTTTGTATCCATTCAGCAAGCCTGTGTCTCTTGGTTGGAGCATTTAATCCATTCACATTTAAGATAATTATCGATATGTATTTTCCTGTTACCATTTTCCTAATTGTTTTGGGTTTGTTTTTGTAGGTCCTTTTCTTCTCTGTGTTTCCCACTTAGAGAAGTTCCTTTAGCATTTGTTGTAGAGCTGGTTTGGTGGTGCTGAATTCTCTCAGCTTTTGCTTCTCTGTAAAGCTTTTGATTTCTCCATCGAATCTGAATGAGATCCTTGCTAGGTAGAGTCATCTTGGTTGCAGGTTCTCCCCTTTCATCACTTTAAATATATCGTGCCACTCCCTTCTGGCTTGTACAGTTTCTGCTGCGAAATCAGCTGTTAACCTTATGGGAGTTCCCTTGTATGTTATTTGTCGTTTTCCCCTTGTTGCTTTTAATAATTTTTCTTTGTCTTTAATTTTTGTCTATTTGATTACTATGTGTCTCGGCATGTTTCTCCTTGGGTTTATCCTGCCTGGGACTCTTTGTGCTTCCTGGACTTGGGTGCCTATTTCCTTTCCCATGTTATGGAATTTTCAACTATGACCTCTTCAGATATTTTCTTGGGTCCTTTCTCTCTCTCTTCTCCTTCGGGGACCCGTATAATGTGAACGTTGGTACGTTTAATGTTATCCCAGAGGTCTCTTAGGCTGTCTTCACATCTTTTCATTCTTTTTTCTTTATTCTGTTCCATGGCAGTGAATTCCAACATTCTTTCTTCCAGGTCACTTATCCATTCTTCTGCCTCAGTTATTCTGCTATTGATTCCTTCTAGTGTAATTTTCATTTCAGTTATTGTATTGCTCATCTCTGTTTGTTTCTTCTTTAATTATTCTAGGTGTTTGTTCTTTAATTCTCCTAGGTCTTTGTTAAACATTTCTTGCATCTTCTCGATCTTTGCCTCCATTCTTTTTCTGATGTCCTGGATCATTTCACTATCATTATTCTGAATTCTTTTTCTGGAAAGTTGCCTATCTCCACTTCAGTTAGTTGTTTTTCTGGGGTTTTATCTTGTTCCTTAATCTGGTACATTGTCCTCTGCCTTTTCATCTTCATCTATATTTCTGTGAATGTGGTTTTCATTCCAGAGGCTGAAAGATTGTAGTTCTTCTTGCTTCTGCTGTCTGCCCTCTGGTGGATTAGGCTATCTAAGAGGCTTGTGCAAGCTTCCTGATGGGAGGGACTGGTGGTGGGTAGAGCTGGGTGTTGCTCTGGTGGGCAGAGCTCGGTAAAACTTTTATCCACTTTCTACTGATGGGTGGAGATGAGTTCCCTCCCTGTTGGTTGTTTGGCCTAAGGCAACCCAGCACTGGAGCCTGCAGACCATTTGGTGGGGCTAATGGCGGTCTCCAGGGGGGCACACATCAAGGAGTACTTCCCAGAACTTCTGTTGCCAGTGTCCTTGTCCTGGCAGTGAGCCACAGCCACCCCCGGCCTTTGCAGGAGACCCTCCAACACTAGCAGGTAGGTCTGGTTCAGTCTCCTATGGGGTCACTGCTCCTTCCCCCTAGGTCCTGATGCGCACACTACTTTGTGTGTGCCCTCCAAGAGTGGAGTCTGTGTTTCCCCCAGTCCTGTCGAAGTCTTGCAATCAAATCCCACTAGCCTTCAAAGTCTGATTCTCTGGGAATTCCTCTTCCCATTATTGGACCTCCAGGTTGGGAAACCTGATGTGGGGCTCAGAACCTTCACTCCAGTGGGTGGACTTCTGTGGTATAATTGTTCTCCAGTTTGTGAGTCACCCACCCAGCGGTTACGGTATTTGATTTTATCGTGATTGCTCCCCTCCTACCATCTCATTGCGGCTTCTCCTTTGTCTTTGGATGTGGGTATCTTTTTTGGTGAGTTCCAGTGTCTTTCTGTTGGTGATTGTTCAGCAGTTAGTTGTGATTCCTGTGCTCTCACAAGAGGGAGTGAGAGCACATCCTTCTACTCTGCCATCTTGAGCCAATCTCCTACACACTGCTTTAATGACCCTATCCTGAGGGCAGAGTACAGATTGAGCCCTCCCTTCTGTGTGAATGGAGGAAAAAGTACCAGGACCACAAATAATCCTTCAGCTAGAGCATGGCATTGCTAGCATAGTGCTGCTGTATCTGCCACTGAGCCCTGTTGAACTGTTTGTACACCCAACATATGGTGAGATGAAGCCCACACCAGAGTCCACAGAAACATTCCTTTGAAACATTTTACTTGAGAGCCCAGAATTTCAATTTAAATCCTTGAATGAGAGAATATATTTGGAATGTGTTAGATTCCCTGCCACATCTTCCAAGGAGGGAGATAGCCAAACATTCTATGGCTTTTCTTCAATTTTTGTCTTTGGAAGTTAACATATCCTGTAACTGTGCTTAAGTTATATATTGCCAGCATCAATTTCTATTTTATCTTCTACATTAATTGATTAGGTCCTTGGTTTTGAGAGCAAAAGCAAAAGAATGTTGTCCCATGTGTAGTATGCCTCTAATAAAATGTTGTCAAAATTAAGAACAGAAAAACAGAAAACATTGTCTATTGAGCATGAAATGTCAAAGACATATGGTGTTTTTGTTCAGTTCTTTGAAGGTCGAAAACTTGTTTCATGTTTTAAGCCATGAAGGAAGAGATGACATATGGTTCAAACAGAATTGTAATGTCAGCCTTCCTTGTAATCTGACCTTAAGGAGCAGTATCAAAAGCACTACACTTATTCTCATGTATTGTGAGTTGACCAAAATTGTGTAACTTCAGGCCACCATGTAGAGATCTCATATCTTTTTTCATGAGCTTCAGAATGTTTGTGGATACAAAAATTTGCTGATCTGCTTTTGGTTGTCAGATCAAAACTGAGCAACACACGTTATTGCCAGTCTCAAATAAGAGTGCTTAGCAATTGAAACAATTTTTTAAAATGTTTTTGAAGGATAATTTTTTAAATTGTTTAAAATGTTTTTGAAGGATAATTTTTTATCCTTCAGAAATCCCTTTGGTTCCTGTATTCACTTTTGTCAGTCATTCTAAATGTGGGTGGTAAGTTTTTGTATAAATTTTACTCATAGCCTAAAAAAGTAAATCAAAGACAGCAGGTTCACAAACTTTTCCTATTATCTTAAATTAACAACTCCAGAAAGTCCTGCAGTTCATGGGGTTTGGTGAAAAGAGATTAGAGCTTTTCAAAGGTTTTTGCAAAATCGACTTATTTTTATGAAACTGCTTATAATTTAGAAAAATTATTTATCTCCTACTCAACATCTAAGTGCTCTGTCCCATTAACAAGACTTCGGCCACCCATGACAGAGTTTATCCACTGGTTATCTCACTTACAAAAGTGAATTTGATGGAATGTGTGATAAGCTCTCATTCCTTCAAGTTATATTCAATCTCTAGCCAATTCCAGAATAAAAGCTAAAAAAATATTCTGTGATCCCTAACAACTGATTGATTAGGGATGACATTTCAAGCTTTGAGCTGGAGATTGCAGTGATCGGGTCTTGCCCTGGAGGTTTAAATTCTCATGTCCTTCGCTGAGCAGCAGTTAAAAATGTAACAAAGCTAGCTGCCTGGGTAGCTGACCTTAGCTCACTACTGTCCACAATTTGGGGCATTATACTTCACTCACCCATCATTTGGCAAGGATAGGCATAGCCAGGCCTGGTGTGTGAAGCCGTTGACAGATGAGCAGTCTTCCATGCTGTAGAAGCCAGAACAAAAAAGCTAATAATCGTCTGTGGCAGTGAGGATGAGGTAACCTGCCTTCCTTCCCAAATAAACAGATGGAAAGAGTTTGCACTTCATTTCTTTCCAAGGCAACAATTTATTTCATTTCTGTGTTACAATAATAGAACCACAAGTTGTTCTCTTTGGGGAAATTTTATTTTTCTTTAATTATTCTACCCAAACAACAAGAGAGCTGAATCTTCTGGAGATGGATGCAGTGAAGTCAAAGTTAATTAGTTTTCTCACAGTGCACTGCATTTGGCTAAAATATCACTGCAGGGGCACACCAGCATTCAGATTACTTGATTAAGTGTTGTGCTCCTAGAAAGGCAGAATTTTATCAGAAAAATCTACGTAGAAATAATATTTCACCTTCCTTGAGAGTTGACAGCATTTGATACTCACCTTGGAGTTTTCCTTGGAGTAAGTTCTTTCACCTCCACTTTATCTTTCCTTTAAGGTGTCAGTCGGCAAGGGAAAATGATGGAGTGGCCTGCAAGTCCCCAGTGAACTCGAGAACCATGTTCCTATTAAACTACAACATAAAGCTCACAAATCAAACAGTTTATTTTTCTCTTATGATTGTTGAAGCTATACAGCCTGCAGAATTTCAAGGCTAAACAAAGAAATCTACCTCAGTGATCTTTTGTCATTTCATAGGTGGGTGTTCAGGTCAGACAAAGAACATTACACAAATACAACTGTGGCAGAAAAATGAGCTCTCAAATTAAGTGTCTGTTCTTTTCTTATCTGATTGCAGGCTGATTACATGCAAACATGCCAAGTATATGATTTACATTATTAAAATATAAAGTTTCAGCATCGATAATATTTCAAGTGACCCTATTATTAATTTACTAAGCAAGTGTCTTGTAATGGGAAGGATTCTGCCTCATGAAAGAATAGCATTATCATGTACTGATGAAATCGGCAAAGTATAAACCTCAGACTTATACTTAAGACAAGTTACACATTGATATCTTGAATTCAGGCTCTAAGAAAGATTGCCCCGTAATTCAGGAAAGTTTCTGGAGATAATCGCCACAGGAATGTCTCTGTTAATTTAAAAAAATAAATTAGCAATTAAAAATACCTGGTAGGTAGCTAAAAATAGAGGCTTCCTTCAACAAGTTCACTTCTCTATTCATCTCATTTTTTTCCTTAGAAAATAACAGATAAAAAACAGAAAATAAGAGTCCTTGCCACTTTTTCCCTTTCTGGGCTCCGTTTTATACAATCATTTCCAAAGTCTTTGCTGCAAGAAAATTACCTTCTTCAATGAGGAAATTTCAAACCTGAGGACTGCTTTTCTTTCTTGTTTGTATTTCTATCTATGTAAAGGAAAAGAAAAGGCTTTTCCACAAAATTATGGCCTCAAGCATCCAATGACTTTTCCTTAGAGTTCACCAACTTAAGTCATGGGTGGATCCCTAAAGGATGAGATGAGGAGAAAGTGTTTATACAAGGGTGAAGCAAGTGCCTAATGCTCATTTTCCTCACATAGCTGACAGTAGCAAAGACACAAAACCGTGAATTCAGTGTCACAGTTACATGTGCTTTCTTTATATATTTTCCCGAGTAAGGTCAGCTGATCATGATTCACGTTTTAATGCTATCATCAGCTCTTACCTTAATAAGGATTCTTGTCATCAGTGCTTTTCACAAAATCTGATAGACAAAGTGTGAGATTGTTGACAGCCTGAAATCATGATATGAATTCTTATGATGATACACTGGGCCAAACTTGATTTCTGTTTCCCATTATGGAATAAAATAGTAAATACTGTATTTTTTTAAGGTGAGAATTAATTCACTATTATGAAATACCTGACATGGCCATCCCAGGCCCTTTTTTTTTTTTTTTTTTTTTTTTTGCGATACGCGGGCCTCTCACTGTTGTGGCCTCTCCCGTTGCGGAGCACAGGCTCCGGACACGCAGGCTCAGCGGCCATGGCTCACGGGCCCAGCCGCTGCGCCGCATGTGGGAATTCTCCCGGACCGGGGCACGAACCCCGGCAGGCGGACTGTCAACCACTGCGCCACCAGGGAAGCCCTCCCAGGCCCATATTTTGAACTCTCAGAAAACATTAGAATAAGAAGCCTTTTATTAAGAAACCAATGCTGCAATGGTATACAGTAGTAGAAATGATAGAATTGAGCAATTCAGAAGATTTAGGGCTAGTTTTATTTGGTTGTTGGTTCCCACAAAAAGAACAAATATACTACTGGAGTTTTAAAACTTGTGCCTCCTTTGAATCAAGTCTATGAAGAGTGAATGTCAAGAAAAAAAAAAAAAGGTCAGCGGTAACACTGTGTATAAAGCTACCAAATTCTCCTAAAGGCCAAGGCTAAAGCAGGATGTGTAATCACGCTAGAAGCCAATAAACAATGTAAGGATTGAAAGGACAAAGATCTCTCTGCTCTGTAGGGACTTGCCTCCTGTCTTTTTCACAGTGCTTTGTGCTTGATTGCATTTATATTCATTTATTCATTCAGAAAATATTTATTGAGAACCTATATCATGCCAAGTACCGTGCTAAGCTGTGGGCATACATTAATGACCTCATGGAGGTTAACATTTCTCTCTCTCATTAGTTGTAATGAAATATCTGCCCAGTCAAAAATCAACTACAGCCATGTTAGGTGTTGTCACACTTAAAAATAACAGTTCTGTGGGAGATAGGAGGAGTTTACCTAGTCTGGGAGGTCAGGGAAAGATATCCTGAGGAAGTGACATTGAAGTAGGGCTAAAAGCACATGCAGAAGGTCTTATGGCAAAGGAGAGCTTAGGTCATGTGAGATCCTGAAAAAAAAGGCCCCGCTTAGCTGTAACAAACTGTGAGAGCTGAGACCAAAGAGGCAGGCTAGACAATGCAGGGCTGTTCTATTGTACGTGGAGAATTTTTGCCCTTATCCTAAAAGCAATGCAAAACCATTGAAGTATTTTAAGAGAGTAAGGAGTCTGCAACGTAATCATATTTGCAATTTTAAAAGATCATTCTGAATTCAGAGATGTGAATAAATGGGAAAACTCTTCCTTATAGTGAGACAAGGAAAAGAAGAAAAAATAAAAGTTTCCATATTAAAGTAGTCTGATTTTAGGTGAGCATGATGGAGAGACCTCAGTTGTTTAGATCGTCTATGATTCTCCCATTTAAATAACGTAAAGGGATAAAAGAAGTATAAACTCCTCAGGAATAAGAGAAGAACAAGAAGACAGAACCAACAGAGGAGTGAGTGGTAGCTGAGCAGCAGTGTAAAGTGGATAAACATGGAAGCTACCAGCCTGTGCACAGAGAACCAAATAGGCTCAGAATTTGGGGGCATAAACCTCACCAGACAGTGTGTTTGAGATGCTGGGCTGAAAATATGGGCATTGGTTTTAAAAACTGGTTTGGCATGTAGGAGACAGAAGATGCCACTGGTGAGTCATGTGGTTCTGTCCTCCATTCCCAACTCTCCCCCAACTTACGTGTTTTCCTTTGAGAAACTTATAGATAGGGAGTTCAGATCCCATTGACTCATATAATCATTTGTTCATTTGATAGATACTTGTTAGCTACCTACTATGTACTAGGAAGTGAACAAAACAGATAAGATCTCAGGTTCCATTCTTTTTTTTTTTTTTTTTTTTTTTTTTTTTTTTGCTGTACGCGGGCCTCTCACTGTTGTGGCCTCTCCCGTTGCGGAGCACAGGCTCCGGACGCACAGGCTCAGCGGCCATGGCTCACGGGCCTAGCCGCTCCGCAGCAGGTGGGATCTTCCCGGACCGGGGCACGAACCTGTGTCCCCTGCATCAGCAGGCGGACTCTCAACCACTGCGCCACCAGGGAAGCCCTCAGGTTCCATTCTTGAACGGGGTAGAGATAAAACAAAGAGACAAGTAAACAAGAAACATTTCAGGTAGTGACAAGAATTATGCAGAAGATCAAAACTAACATGATGTGAGAGTGACTATTGGCTGGTCAGGAAACGTTAGCCACAGTGTGACATCTTTAAAAATCGTAATTAAGGGGCTTCCCTGGTGGCGCAGTGGTTGAGAGTCCGCCCGCCGATGCAGGGGACACGGGCTCGTGCCCTGGTCCGGGAAGATCCCACATGCCGCAGAGCGGCTGGGCCCGTGAGCCATGGCCGCTGAGCCTGCACGTCCGGAGCCTGTGCTCCGCAACGGGAGAGGCCACAACAGTGAGAGGCCCGCGTACAGCAAAAAAAAAAAAAAAAAAAATCGTAATTAAGAGCCAATCTGCAAGGTGAAACACCAGCTCTTTTTCCTACTGTTCAAATTCTAGAATGTGAGCAGGCAGTAAGGTCTATGTCCCCAGTGGTAAAAGAAAGTAGGCTTCTTATCTGAATGGTCACAGAAAAACAACCTTTAGATACTGACATAGAAGGATCCATAAAGTAGAAAAAAAGGGGAAAATGGCCTGCCCCATGAGGACCTTCTAGTGAAGCCCCAAATTAACAATCACCACCTCCAGACACAGGACAGCCAGTCAGCTTTTTGATGCTTTACTTTTAAATATGAATAGTCAGCCAAGGTTAACCATATAGTCTAAGGGTGCTTCAGTCAAGCCAGAAAGATCAAAAACAAATAGAAGGCTAGAATTGATGCAAAAAAAGGAAAAAGCAGGCAGTAGAAAAAAAATCTAAAAAAAACTCACTTGAATTAATATCCCAGACACACAAGAGAAGATATTTTATCCACAAATTAAGATCCAAATATATGAAAATGAAGTATTATAAGAAAAAATAAAAACTTTGGAAATTAAAAATATGAGTGCTAGAATTTTTGTATACTCTACTATCAGATATTTTCCCAGAAAGATAAACAGTAAAGAAAAAGAGGTAGAAAAATAAAAGAGAGAATATAGAAAAATTAAAAGATCAGGCCAGGAAATCTAACAGTTGGATAGAAATTTTAGTAAAGGGAGATCATAGGAAACAGAGAAGTTATCAAATAGAAAATAGGAGGGAATTCACTGGTGGTCCAGTGGTTAGGACTCAGTGCTTTCACTGCCGTGGCCCTGGGTTCAATCCCTGGCTGGGGAACTAAGATTCCGAAGGCATGCAGCATGGCCAAAAAAAAAAAAGGAAAACAATTTGAGACATGAAGGACTTGATGCTTCAGATTAAAGGGCCCTTGTAAAAGCTCATGTTGTGAAATAAATAACAATAACAAACCACACTGAGGAATATAATTGTGAAATTTTAGAACACAGAATAAAGTATCTCCTGAACGCTTGCAAAGTAAAAAAGTCAAGTAGCTTACAAAGAATAGAGAACCATAATGGCATGAGAGGTCTCAACAGCATCACCTAGAAGACAGAGAGAGTGGAGCTGTCACTTCATAATTTGGAGAGAAAGGTGATTTCATTTTGTAATTCTCTTCCTAGCCAAACTCTAAATCAAGTATATGAATAGAACAAACACAAGCAAGGACCCAACCTTTCTCATTGTATTTTAGCTGAGGAGGAAGCTATTGAAGGATGGACTCTAGCAAATGATTAAATCAAGAAGGCAGAAGGAGATATGGGACAAGAAAAGAGGAGACTCCAAACAGAAGATTGTTGGACTACAGACCAGAGTGATGACTGTAGGCAGTTCCAGAATGACAGATGAGCAATAGGCTCAGGAAATGTTTTGTCCAAACTGGAGCCGGAGGATAAGACTTTGGGGAGGATATCTCAGGGAAACAAACAAAAAACCGAACAATGATAGATCATTGATCTATAGCAGTATTGGTATTTGACAGATGGAGAAATTAATAAATTGGTAATAAATATTAGAATATGTGGAAAACTAAGAAAGTGAAAAATAATAATTTACTCCTGGAAAAATTAAAATATTTAGCAAAACAGGAAACACTGCTTGACTCTATAATAAACAATATTAAGATATTGCTAGTGTTAGCAGTGTTTACTGAGTTAATGAAAAATTTAACATCACTCAGTGGGAGGAAGATAGTAGGGGAAGTAGCTGATGGTGTAAGAGAATTAAACCCTCATCTAATTTAATGGAAGTTCATAAATACTAATGTCTAAAGTTGATAAATGAATACATTTCAGGATAATACTGTAATTATTTTAAACAAATTATCACTTTAATGAATTAAAATTAAATATGTCAGCCTTATAAAACTGGGACTAATTTGCTTTTGTTAAAATTAGTGTCCATTTAAAGGTAATGTAATCTGTGGGTATGTTTGACTTTCACACATCTTAGAAGATATTCAAAATAAGTTAATGTTTTCAAATGATGCCATTTTTTGTAAAAATGTGGGGTCTTGTTAACACATCCCTGTCTTTTAAAAAGAAGTGTGAGCAGAACACTAATTACTGATTGTACTGGTGGTTTTTCCTTCTGAAACCATTACTGTCATTGGGTTTTTAACCACAAACATGTAGAAAGAAGTGAAGTACATTTTCATTAGGGAGAAGATATATTATTTCTAGGTGATACTGTTTTGTTCATCCACTCAACATATATTGAACAGCTACTAGACAGCTCTCTTCTAGGAATAAGGAATACAGAAAGGGACAAAACAGACAAATAGCCTACCCTCATGAAATTTATATTCTAATAAGGCCAGAAACAAATACATAGATGTAAATATATAGTAAAATATATAAAATGTTAGTAGTAATAAGTGCTTTGGGGAAGAATAAAGCAGTGGTAGAGGGAATTTAGGGAAGTGTGTTTGCTATTTTAAATATGGTGGTTAGGGAAAACCTCACTAAGACAATATTTCAGTAAAGATCTGAGGGAACCAAGGGAGCTAGTGATAGGGATATCTGGGGGTAAAACACTCCAGGCTAAGAGAATGTCAAATATATAAGCTCTAAGGTGGAAAGATGGGCAAGCATGGTTATGGAACAGTAAGACGCCACTTTGACTTTTGTGCAGTGCGTGATGGGTAGGTGGTAGAATGAAAACTCTAAGATTGTTGAGCTGCATGATATTGTAAAGCCTCATAGACCATTGTAAGGACTTAAGATTTCATTCTGAACAGAGAAATATTATCTGACTTACAAATCCACTTTGGCTTCTGTGTTGAGAACAGCCTAAAGAAGAGCAAGGGTAACTGAGAGATTAATTGGAAACCTACATAAATAATCCAGTTGAGAGATCATGGTGACTTGGATATGAGTGGTGGTAGTGGGCTTGAAAGGAATTCATTGGACTCTAGATATATTTTGAAGGTAGAGCTAACTGAATTTGCTGATAAACTAGATGTAAAGAGGAAGAAGAGGAATTAAGGACTCTAAGATTTTTGTCCTGAGGAACTTGGAAGAATGTTGTTGCTGATAAATGAGATGGGAGAAGCAGGTCATTTCTGATGTTGTTCTTTGTTGGTGGTAGGGAGAATCTGGGCTCAGTTTTGAACATGCTAAATTTGAGATGTCTGTTATATATATACAAGCCTAGATATATGTATATAAATTTCAGGGCAAAGGTCCAAGCTAGAGACATGATTTTGGAAGAGACAATGGTATGTTAAACCATGAGACTGGATGTAATTACCAGGTATAAATAAAGAAACCAAAGACTGAGAAGAGTTTCAAGGATATTTTATTATAAAGAGGTCAGGGAGCAGAAGGGGAACAAGTAGACGGAGAAAGAGGAGGACCATGGCTTCCAATGTTCCTGCCACCTTCTACACCATCCAGAATTCTGGGAAGTTGTGGAGCAGCCTCTTTAAGGCATTGCTGAAGGGCCAGTTGGGAGCTGACACTCCAGGAGGAAGAAGAGCTATTCTCAGGATGCGACCAAGAGTTGGAAGGAGGAGAGGTCCTGCTTGTGATCTCTCCCAGTGACCTACTTATGGGGAGTTTATGCTTCCATCTCTACTACTTCAGGCTCCGTGGGACTAGAAGTTCTTGTTCCCTAAGAGGAGGGCATACTTCTATCAGGAAACGAAATAACAGTCCCAATAAAGTTAAAGCTATGGCTGATGCCCTCTAAGTTTGGGTTCTTTGTGCCAGCAGATCAGCAGGTAAAGAAAGGACTCATTGTAACATCAGGCAGCTGGGAAACCAAGAGAGTGTGGCATTGTGATTCAGTTGAATGTAGTGGTTAAAACAAGCTTTACTCTGTAGTGTGTGTGTGTGTGTGTGTGTGTTTGATATTTATGCCCCAGCTAGGAAAACACTACAGGGCACACAGAATGACTCTGCTAATGACATATGGGAAGTTTCTGTACAGGTCTTCTTCCTGAACTTCAAGTAAACTGGATGGCTCTCAGGTATCACTATTTTCCACACTTTATTGTATTCAAGAAAGAAATGATGAGTTTGGTTTTGACCATAAGTAGAGTGAGGAGATGAAAATACTTTCAGTGTATAAATTTTAATACATTTCCTTTCTTTGAGAAAAAAAAGAGATGCATTTATTTCTCCTCTTCAACTCCTTCTCCGCCTGCCCCCCACAGAGTCATAACCAAAAACTTTACACTTTGCAAATGATTAGAGAATGTAGTGAGAGCAGTTTGCAAATTTTAACTCTTCCAGTTCATATACAGCAGTGGCGTATGTGTGTGTGTGTGTGTGTGCGTGTGTGTCTCTGTGTGTGTGAGAGAGATTCCCTTGTAGTCAACTAGAAGTAGAAGCCCAGGTGTAATCTGATGGAGGTAAACATTTGCTAAATACTAGCTTGCCCCTTAAACCCAGCTTTTTCCTTTAAATTAAAGCATTAATTACAGTAATCTACCCTGAAATTGAAAGAATGTTACAGCAGAAACCACCTAAGCAATTAATTCCTCCAACTTTAAGCATAAGATGATGTAACCAACAATATTTAAGTTTTTTTTAAAAAAACCTCTTCAAAACAATCTATTGTAGTTTTAAAAATGAAGGACTAAATTAAAAAATTTTAAATAGAATTACTTTGGGGGCTATTTTGTAGAAGACAGCATGATGTCATTTTTAATCATAGAAAAAAATCTTTTCTCCTGCTGTTCATTTGAGTGAAGAAAAAATTAATTTATAATCCCTTTGATGGTCTTTGTTTTCATTAATTTAATTTCCACTACATGTTGAGATCAGAGATGCTGAAAGAGATGTCAGTGACATCATCTTTTAGTTGTAAAGCCAGCCCAGTGGGGGCTTTTTGTTAATTTAAGAAGGGTTGTTATAACAATTTCCCTAAACTAAATAGTACATTGCAGAAAATAAAACTTAGAAATAGCAAACTGGAGAAAAATTAAGCACACATCTTAGGATAAGTTTATTTTAGAAAAATGCGTTGAGCTGTGATATTGCTTTGTTATATGAATAGAAGTTGAAGAGTTCTTAGTGCTCAGCTGTGTGAGAATCACCTGTACTTTGGGCAAAGTGGAGGTTCGCCAGTGGAGATTAGGATTTAATGGGTATGGAATGTGGCCCATGGAGCTCCATTTTCACGAAGACTCCAGGTAATTCTCATTCAAATGATTTGTGGTTTGAGAAACACTTCTAAATTATAAACTTTTTGTATTTTTTTCGGTTCAGCCCAGCTAAGTGTGATAATGCTTACCTTCCTAGCCTGAGGCTGACGACAATTTTTTTGAAAGAAAGGTGAAGAGCAGGGACAAACAGTCCTTCATCTCTGTGAGATTAAAAGGCTCAAATGACAAGTGCTTGGCTCCTGAAACATCGTATTGTGAATGAAGTTGACTTCGTAAATGTCACGCCCTCAGGGATAAATTGATACTGGAAGGGCAGGAGAGAGTAAAAGAGCAAGAGGCCTTTAAAGTCCTCGCGGGCTGCAATACTTGGAAGGGAGGAAGGACACAGAAAGAAGCCTGGAAGCTAAGGAAACTTTCAAAGGCTTTATAACTTTGCATGAATTGTATATTAATATTCACTTGGGCAGGAGATAAGTAAAAGGTCTGCACTGAAATTTTTCTGGTCTTGTAGCTGCTACAGAAAAAGAGTTTTCAAGTTTTATGATTTGCTTGCTTGTTGTGGTTGTTACTGTATAACTTTACATGACTTCACAGAAAGTCTTTGTGCTTTTCATAAAGGAGTTTTGGTCCCAAGTAATTAATTTAGACCACTTTGGATATACAATATACAAATAAATAAGAATCTGCCTACAGATGTATTTCCTTCTGTTACTGACCCTTTCGAGTTGGGCCCCAACAAGGGTCCTTCTGCCCAGTATCATTAGGGCCAGGAGAAAGGGACGGAGTTTGTTCAAAAGCAAAGGAAAACCTCACGCTCTGGTCACGGAATGATGAAGTGCGAGCAGCCGCTCTAGCCCACGAGCTCTTCCCAGCAGGCCCTGGGGCTGCTTTATAGGGTGCTCGCCCGAGGGAGGGGGCGGAGTTTTTGCTAGGTGGGCGCAGCTGTGTTGCTCACGCTCCAGCTTATAACGCCGGGCTCAGCGTTCCCTGCACGGTCCACCGCCATCTTGAGTGGAGGTGTGGAGGACTCTGAGCTGCAGGGTCGGGGCGGCTGTTTGTCACTAGAAAGTCTGGTCTGAAGTGCTGGGGGCCAGGCCTCTTCGTGTGGCACCTTATGAACAAGTGAAACCAGATGAAGCACGGATGAAAAATTTTAAAAAAGGTTAGATTTTATTTTATTACCCAGATTCTATTTTTATTTCCCGGGGAATTTTTAATGGGCTTTGCGGGTGACCCTTCCTTCCTTCCTTCCTTCGTTCTCCCGCCCTCCCTCCCCTTCTCCTCCTCCTTTTCTCCTGCTTTAGAGGTATGTTTGATTAGGTAGTTTGCTTGTTTCTGGCTTAGTGGTGGAGATTGTCCTGTTCTAATCGTTGAGAGACACTGATTTTAGCATTTCTATACGGGGGAAAGATTTTGGATGTATCAAGGTTTCAGGAAAATATAAAATATATAAGTGGTTTAGAACAGGCAGAAGAGGAGTTTTGTTTTTACACATGTGGGAAAAAATAGAAAACAGAGGTTGGAAATCGAAAGGATATTGAATAGAGTGTTCCAACTTTGTCATAAAGGTGAGTTGGTTAAAAAATAGAGGGTTGTGTTCAATTTTCCCTTTCGCTGGTTTTATTTAGCGTCCCATCCGCCCTCAGCTTTCGGAGATTTAAACATCAACAAGTGGCTTTATGACTTAAGTTTGAGAATTGCTGGCAAGGGCTGATTTGGTGTATAAATCTTGCCAAAGCGTTCTGAGATACTCTCTTTTGACAGAAAGACCAATTGATACAGGAACCTGATCAAGTATAATTGAAATCAGGCTGCGTTGTGATAGATGAGGTAGAAGTACTTTACAGATAAAGCACGCTCCCTTCAATATGTGAATTTACAAGCAGTGTGGAACTTTTTCTAGCCTCTTAGTCTGGCTGAAGGTTTTTAATGTCCTACAAAGCAGAGTATCTAGTGTGTACTTCCTTACGCATCAAAGATAAACTAGCTTGCCGTGTAGGGAGGATTGTATTGCGTATTTAAAATACATTAAATATTCACTGAATGTAATACTATATCTTCACATCACTTTTCCAGAACTTTCATTTAGAATATCTTTTTTAAATTTTAAAATTTTAAGACATTTTCTGAAGAAAATGTCTTAAAAGTTGTTTATTACCTAATGATTATCGGGTTGGTTTTTTTCATCTTAAGTGAAATACCTGTGGTGCTCTGGTTTGGAGATTTTATCAACTAATGCTAGAAACTTCAATACATACTTATGAAATAAAGAAATGTAGCAAAAATAGTTGAATGATATCCTTACACGATTGCATACATATATCAATATGTTTTGATCAATATATATTTGCAATAGTAACATCAGACACCTGGAAATAACTGGAAAAGTGACCCTTAACCAAGCAAGGTTCATTTGGAATTTGAATCTAAAATTATGTCATATGATGTGTAAGTTACCTATCAATGAAAACTACGTTTTGCCTGGCTTATTTAATATTTTTGATAGTTTTTTCACATCCATCTCTATCCATCATAAAATTGTTCCTGTTCTCTTTGTTGCTTCCTTTTAAAAGATTTGTCAGAGAGCAGGCTTAGGTTAATACACTTACAGAAAAGACACAATTTCCAAATCAAAAAAGCTAAAAAAAAAAAGTCAAATTTTCCATTTCACATCCGAATACTTTATTTTTATATGAATGCTGTTTATTTCGTGAAATATGATACTGTATAACGATAATTCTTTTCTTTTTTGTTTTTTGGAAATAATAAACATGCCATGCATTGAGTCACATGAAATTGACTTTTATTCAGGTCAAAATAGTCAAATATCAACAATACCAAGATATTCAACCTCTATGTGTACCAGAGATTCATTTTTTGTTCTTTTATCTACCTCCATTGGGTAGTGGTTTGGGGGTGCTGGGAAATCTCTGTTTCTTCGGCTCATGATATTGTTTCTTATGCTCAGTGTTTTATAAATTTAGGTTTATGTGTGGCTAAGACCGTTTATCCATTCTCTGGTTATACTTGTACCTTATAGGTATTTGCATTATATAATCAATTGTTATGGTTTTGTTATAATTTTTTTTTTCTGAGTTTCCTCAAAGGAGGTATTTATTGAAATGGAGGAAAGGAAAAGATAATTTGAAATTTAGGGAAATCTCATAAAACAAGAAAAAAAAAGATTCATTTGATAATGTAGTAAGGTATGAATTTATGGATTTTACTAGTTCCCCAAACAAAAATCTATTTCTGTTGCATGCTAGATTATGTTTCCTTAAAAAGAGCAATTTTTCTGTTTTAAACAACGCTTAGGATCAATCATAGACATTATGAATGGAAGGCAGATGTAGAGGTCACCATTTAAGCAAGTTCTCCTTGACCTGTTCCAAACAATCTGTCTCTATCCTATTTCTAATAATCTCCAGGGATGGATATTTCAGAACCTCTTTCACTAAAATGTTTCAATGCATATGAACTATGAGTATTGAACAATTTGTTTAGTTATTTTATTTTCATATGATTATAAAAGTAATAAATGTTCATTTGATATTTTGAAAACTACAAAAATTAATAAACAGTGGACACACCCCACTTCCATAATCTTACTGGTAAATTCTATATACCTAAATAATTCTTCTTGATATTATATTCTTTAGTTTGATATGTGGTTGGAAAAAGGAAATATCTAGGTATATTTCTCCATTTTATTATTATCATTTTTAGAGTTTCCTTCTTCATCCCAGGTTTTAATTTCTTGTCTTCTGGTATTATGACTCTGTTTTGTACTCTTTCTAACTTCTTCATATCTCTATTACGTTGTGAAACCCAACTGGATAAAATATTGTATTGGCTCTTTTTGTTAATACTGATTCTATATGTTATTCCTTTGGACCTTCGTTATTCCCTGGTATTTCATTAAAAATTTGAGGGCTACATTCATTCTTTTAAACCATCAGAATATCAACTAATGCATTTTATTAGGCTTTGAAACATATTGGAAATAATTTGACAGCATAATAAAGGGGGTAGTGAACCTAAATATATCTCTATTTGAAATTCCATAGCTTGCTCAAGTGTAATTACTAAGTGAATGCCTTATAATAATTCTCTTTGGAAGCTGAAATTATGGTTATACTCAGGGGATGGAGGAGGGAGAATAGGTGGTTTATTGTTTTACAACCTTAGGTAGGTGTATTCATTCACACTGAGAATACTTTGAAAAAAAAATCTATGTGTAAAAAGCTCAAGAATACTTTGGAAAATTACCATGAAGCAATCATTCATATATTGATTCACTTAGCAAATACTAATTGAATGTCTACCATAGTTCTGGCACCAGAGATACAAAAATGAATGATATGTTCCCTGCCCTGGGGGAACTCACATTTTGATAGAGAAGACTGAAATATGAACAAATAATTGCAGTACAGTATAAGTAGGTGAATGTATGGAGTGTAACGAAAGAACACATTGGGGTGTTTGGGAAGACTTCATAGATAAAGCATCATTTGCATTCCCTCCTGAACTTGGGACATAAGGTATATGCACGTGGAGAGAATAAGAGGAGATAAGGAACTTTTTGCAAAGAAATCTCATTTAAAAAGAAAAAGCAAATGTCTGAGTAATGTTGTTCATGACACTATTGTATAGAAAATATGGCCAAATTTGATTGATTTTTTTCTGAATTTCCTCAGTCTAAATTACTTTTAAGTTCTTTTGTCTTTCCTTTATAATTATCTTGAAACAAAGAATGTTACATAGCTTTAGATTATTACTCATCAAATGAGTATACTACAGTGAAAAACCAAAGAGATTCAGCACTGTCTGTACTAAATATTTCATTGTGTGTTTCTTGGCCTTGGTTTCCTATTCCATAAACTGGATAAGGTGGATTAGTATTTTTTTTTTAAATAAATGTATTTATTTATTTATTTTTGGCCGCATTGGGTCTTTGTTGCTGCGCATGGGCTTTCTGTAGTTGCGGTGAGCAGGGGCTATTCTTTGTTGTGGTGCGCAGGCTTCTCTTGTTGCGGAGCGCAGCCTTCTCTTGTTGCGGAGCACGGGCTCTAGACATGCAGGCTTCAGTAGTTGTGGCTCGCAGGCTTAGTGGTTGTGGCATGCAGGCTTAGTTGCTCTGTGGCACGTGGGATCTTCCTGGACCAGAGCTTGAACCCTTGTCCCTTGCATTGGCAGGTGGATTCTTAACCACTGCACCACCAGGGAAGTCCCGATAAGGTAGATTATATAATCTTGTTTTATTTCTCCAAAAAAAATATTCTAAATGTTTGACTGTACATATAGTAAGACATTGCTTCAGATATTAGGATGATAAAAAATATCTGACTATTCTGTTTTCTTGATGTTCTAAATTGAACATTGAGAGGAACAATGATTTTAAGAGCTAAAACAAATGTTTTGGTAAATAGTACTGGGAACAATAAAATGTGATCCTCACATTCCTTAATAAAGAGAATTTTTAGCCTTGCAAAGAAAGAGAGAGCTAGGTATTCTCAAAGAAAAACAACTTCAGTATACCAGAGCTATGTTCAAGTGTAGCCAGGGATAACATAAGAAACATGAAATCAGTCTGCTGTGAGAGCTGTGGAGAGCTATGCTCCATTCCCACTTTCTTCTTAGCAGTTATTCCAGATCCTAATTAAAAGTGGTTTTTATTATTATTTAAATGTTCCACAGGGAAAGGCTTGTCACCTTTTAAAAATACTTTTGCAGAACAAAGTGCCTCAATGTCATGACATAAGGATATAGGCAGGAAAAGACAAATGAGCTTTGGCAGTTTTCCCACATGGATGAATCCAGAAGGAGAAGCTAATAAATCAGGAAGGGTCCCTGCCTTGAAAAGGAACATTGTCCATTCCTGAATATTTAAACTTTACAGAGATGGGATTCATTCTCAAGGTTCATTCTACCTTTCACCATTTCTGCATCAAAGGTGGTGGGGGGAGATGAAAGCTAAACTAAGGCTAAACACTACAGCAAACATGTTTAAATAATTTCAAATCAGAAAAAAAAATTCTATTTTTCTAGCAACATACAAATACAAAAGGGACTCAGCATTTTGAAACTGGGAAACGGATAAAAATTTAGCTAATGGTCAAAAAAATGTTCTTCTCTTCTGGAGAAGGAATTATCAGTGTAACGTGTGTAAGAAGCAGTAACTTGTTTTAAATTTTGAAATTTTCCATTTCAGAAAATGTCTTCAAGATGCTTAGTCGTAATTTTATTTAATAAAGCCAAAAAGTAAAAATGATTTTAGTATTTAATATAAACAAGCACAATTTCTAGAGATAGCTCATTTAAAATCTTGAGTTATTGAGGCATTTATAATGTTTATTCTCAAATTTAATTACAGAATTATTTTAAAATTTAAATGACAGTTGATACAGATATTTAACGTTATTTATGTTCTTTTGCATGTTATTTTTTACTTTCTTAAAATTTTAACTACTAACTTAAAAAAATGCAAATATGGAATCTAGATTTTGTTTTTCAACAGTTATTCTTCTAAGGAATATCTTGTAGTTACTAATATTCCTATTTCTTTTCCTTTCTCTCTGGATATTTAGAAAATAATCTTAAGTGCTATTATTTGTATTCATCTATGTGTATTTTATAGAGAGAAATAATAAAAATGTACTGTTCTTCACATATAAAGATAGTGCTTAACATTTTTTCATTTTTCTTTTCTTTCTTTTGCTCAAATGAAAGATAAAACTCAATATTATAGTCTAGCTCCAGATAAAATTTGTCTGCCTTGACTCTATTAATCGATTTCTTTATTTTTCATTATAGAACTAATAGATGTTTTAGTTAATTATTTAAAAAGGCATACCCATTTTCCTTATGTTTTGTTATCCACTTACAATTTCCTTTAGGACTAGCTTGAGTTAGTTACTTCAGTTATTTATTGTAGGTGCTAATAAGGTCACAGGTTCAAGCCACATCTGGGCCTGCAAAGCTGGCCATCTGCTTTGTAAATGCTTCATGTTATTTCCGATGGTAACAATGCCAAGGAGTCGGGATGGTACAGCAAAATGCATCCCACTACTAGGAAAACTCAGTTATATTCCCTACAGTAGAAAACAAATAGATTAGATGAATAGCCCTTCAGAATGGAATGGGAGGCTCTGAAGGGGATCAACTCATTTCTTCTTATTCCATCATATGTTATAGCCCATTAATCAGATGATTAATACTGAACACTTGGATACTTCTATAGAGAAGCAAATGCCAACTTCTAGAAATCCTTATTTTACTATGAAATACAGCATATATAAAGAGTAAAAATATAAATGTGTGGATTAGTACATAATTATAATGTGATCTCCCATTGCAATTCCCTTCCTCTCCGCCAAAGGCAAGAAAAGAATGCTGTGAGCACTCCAGAAACCATGGGATTATTGGTTACAATAACCTCCTACTTTTGTAATCTCTATTCCCAGGCTGCCACATTTCAAAAGTTTGTAGGGCACCATTCTTACCTCATACCATATTTTTTGCTTTCAAATATTACTCTTTCTGGAATTTATATTAATGCATAATGAGTATTTGGATCATGTAATTTTTTTCCAAGCGGTTAAACAAGTCCAAATACCAATAATTAAATAATCAATTATCTTCACTATTGATATGATCTCTGTGTCATATACTAACTTTGTTTCTGGACTTTTTATTTTGTCTGTTGTCTTTCCTGAGTCAGGACTATGTATTACCATCTGGTTGGACAAGTTCCTTTAATTTTATTCTGTTTCAACATTTCTTCTCTTTTGTTAGTCATTCTTTAAGATGAATTTTACAGTCATATTGACAAACTCTGAGATATTATCTCATGGGATGTTGATTGGTAATGCATTACATTTTCAAGTACAGATTTTGAGAATTTACAGATTTACAATGTTGAGTTTTCCCAACCAGGAACGTTGTTAGTATTTTTATTTATTCAATTCTCATGTGTCCTGACACTGGGTATTTTACAATAAATATCAGTAAGTTCTGGAAACAGCCTTAAGTATTTAAGTATATTCAGCACAAAAATGACCCTAACCACGTACTCTGTTTTATTTTGACTCAGAGGAAACACGAGAGGAGAAAACTCAAACTAAATATACTAAATATACTTCATTATTTCCACCTGTGTGTTTTTTAGAAAAATTCTATTAGAAAGCTTTTATAGACAATTCTTAAAATATTATGTGGCAAAACCACAATAGCCTAAAACATTAAGAAGCACATTTACTCTACCAGATAGTTGAGGAATAAATTATCAGTCTAATTGCAAACAGTGTAATAAAGGAAGATAGACAGATGCATGGGACTTGCTCTAATTTCCTAAAAATTAAAGATTAAAAACCACTGAAGAGACAAGACCAGCCAGCACTCCATTATACCGTGCTGTTATGCCTTGGTGTGTAACTTTGAAATAGTGTAATGAGTGGCATACAAATATGTTCCAGCATACCAGGAAACAGCACAACTCAGCAGAAGCACAGATATGAGAAAGAGACCTGCTGAGATTTCAGTTATTGAAATGATAAAGTCATACTGTAGAACGACTATGTTAATATATTTAGAGATAGGAAAGCCAGAGAATAGGAAACATCACCCAGGTTCTTAAAAATATATAAATATTAAAGATAAAATTTAACAACCCAAATTAAAGGGAAGCTAAGGGTAGTATAAAGTTTTAAGGGAAACACCCAGAGCTTAATTTTGGGCATGTTAATGTTGAGATGTCTGTCTGTTATACATCAAAGTGCAGATGTCAGGTAGTCTGTGATTCTATGAATGTGGAGAGTTCAGGAGAGAAATCCAGCCTGGAGATGTAAACTTGGGAGTCAGTATGGTGGTGTGTTTCTTTCGATATGCAGTTGAGAGCTCAGTACACAGTGGTAGAAAAGGCAGAGATTTGTTTCATCTTAGAGTCATGCTGTTTTTCAGAGAATTAACTTAGAAAGGTAGAGGTGTTAGGAGTATAAGAACGAAAATGATTATAACATGGTGATTTAGAAGAATTGTTGGGAGTCATAATTTCTCCAACACATTTGTATCTTCAAATATAATGTGAAGACATGATATTTGGGGCTGCAGTTATCTTGAGACAATAAAGAACCACTTTTCTAAACCACTGACATTTTCCCAAATTGTAAAATAGAAGTAGCTTTACCCTCTTAAGGTAAAAACTGCTAAGTTATTCAAATCTCTCAGCTATTATAGGAGCTGTTAAAACAACTGTAAGAGACTATATTAATCATAGAAAAGTCAGAGCAGGATCAAGAGGCTTTCTGAGTCTTGATTAGTAGCATGGTCTTGCTTCTTTTGCTAATATTCTATGTGATCTTGGGCAAGTAGCTTAATCTTTATGAGTCTTAATGTCCTCATTTCTAAAATAAGGGCATTAAGGTATATAAAATATTGTAATATAAGTATTTCTTATCAAATTACTTCAGTTGGGATGCCATAGTATATAGATCAATAAAAATTGTTCACATTTTCAACAGTGAAAGCCTACTACAAATTCAGAAAACCATACTTTTGCAGAAGTTTTTCAGGAATATTTTAAAATCTAGTGGGCAGTCATTCAAAATATGCCATCATCTCTAGAAGCCAAAATGTATTCAATAAATGAAGCTTTTCCAAAATTAATCCTGTATCCTTTAAAAATAAGCACTAGACTTCTAAATTAGGAGAACAACATGCAAACTACCTATATCTGTTTCAACAAGTTATTTGACAAAGTCTTTTAGGACAAGTCTTGCCTATAAAGGATGAGAAGTAGAAATGTTTCATAGATGGTAATATGATTAGGTAAATTATTTGCTGGTTGAGTAACCAAACCCCAGAAATTCTGACAACACATTTTGCCTCGATATTTCTTCACCATCTCTTGAACAATCCCAATAAGAAAAAAAATGCTTGATGGGCGCCATATATGTTCCTTTACATTGGATGCTGAATACACAGGATGAATATTCCTTAGCTCCTGTTACAAGGAGCTGTTGGCTCATAGACTAGCTTTTTGGACTAATACTCCTAGACTACATTATGATTTTGATTCTTGGAGCTAGGATCCACTTATTCCATTGTATCCCTCTTCATTCTTTTTCTGCGGCCACATCTTACATTCCTATATTAAGAAGCCAAATACTCATTTGAGTCAACAGCAAATAGATGAATTATTCTAATTAAAAGGAGTGAAGTGGGAGTTCTGATTTTGGGTAAGATGGAGTAAGTATATTCTACTCTGGATATCTCATCAAATATAGCTCTAAAATCTGGACAGAATTCAAGGAGAAGAATTCATTTGGAGTCTTTGAGAAATAAGTAGTAGTAGCTGGCTGACTGGGGAAGAAGACTAGAATTCAACATATACCAAGTTGGCAGTGAGTTTCCCATTTTTGTCATGTATACCCTGGCCTGGATGTGAAGCAGCCGAAACACCAGAAGAGGGCACCAGGGTGCAGACAGAGTTCCAGGAGAAACTCTCTAGTTCTCTCATGGGGAGTAGGATTGGAGCCTCCAAATATTCAGAGAGAGTGGGGGATATCTCCCATTTAAAATTTTTTCTTCTTTGCTTAGTTCTCTTGTACTCTAGCTTCCAGACAAACCCACAGTGGCTGTGGAAGCAGCAGCATCAATGGTGGTACAGGAGCCCAGAGTTTTTGAAAATTTGAAGGGAGGAGAACCTTCTCCTTTAATTAGAGGAGCTGTGCTCCCAAGAAGGTGAAGTAAACCCCTGTTTCTTTTCTTCTCCCTGTCGTACTGCCTGTTAGCCTGTACATGCACACAGTCACAGAAAGTATGCAGGAGAGTGGAGTAATTAAAACCTCGTTTTCTGGTCAAAGATCAAAAAGGGAAGGAGCTTAGAAAAGGGAGACCATAAAGTTATTTATAAGCTCGTGGGCCCACACCTGAGCTCTAAATTTGTGTATCTGATCCTAAACACATACCAAAAGATACTGAGAACTAACAGATAGACCACCAATGACCACCCAGGTACCAAACTGCCCACTAAGTGTCTCACATATGTAAGAGATGTAACTCTGCAAAGATTTGAAAATCAAACTGACATTGAACATAACACCATGTCAACAGAGTCACAGAAGACAAAGAATATGGTGTTAAAAAAGTATTTGAAGAAACGATGGCTGGAAAAAAAATTTGACGAAAGACATAAATCTGCAGATTTTAGGAGTTCAGCAAACTCTAAACACAATAAACCCAAGGAAATCTAAGCCTGGACACATCATAATCAGACTGCTGAAAACTAAACACAAAGAAAAAATATTGATGGCATCCAGGAAAAACTCATTACTTTTAGGGAACAATGACTCAAGTGATTTTGTGTTTCTCTTTAGAAACTGTGCAGCCCAAAAGGAAGTGGAACAAAAATGTTAAAGTGCCTCAGGAAGAGAACTATTAAGCCAGGATTCTATATTCAGTAAAAATATCCCTCAGGAATGAAAGGGAAATAAAAACATTTTGAGATGAAGGAAAACGAAGAGAAGTTCTTGTTAGCAAAACTGTTATAAAATAATTGGTAAAAAAAAATTCTTCATACAGCAGGAAAATGATACCAGAAGGAAAGTTGAACCATAAAGAAGGAAGGAAGAAGAACAGAAATGGTTAAATATCTGTGTAAATATAATAAACTAGTCTTCTTTTGCGTTCTTTAAAAATATTTTACAGGTAAAATAAGAAATTATAGTAACTTGGATGAATCTGAAAGGCATTGTGCTGAGTAATAGCTTGTCAAAAGTTTACCTATTGTATATTACCATTTATGTGACATTATTAAAAAGACACATCACCTCCTTTATGATGTTTCCTCTAATGTCCTAAAGTAGACACAACCTCCATGTCTATCATATCATCTGGTTTTATCTTAATAATAACCATTATCATAATATAAATGGTATTTTCATATATTTGTTTTCTTGTTTATTGTCTCTGTCCCCTATCCCACCTGTTTGTCAGTGAATTTTTTCTATTTATCACTGTATTCTTAGTACTTAGAGCAATGCCTGGTACACAACAAACACTCATTTGCTACACACATTTATGTTTAATGGCTGAATTAATTGGTATTTTAGTAAGACTGACACTAACGCAGTGTTGTCAAATGAATTGGAATGTGGTGTTTTAGTAGCTAATACCTTATGAGTGCTTGCTACAATTCCAGATGTTCTAATGCTTTCTATGTATTCCTTCCTATAGTATTCATAACAATTCATGAGGGAAGTACTAGTCCTATACTTGGTCTATAGATGAGGAAAAGAGCAATAAGAAGAAAATAATCTGTCCAAAGTCACACACATGTTAAGTGGTGAACCCATGAGGTGAGAGCAGGAAATTTGACTTTAGAGCCCTTACCATGATGATATTTCCCCTGCTTCTGCCTAGAAGCAACTGAGGTGCTGTTTGAGTACTCTAGGCATTTGGTGATAAGGCTAGAACTTAGAAAAGAAAGGAACACATAAGAGGCACGAAACAAAGTGTTGATGGCAGACTGGACATATGGAGCATAGGAAGTGGAGGTTAAAGGGTATCTCTGACTTGATAGAGATATCAGTATAGCACTGTTTCCTTACTCTTATTTCTGTAAGTAGTAAAGAGAAGAGAGGAAACAGGTTTTGGAGGTAGGATGTATGCCTGAAAATGACTAATAAGCAGTTCGATGGGAGAGAGATGGGAATAAAAGTATAGATTTGAGAATCATTAATACACAGTCAGTATTATGTTTCCTTATTGTGAGTGACCTGTACTTCACAATTTTCGTAATTTTGAATTTGGGGTACATTTTAATATTGGGGTTATATGTATCTTTTCTCTGATGTTGTGTCTTACAGTTGAAGATCTTTGGAATTATGTATTATGAGATGGAAAATATTGAAAAAAAAGTTAAAGGTTAAGGATTGAATCTTAAAATTGAGGGTACAAGAGGAGAAGACAAAAATAACAGGAAGCCATGAGGAGAATAAGATCCCAAACTTCTCTGGTGCCACTTTACTGAGTTGATTTCCTTCGGGCCAAATACACTTACTCTCAGCCAGTTGAGAGGCTGAGAAAAATCACATGTAAACTTGCTTGTGTCCATTTTTTTCTATCAGTAAAAGTTTAAAGTAAATTATGAAGCAAAAGTTTGTGAAATAGCTACAGTGCTCTTTCTCCTCCTACCTATGATACCCCAAAACATTCCCTGCTCTTAGACCTACAGAACTACAGCCTAGGGTAGGAGGGGCTGTGTATCATTCCTCAAAGGGGACATTGCACCCACATCAACACCCAAGACACACAGTTCTCCTTGAGTAAGAT
Organism: Orcinus orca; assembly: GCF_937001465.1. Classification (NCBI taxonomy): domain Eukaryota; kingdom Metazoa; phylum Chordata; class Mammalia; order Artiodactyla; family Delphinidae; genus Orcinus; species Orcinus orca. Next base: position 133,690,080 of record NC_064562.1, read on the forward strand.
TTCTACATTGATCATTTTGCCTTTCTGTGTCTGATTAACCTCTTGCTGGGTGTGAAGCATTTTTGTTTAACTTCATTTTAAAGCTTACCCGCTTACAGTTACTAGGCTACCATTCTCTCCTAGGTAAAAACCCTAAATTCATTTAGGTCCAGGACTTAACTGTCCTTTTCTGTTACTTTTGGGCCTCTTTGCAAAATAATAATAAAATTTCTCATGCATTTTTCATGGCCCCAGAGTCAAGATCAAAAAAGCCACAGATTTTAAAATTTTGGGGAGTCTGTGGACCATGTGAAGCAGAGAACCTTGTACAAAAACAAGGGAAAAGAAAGCTTCCAAAATGAAGATCAGATTAAGGGTGAGAGTTAGATGTAATAAGATTTGATTTTCCTTGAGACATTCAAGAAGGAAATTAATAGTTTAGGGGAAAATATTAGATATATTAAGGGAAAAGTAGCTGAATTTGAAGAAGATTCTCCCACATGTAAAGGATTTCAGGAGAAGACTAATTGAATGCTTGTAAGAATGGCTGAAAAAATCGGTTCTAAATTACCAAAGACTATTTTCAAAATTTCGTAATGTCTGTTTTCTGCCTAGTGGAATAATGAAAATGTCAACCAAAAATGGGTACATTTCAATTACAGGCATACCCTATGCAATTAAAAATGCCTTACAGCAAAATAAACTTCTTCTTATTATTATGGGGGGAATTTTTATTAAGTTAAGAAATGCATTATCAGATTTGATTGAGGTGATGCAGTAATGTCACTTTTATTCTCATAAATCAAATGAGGAGCCTGGAAAGTGAACTTTTAAAAACATTTAAAAATTTTCAGCCTGAAGGAAAATAAAGGCGTATTCTATTGCTTTAGCAATCTTAGAATGGTAATTACCCTCCCAAAGGTGAGTGAGTAGGAACATTTGGCTGACCACAGGAGTTTAATGCCTATAAAATGGTCTTTTCTTCATCTTAATAGCAGGTGTGTAGTGTTGGTTACCTCATTTTCACTCTCATTAAGCAGAAAGTATAGTGATGTTAGATGATTGGAAGCTAGTCTCCAGATTTTTCTGTCCTCTTCACTAGAAGATTTGTAGATAATCCATTAAATTTTTAATTAGCACTTAGATATAACACAGGAAGAAAAGAAATAAAAACATAGTATTTTGATTCAAGGTGGAGTTTTATTTCTGATGTGATGGCCAAAGTTTTATCTTTACTTCAACCGTATTTTTAATGCAAATGTGAAGCATATAGCGGAAAAAATTTATGTGGTGAATTCTTTTACAAAACAAATAAGGACAGGTCAATCAATATTACCTCAATTTACTTAGTTGCTTAGGTGAAAACCTAGGAGCCATCCCTGATTTTTCTCTTTCCTTCGTATCCGACATTCAATCCATCATCAAGTCTTGTCCATTGTCTTAAAAATGTAACTCCCAGCCACTTCTCTACAGCAGGTCTGGACCAGCACTTTGTCCGGTTCTGATTCCCTCAGCAGCCTCCTACTTCCACTGTCACCCCTACATTCAGTTCTCCACTCAGCGGTCAGAATCAGCTTGTAAAATTAAAGCAGATTAGTTCATTCTCCTGTTCACACATCATACAGAATAAAATCCAGAGCCTTCCCTGTGGCCTGCAGGCCTCTGTGATCAGGCCTTTGGCTTCCTCTCAGAATTCATTCACTTCTGCAGCCACACTGTCTAGTTCTTTCCAGCCTCAGTGTCTTCTACCTGGAACATTCCCCCCAGACCTTCCATGTCGGCCACTTTATTTCATTCTGGGCATTCTTTGCTTCCTGGAACAGACCAGGCAGTCTCCCAAGTTAAGGCCTTTATGCGGCTCTTCCTGTGCTAAGAACTCTCTTCCTCCAGATATTTGGATGCTTCACAGCTCTTCCCCTGAGACCTATCTGGCATCCTATTTAATTTTGCCAGTTTCCCCCCAGTCCCCCGCACTCTGGATCTTCTCTGTCGCCTTCTACTTTCCTCTATAGAACATATCACCTTCTGAAATACCACATCATTTACTTATTTATCATCTTTATTATTTGTCTTCCCTTCAAGATGCGAGCTCTTTGAGACAAGGGTTTATTGGTGTCTTTTTTGTTGTTCATTTTTGTGTCCCAAATGCCTAGAACAATGCCTGGCATACTGTAGCCCTGTAATAAATATTTGTTGAATGAGTGAATGAGATTTCACTGTATAATAGTCTACCAGAGCATTATTTAGGTTTAAAGAGACAATTTCAAAATTAAGACGAATAATAGTTAAGAGAATATTCTTATAATAGTTTATAAATCTTCTGTGTTCAGGAAGTAGTAGAATACATTCTGTTGTTACTGAATCCAGTTGCTCATCTGAACAAATTTTTTAAAGGCAAAATATAAGTTTGACGAGATTATCTCAGTAATTCAAGCCACGCTAAGGTTATTTCTATCATTCTGTGCTAGTAAACTTTCAACTTTCGAACTAACAGCAGCATATTTTTTGTAATGTAATCTTTTAGTAATTAATTGTAGCAACTCCTTTATGGTCTTCACTTTTTCTTACTATATGAGTATATCCAAAAGATATTTTTGTATCCTTTCATTCCTTGATATTCTAGTTTCATGTAGTTTAGATCTGTTTTCCTCAAAAAATAGAAACCTTTTAATTAGCTTATTGGTACCTTTTTCTTATTCCTTAAAAAGTTTTAAGGTGTAGCTGATTAAAAAAGAAAACTTGTTCTTCTACAATATGTACATGGTAATAATAATTATTAAAGTTAATTAATAAAGGAAAAATGCCACATAAGCTTAAAATAATTATTAAAAATTTCAAGAACTTTTAAATAATAGTTTTAAGTAACTTTTATTTAATAATATTACACAAACTTGCATTTGTACTGGGAATGGTTCTGATTTATTACAAGGAAGTCTGTATAGTGCCTTCTATTTATCTATTGCACAATAGACTTTAATTTGGATTAATTGAGTTGCAATAAATAAAGCATATTAGTCAATAATTGTCTTTGATATCTAAGTGTAGTCACTATTAGTTACATAGTGAAAAAGGAAAATGTCCTAAAATGATGCATAAGGCTAGAAAGTTATCGCATGGCTTTTGGTATGTTTACAAACCAGTGAGAGGGACGACTACTTTTCCATCAGGATTAATTTACCCCTTCTTTTTTTGAAATTATAGTTCCAAATTTTAGCTGGGTGCATGGTCAGGTCACTCAGCGAGGGCCATCAAGACTCATTTGCATCCATGACTAATTTATACCTAAAAGAATGTGAGATAAAATAATACGTGCCAATTCCGGGTCATGCCCTTAAAAGGAATACATACAGCACACTAAACTTTCTTTTTACCCTTTCCTGCTGAGATATGAATGTGTTGGAAGATCTGGAGAAACCACCAGGGATGTAGAGATGCAAGCTGTATGTAGAAAATGACAGAGTTGTCCTGCTGGTCTGGTATTGCAAGCCTCTGGGCTGTCTTCTGAAACAGTAAACAAAGTCTTCTGTCTTATGTTGAAGCTTTTATTTGGGGATTATTTTGTTATAGCACTATAGACTTACCTAATAAGACCAGAGAATACGAGACAAAAACTTAAAAATAAGCAAACATTCATTCAGAATTTTTGTGCATAAAACATTCCACAGTCAATTTTCACTGAGTTTTGGGATTTGGGGAACTTTGACAGAATTATTCCATTGTTTCCTAGCATCTAATATAGCCAATGAGAAAACCGATAACAGATTGATTCCTGTTCCTTAGTTCCTGGTAAGGCGACAAGTAGTTTTTTTTTTTTTTTTTTTTTTAAATAATCTGGAAGCATTTAGCTTGTTCTCTTTTAATCTGAAGATATATAGTGTTTCTCAACTCTGGAAACTTTTCTTTTATTATTTCTTTAATAATCTCCCTGCCTCCAATTTTCATTCTTTGTTTCTGTGTCCTCTGGGTTTTTTTTTTAATATCTCTACATTTTTTCTCATATTTCTCTTTATTTTTTCCCAAACTCCTGAACTCTAAGGTAGCCAGCAGTAAACATATGGAAAAATAGCCCTGTATTTAAAATCTTAATTCTCTCACCATGTGAGGACCAAGAAGGGAGTATATGTGTTCTCAGTTTTTTTCAGTGTGTTTTCAAGTGAGGCTCAGCACCTTCTACAGATTTATTGCTGCTGATTTCTTACAGAAATCTTAGAGTTTTTCATGCTCAGTCCCTTCAGTGCCCCAGCTCTATTAGAATAATGCTGGTGATAATAAAATTGTTAATAATAGCTGGCATTTAGTGAGCTTCTTTGTGTGACTGACATGGTTTTAAGAATTTTGCATGTATTATTCATTTAACACTTCATGAGGTGAATATTGTAATTATTCCTGTTTACAGATAAGGCAGCTGGGGCAAGCTGAGGCTAAAGGACTTGCCCCAAGTCACACACCTAAGAGCAGGTTGAGCTGAAATTCGTGGTCACCTGCACTAAAATTTATAATTCCTAGTAAATAAATAAAATACCCAATGGTTTTCATTTGTATTTTTCCACTGAACCATGTTATATATTTGAGTTTATACCTTCAGGTAAGTGGAATTTTTCAAGAAAAAAATATTGCACGTGTTTATCTTTGGAGCCCTGTAGGAATCCTTTGAACATTTTATTGGCATATGTTTTAAATAGTTCTACTGCAAAGGAACTTCCTTTGTTTGTTTCTAACTTGTGACTTAATGTCCATCTCCTTAAGCCTGCTTCTGACCTTTATCTTTTCTTCAAGCTGTAAGAAAACAAGAGATATTCCAAATTAGCCCTGAATTTCTAGTTTGGTTGGGCTGTATCAGAGAAAACAGCCTGATAAAGAATAAGTAAAAAGTAGATATCTGGGGATTGTTTAATTAAGAGACCTTTCGGAAACTTTTCAAGAAAATGTTAAGTTGATTGGGGAGTTAGGAGGGAAGAGTGAGGAGGGTACAAAATTAATTTTTACTGTTTTTTTCCTATTTGAAGAGACTGTTTATTACTGCATTATTGCTGAAGTGTGTTAACATTAATGTTGATTCAGGATACGTAGTCACCAGACGTACGTAGAATTATGATGCCTCTCATCGTGGAAGCAGAGATACATAATTGGGGGAAATTTATCATAAAGTTGTTTTAAGTTATATAATATTTTAAAAAGTAACTTTCTTTGATTCTTCTATAGATTTAAGGATTAAAGTTCACATTTTATGGTAAATATTACTACATTTTTTACTGATATCTACTGTAGTAGTTTTATAAATTCTGTAAATTAATATTGTTTTTAAAGACTGTCAAATTCTAATTCTCCCCTGCTTTGTACGGGATTTGTTGACTTCTAAGACCACATATTTGTCTTTACTGAAAACAGAAAACATGTTACTAAGAAATAGTTGGAAAGTAATTCCATGATTCTTAGCTGGTTCCTCAAAGAATCCCCTACTTCCCAGCCCCATTTGTTTACATTTTGCAGAGGGAACATTAAGCAATTGTAGTATTCATCTGACCATTTCATAATGATGGATGAGACAGCCTTTCAGAAAAGCCAGCTGGAAAAAGAAAATTAAAAAATAGTTTAATGGAAATATATTGAAGAAATATTAGAATGTCAGTGAAAGGGAAATGAACATGCACTGTCACAAACTATTAATTTTGTAACACAAAAATTTAGGCACCTTCTGTTTTGCTGTCTATGTGAGAAAATCCATTAAATGGAGATATAAAATTTACAAGACAAATTGGGCCCTTTGAAAATCAGGTCCAAGTGTTTGTGTGAATATGTGTCTGTGTGTTTTGGGAGAAGTTGTGAAGAATAGTTTTAATCACATGACCTCCATTTTAATTTTATCCACATGACCTCGGATCCTACAGGGACCTCTTGAGATGAAAAAAGTAGGTTGGTGCAGGTGTCAGAGCAAGATCAAAGGACAACAGGCCCTCTTTAAAAAAATAAAACAGGAAAATAACAAACTGGAGCCAAGTGTTCAAGTGCTTTGATAGTGACACCTACTTCAATGAAAGGCTTTTGTGAATTTGTGATCCAAATTTTATAAAAACTTAAAAATATACTTGTACATTAAAAATAATCAGTTACCCTTCAGGACACGTTAGACAATACAAAAATCACTGTAATATTTAAGGAGAGTCATGATGAGATCTGTTTTCTAGATACATAGCTTATTTGTGAAAAATTATTACCAGTAGGTGAAATGTATCCCTGTGGAGACAAAAGATGAACTAAAACATTGTTCCTAGAACTTAAACTTTAGAGGGGAAGCTGATGTGATGCAACTAATCAAAGTATTAAAGCATAATTTTAAATGTGGTAGATTCAAAGAAAATAAAATAAGTCAATTCTGGAAAAGTATATGACATAAACCTAATCTAATATGGAGAAGTAAAGGAAATGATCTTTCCCTTGAGATCAGGGTATTGAGTAGGGGTTAACCAGGTTAAAGTGGAGAGCAAGAAGAGAATCCTATATTGAGGGATCAGTACATGTAAAATCCCTGTGGAGGAAGGAAGCCTGGAAAGAAAGCCAGAATGACTGGAGAAGGGGTGGAAGGGGCAGGGGAAAAAGCTGGAGAGGTTGATAAGAACCAGGCTGTATAATAGTGCTCTGTAGGTCATGTTAAGGATTTTGGTCATTATTCTAAAACAACAGGAAAAGTAGATTATAAATTGGGCTGGGTAGGGTGAGAAGAAGGATTAGGGATGCAGTAAGATCAGATTTACATTTTTTAAATGTTAATGTTCCATACCATAGAGTACAGATTGGACAGAGACTAGAATAAATCCTTGAAGGCCAGTTATTGTAGCAATCCAGGTGAAAGATGAAGATAAATTTGATTAGAAGAGAGGCAGTGTAGATGGAGAGAAGTTAAGGGAATTCAGAAATGATATGTGAGTTGCCTGAACTTGGTAATTTCTTTGATGTGGGAGGTGATGGAGTGGGAGGTGTTGAGCATCCTTGACTCCAGCTTAGGTTTTAAGGAATTGGATGGGTGATGTTGCCATCCACTGAGATATTATGTACTGTAGGTGTTTGTGGGCATGAGAGCATGTTCAGTCTAGGATGTACTGACATTGCTGAACCTTTGAGAAATTTCCATGGAATGTTCCACCTATCTTCTATAGGTGGCTGGAGATAAAAGTCTGGAGCTTAGGAGAAAGTTATTGTGAGATATTAATTTAGTGAAAGGATGGAAATGGATGAAATTAGTCTAGAGAAAGAGCATTGTGTAAGAAGAGAAGGCAACTAAGAATAAGCCAAGGTAGCATTGTTTAATGGCTAGATTAAGGAGGATGAAATCTCAAAGGTGAACTAGAAGGAGGTGCCAAATATGTGGGAAGAAAACAAAGAATATAGTTCAGGGAGGACAAGGAAGAGAGAACTGAAAGAAGTGAATGGTCAGGAGTGTTAATAACTGAGGAATCAAAACGATAAGGACTAAAATTATCTATTAAATTTTGTGACAGGATTGTTGGTTATCTTGGGAACAGTTTTTTTTTGTTGTTGTTGTTGGCCTGTTTTTATCTCTCTCAGGTAAATATCTAGGAGTGGGATTTCTGGGTCATATGTCTAATTTTCTAAGAAATTGCAAGACTATTTTCCAGTGCAACTATGTCAAACATTCTATACCAAAAATATATATGCGAGTTCCAGGTGCTCCATATCCTCACCAACACCCAGTACTGCCAGACTTTTTATTTTTATTTATTTATTTTTTGTTTTGTTTTTGTTTCTGCGGTACGCGGGCCTCTCACGGTTGTGGCCTTTCCCGTTGCGGAGCACAAGCTCCAGACGTGCAGGCTCAGCGGCCATGGCTCACGGGCCCAGCTGCTCCGTGGCATGTGGGATCCTCCCGGACCGGGGCACGAACCTGTGTCCCCTGCATCAGCAGGCGGACTCTCAACCACTGCGCCACCAGGGAAGCCCCAGACTTCTTATTTTTTTTTAACAGCTTTATTGGAGCAAAGTTGACAAACCATAAATACACACATTTTAAATCATATTTAAATCATACAATTTAATACGGTTGACATAGGTATACATTCACCTGTGAAATCTTTATCACAGTCAAGACAGTACACATGTCCATTACCCCAGAAGTTCTCTTCTTGTCATCCCTCCCTCTCCATACTACTCCTCCACCATGCCCAGGCAGCCACTGATCTGCTTTCTGTCCACACATTAGTCCTCATTTCCTAGAATTCTGTATAAACTGATCATGTTTACGTGATACTCCCCATTCTCCATTTTGTAGTACTATGGATAAGAATGTGTACTGAGATTGTAGTATTTTACAAAACTTGTATGAAAATTGTATATGAACTAAACATTGAAGCATTTTCATATTCTTCCTTGATCTACATAATTTTTAAGGTACAGTAGTTTTATATGGCATGGATATATTATATATGTATATATATTTAACCAGACACCTCTCGTTATGCATTTTAGTCTGTTATTATTTTTGGAAATTATAAAGTGCATTGTAACAGATATCCTTGTAATGGAAATTTGTGCACAACCAAAATGTGAGATAAAAAGACTTTTTCAAATTTTAACACCAGTAAATTATATTTAAAGCTCTTAAAATACAGTGCTAAATTCATTCCAGAATGGCTGAACTACAGTTTTAGCTATGGGAGTGCCAAATTACCTACACCCTAATCAACCCTGCAGAGCCATCATAAAAAACAAACAAACAAAAAACCTCACAGAACTCTGTCCACTGGTAAGCAAGAATACGATTGGTAATGAGACATTTTCATAGTATATTTTCAAGTGAAGAAAGCAGATATCAAAATGGCATATATGTTATGTGATTTCATAAGATATTTTAATGGGTATAATATGTATATGAATATACATATATGAGACTATATATAAATACTAAAAATATAGATGTCTTTGTGTGTAATGTACTTTTATATATAGATATAGATCATTTTTATGCTTAAATTTTTACATTTTAGTTCTATAATAAACATGTATTGTTTTAGTAATAATTTGAAATCACCTAAGTTTGTTTTAATTAACAACCCAGCTTTAGCCAAACCATATTATTTAAAATTGGAATGTAAAACGTGTTTTATAATGGTCCTCTGTACAGGTCAGTGCAAACATTTTGCTTCTTTAATAGATGAGGAAGTGTAGGTATGGGGTAAGGAATAAGTGTTCATGCAAGAAGAAAATGATGGAGAAAAGGAACAGGGAGTCTGAATTCAGGAATATTATTTTACAAGTTTGCTGGAGAAATTAGTCACCAGAGACCAGCCTCAGCTTTAATTGCAGCCATCATTTTTGTATTTTATTGTAAACAAAATATTTTATGTGGAGTCACAAAGCATTTAAAGAAAAATTCTTTTAAAATTTCACAGTTTTTTATGTTTTTAAAATATGTCATGTCAGATTTAATAGGAGTAATTTCCTTTGTTACTCATTTCAAAAAGTAATATATTACTTTACACTTAGAAATTTTACCTTATCCTTTTTATCAATACAAAGTGATGATGGGAAATCTACATCTCATTAGTGTGACACTTTTCAGAGAAAGCACAGCACAAATCACATCAATCAATTCTAAATGCTACAAATTTCAACTAACTTAATTTAAAATGGTTTACAACATTATTAACTTAAGTTTGTGTCCATGATTTGACTTGAAATAACACATATGCGGGGTCTGTATAGATGAAATGTCTCATATTTTTTGAAAATTTGAGATTTTCCTCCTTATTGTAAGTAACATAGTTATTTGAAGAAGCAGCTCATGCTTGTTAAATGTTAATGCTGTTTTTGGATGATTTGCTATTACCTAAAAAGGAATCTATTTAAACATTTTTACTACTTTATATATGATTATTTAAATAAATCAGATAAAGACAAACATAACTACTCTTCCATTATTTATTGTTATGTCAATTACCAAAGTTTTTACATGTAAAAAGATAAAAAAAGGAATTAAATTGTCTAAATTCCTGTCATGAATACAATAAGCATGAAAAGAATTGGAGATTCTATTTTTCAAGCTTCAAATTGCTTAAATAATAGTTAATGACAACCTCAAAATAAAGACAAAAATAACTCTTTAAAATTTTTTCTGTTAGTATGCCTTCATGCCTTTTTTCTTTCCAAATTTTTGCACATGCTCTGGTATCTCAAACAATGACTACATTTGCTGGAGTTAAGTCTTGAGCATCCATGAGTAGACTCTGCTAGCAAAGTTTTCTTATATACCACTGTGCCTAAAATTCCTGGCCCATAACATAGAATGTAATGAATGCTAAATACATGTTTATTTAGTAAGTGAATTATCGTTTTGTAGATGAGTAAGTTGAAAATATGAAGGGTAAAATCATAAAAATTATGCTAATTCTATGTAGTTGAAGATGTCCTCTTTCAATGATCTCATATTGTTCTTGTCATACATCCAACTTTGGAACACACAGAAGTCCATTTATGTAAACCATAATGGGTATTTCTTTGCTCTTCTTTTTATTTTCAACTTGTTACTTCTTTACCATCTTCTATGTTTAAGGCACTAGTACAGCATCAACTCCAGGAATTCTTAAGACAAACTAGAGCTAATGCAGACTTTGTGGTTTCACCTCTAAAGGGTGAATATTTAAAAATCCTGCTTGTCCTCATTGTGGTTTACTGGTATATTATAAAGGACGCAACTCACGAACAGCCTAATGGAAAAGGTATGGGAGGGTGGGGTGGGTGTAGAGCTTCCATGCTTTCTCTAGGGACACCCCCCCCCCCCGCTAGCATCTTGATGTGTTCTCCAACCCTTTTCAAAGGTAAAGTTGGAAATAGGTTCACCCACATTCAGAGGAACCAGACTCCATGTAGACTACCCTTGGCTTCCAGTAGATGGGACCTGGCTATCATAACAGGAGTAGAATATCTTTGCCGGGATAAGGGAGTAAGAGAGCTTGGGACCAGGAAGGCTGCTGGGGACCAGCCTGGAGCCTATGACCAGCTGTGTAGCAGAGGTGGGAAGAGGGCAGGATCAAGAACTACTTTGGACTTGCCTTGTGTTTTCAACCTTATGGCAATTGAGCTTCTGAGGATCACAAATCAAGCAAGAGGAGGGACCATAGCTGGGTTGGAAGCAGTCGAGAGAAGATTCAGGGAACAGTGGATCCAGCAGGGCTAAAGAGAATGAAGACAGATAAAAGGCACCCCATTACTGAGTTAGGTCCAGCCCTGATGATTTCCCAGAAAATCATGATTTGCCAATGCATGCCTCTCAAAATGCTCAGTATGAGCTTCTGGATGAGAGGAGAAACCCTATTTCAATTTTTACTTCAAAATTAGATAATATCTGTTTACTGCTTAGGAGCTTGTCATGCATAGTACAAATAATTTTGGGTGGTATAAAAGATATTGGCAGAATTAGATTAGTATGTAAGAGATTCAGAACGAGATATAACAACTCTAAATACCAATTTGATTTTTACTAACTTGCCTCAGTTTCCCGAATGTTGTCAGTATTTGGAAGTTAAAAAAAAAAAAAAGTTCCCAAGTGCAATAAGTTGAACTAATCACACAGTGTATTACTGAGCTTTGCTATGAAGAAACCTTTCAGGTATTGCCCCAGAAAAGTGAACAGCAAGGGAAGCAGTATGGAATCACGGTTCACCATAAAGCTCTGGAGTCTAATTTTCCAGATTTGAATCCTGCCTGTGATAGTTAATAGCTGTGTGACTTTCAACAAGTCCCGTAACCACTGTCGTTCTCCGTTTCCTCATTTGTAAAGTTCAGTTAATAATAGTCTGTATCTCATGGGGTTCATACGTGCATCAAGTGAGATATTGCAAGTAAAGTGCTGAGCAAGGAGCCCAGCCCATGGAAAATAAGATTGGCTAATGTCATTCTTAAGGACTTTGGGAGGCACTTTTCTATGTATCACATGTGATGCCTCCACCACATCTTGAAAGCCGTAATGCCATCCCCTGGAATTACTAAAATATCTAATTGAACAGAGCCGCTTGATTTTGTTAATATCTCCAAGTCCTTCTTATGTGCTAAGGTCTCCACCTAAAATTAATATTCTCCTGCTTTATCAAAACCCCCTTGTGGGAGATGATTCATATTCGTAATGGACAGGTAAAATTGTGTTTTGCTCTTAGACCAATGAGAGTGCCCCTACCCCCAACCCCGTCTGTCTACAGACTGCTTATAGTACAAGTGCCAGGGGACAAGGAATAGCAAACATTCGGCTTGCAACAATAATGATACTAATATAATTTACTAGCTAAGCAACTGACTTCTAATAACCCTTCGGTACAAATGTTTTATGTCCCCTAATCCTGTTTGAAATTTTTAGTTTAGATATTCAATATTCATATGTCTCCAGTTCAAAGGATAGTAATTCAGTGAACATACTTCTCTGTAAATAACAAATGATGGATAAAAAAGAACTGATATTTAATAAGCACCAATTCTGTACTATCCACCATACTAGGTGCTTTGCATGTTGTATCTCATTTAATCTGCAAAGAAACCTATTTGATATTTAATGTTAAATCAGTTTTCTAGATGAGAGTATACTGTTATAATTCATTATGATCCCATGGACTACTTACCATAATGTCCAGGCCTAATTTAAGTTGAGACGTCTGGTGGCCATTAGAAGGTTGGGTTGCTTCTAAACTCTTCTGCATAGATTTCAAATGCATTCTAAAATGTTTTACATGTTAGATGTTTTACATAGGTTAGATTCCCTCAAGGCTTTTTGCCAGGGTAATTTTGTTTTCTAATATATCTAGGCCTTTTTGGGCCTAGTATAGGTTTCTTACTACAGAAATCATATTACCGGTCTGTTTATAATCCCACATGAGGAGTTAAGGAGTATTTATCCAGTCTTGCATATTATGCAGAAAAGTGAGTAAGGCCTAAGTGTAATTGTGCTCTAAGAAGGTAAGAATACTTATCATGGTTATAACTTGGTTGCCAGAAGTTAAGTACAATATTACTAGATTTCATTTGTGTTTTGTACATTCAAGCTAAATCCATCACTTCTTTTCATATATTCTGGCACTTGGCGTAGCATATAGCCTAAGATTGAAATAGCAAATCAGAACAGGCTGATTGTACTTTTTCAGGCTGTCAAGTTTCATTGCTCCACAGTCAACTTGCCAATAATTGGTCTAAAAAAAAGTATTCATGAATACTTAGATGTCTAGTAAAACATGTATGGTAAACGAAAATAAATTTCTCATTTTATATTATGACAAAAATAACATATGCTCATTGTAAGGAAATCAAATAATGTAGACAAGCATAAATGGGAAAGTAGAAATCACCACACGTTTCTCTATTCAGAGATGAATACTGTTAATGTATTGGAGAAACTTCCAGTTTCATTTTTTTCTCTATCTCTCTGTCTCTCTTTAGATCTATCTGATTCTGTGTGACTGTGAACTGTTTTGTAACTAAATTTTTCTTCCAGCATCAAAATATGGAATACTCCCTCAATAAATAGGGATAATCATCATGTTTAATGGCCATGTGGTGTTGCATTACATGAAAATACTACAGTCTCCTGTATGAATGGAATTCTGTTATGTTCTTAATTGTTTACTATTAAAATAAGATTGTGATTTACAAAAAGAAAAATCTCTTTTGTCTGTGGTAGAAAGAATAATGGACCTCCAGATACTTCCGCTTCCTAATACTGGAACAGGACTTTGTAGATGTGACTATGTTAAGGATTGTTATGATGAGAGATTATCCTGGATTATCCAGGTGGCACAGTGAAATCGCAAGTGCTTATAAGAGGGAGATGGGAGCATTAATGTCAGAGGAGAGAGAGAGAGAGATTTGAAGATGCTACATTATTGGCTTTGAATATGGAAGGAAGGAGCCATGAGCAATGAAACACAGGTAGTCTCTAAAATCTGGAAAAGGTAAAGAAATAAAGAAATTGATCTACCCTAGAGACCCCAGAAAGAATGCAGCACTGCTGACACCTTAATTTTAGTTCTGTAAACCCATTTTAGGACTTCTGACCTCTAGAACTGTAAGATAATAAATTTCTGTTTTTAATAAATTTGTCTTTTAAGCCATTAAGTTTGTAGTAATTTGTCACAGCAACGATAGGAAACTAATACAGTATATCTCTTTGGACTCTGTCCAATCAGGGTAAATTCTCAGAAGTGAGATTGCAAAGTCAAACCCATTTAAAATTTGTTACATATTGGGATTGGGATTGACATATATACACTAATATATATAAAGTGGATAACTAATAAGGACCTGCTGTATAAAATAAAATTTTTTGCATATTGACAAAATTATTCAAAAATCTTTCCAAGGATTTCTAACTACACATTCACTGTGTGGCTTTTCTCTTCCCGCCGCCCACTTCTCCCTGCCCTACTCACGATCTTTTTCATCTACACCAGTGAAAAATAATTTTTAAAGTATTTTTGATTAATTTTTATCAGTTAATGATTATCAAACTGTGATAGCACCAGTGCTTATCAAAGTTGAAAGTGCATAGAATCGATGGGAATCTTGTTAAAAGGCAGATTCTGATTCAGTAGATCTGGGATGGAGGCTTAGATTCTGCATTTCTTTTTTAAATTTATTTATTTTGGCTGCATTGGGTCTTTGTTGCTGCACATGGGCTTTCTCTAGTTGTGGTGAGCGGGGGCTACTCTTCGTTGCGGTGCAGGGGCTTCGCATTGCAGTGGCGTCTTCTTGCAGAGCACCGGCTCTAGGAGCGTGGGCTTCAGTAGTTTTGGCACAAGGGCTCAGTAGTTGTGGCACACGAGTTTAGTTGCTCTGTGGCATGTGGGATCTTCCTGGACCAGGGCTCGAACCCGTGTCCCCTGCATTGGCAGGCAGATTCTCAACCTCTGTGCCACCAGGGAAGTCCCAGATTCTGCATTTCTAATAAATTCCCATGTGATGCCAGTGCTGCTGGTCCTTGGAATTCACATGGAGAACCAGGGAATCCAAGTTTAGTAAATATTTCTTTATTTATGGGAGGAGTTACTGAACAAAAATTAAGAGCACAGATTTAAGAGTCTGGCAAATCAAGTCCCTGCTCTTTTACTCTTTAATTATATGTTTGGATACGGGACTTTCTGAGCTTCAATTCTCTTATCTACAAAACTGGGATAATAGTACATGCTAATTTTATCCATTTTCTGTGGCATTTCAATAATATAATGCATCTAATTTCTTTAGCACAGAGCTTGTAACTCATCAATTATTATTATTATTATTAGCTGTATCAATTGAATTGACGATGTTCTTCCTTTAATTTTCTCTTGAAATATTCACTTTTTCTTTTTTTTTTTTTTTTTTGCGGTACACGGGCCTCTCACCGCCGCAGCCTCTCCCATTTCAGAGCACAGGCTCTGGACGTGCAGGTTCAGCGGCCATGGCTCACGGGCCCAGCCGCTCTGCAGCATGTGGGACCTTCCCGGACCGGGGCACGAACCCATGTCGCCTGCATCGGCAGGCAGACCCCCAACCACTGCGCCACCAGGGAAGCCCCGAAATATTCACTTTTTCTTATTGCAAATGCTCTTGTATGCTTCAGATATTAAAACCTCCCTTTTCCCCATTTATTTTGTAATATTTTCTCCTAAATTTTAAAATATGTTTTAACTTTATGGCATTTCACAGTTATGAGGTCACCATGATCAATATTCTTTTCTAGTATTTCTGGTTTTTAGTCTTGCTTAAAAAGGATTTCCCCATGCCAAGATTTTTTTAAAAATAAATTTATCTTATTTATTTATTTTTGGCTGAGTTGGGTCTTCGTTGCTGCGCGCGGGGTTTCTCTAGTTGCGGTGAGTGGGGGCTACTCTTCATTGCAGTGCGTGGGCGTCTCACTGCGGTGGCTTCTCTTGTTGCGGAACACGGGCTCTAGGCATGTGGGCTTCAGTAGTTGTGGCACATGGGCTCAGTAGTTGTGGCTCGCGGGCTCTAGAGCACAGGCTCAGTAGTTGTGGCACATGGGCTTTGTTGTTCCACGGCATGCGGGATTTTCCGGACCACGGCTCAAACACGCGTCGCCTTCATTGGCAGGCAAATTCTTAACCACTGCGCCACCAGGGAAGCCCAAGATTATTTTAAAATGCACATTTTCTTCCTGTGTTTCAAGGGTTATTTTCTCTTTTCTTTAGATTTTAAGTTCTTTATCCACCTGGAATTAATTTTGCTGAAGAGAGTGATGTAGGGATTCAATTTATTTTTTCCGCAAAGATTAGCCAGCTATCCCAATATCATTTATGGAATAATGTATTTTTTCTACTGTTTGAAATTTTACCAATTTTTATAAACCAAGTTTTATATATAGTTGATTCTGTTTTTGAACTAATTTTTATTTTTACTGTTTAGACCATTTATCTCTACATCAATACTGAACACTTAATTGTTCTAGCTTTGTTATATTTTAATATTCATTAGTTCAGAATTTACCCTTCATATCTTTATTTTAGAATTCTCCTATATGGTATTTCATATAAATTTAAGGGAAAGAATTTTGTTGAGATAGTTATAGTCTCTTTCTGTATATTCTAGCAATAATTAAGATATCTTTAATCTTCCTGTATTTACTTCTCTTTTTTGTAGTGCTAGTGCTAATTTATCTATATATTATCTTAAACCTGTGGATAGACCTTCTGAAGTTTGTCACAAATTGGAAAAATTAATGAATAAGTAATAGCTTATCAATATTTAAGTTTTGGCTGAGTTACATAGTTAAATTTGAATTGATTGGTAGTCACCATCAAAAATCATGTGCTTTTATCTCAAACTGTGTGCAGTTCAAAATTTATGTAGCTTGGTATCTTCTATCTAAGTATAAGCTTCTTTCTGCAGTTTTGTGAATTCATATACGTAGTCTCTGTTCCCTTTATGTCCAAGGGGATTATAGCACCAGAAAGTAGCCCCTTCTTTGGTGGTAATATTTGCTATCTTTGGTTGGTACCAGGATCCTGCTGTAGTTTGTGTGATTCACATCACTGCTATTAACTCAGAAAGCAAGTTTTCTACATCTTTGACTAGTGAACAAAGAAGCTGTAGGTCATAGAGGGTTGAGGAAAATTCACTATTAACCGTAAACTGCTTAAGATGCTGCAGAGATATCTGCTTCCCCAAATTAAATGTAACATGAACATACTAATTAATTTGGTATAAAATGTGACCTCTTGTGGTGGGACTTTTGGCATTGTTTTATTACATTTATGCTCAGTATTATCTGGCTAAAGATTAGTTTAAAGGGATTTGTCACTATCTAAAGACCAATGTGGCAGAAAACAGTTTTCTTGGCAATTTTGATGCATTGTGAAAACTGAGGTAATGAAAACTGTTTCATTGCTACTCTGCAGGGTTTTGGCTTTTGGCATTTACAAAAAAGCCTCCTTCTGTTTGTTTAAGATACAATATTATTTGTACAGTTCAAATAGAACTTTTTTCTTAATGATGTCTTCGTAATTATTTTTTTTTACTTCATTTGCAAGATAAAAATCTCTTTTCATGTACCCAAGCAAACCAGAGTTTGTGAAGGGTAACAGCATTCTTGAATTTCTTTTTCTCTGAGTTTTTTTTTTTTTTTTTTAATAGAATGGTCTGTTTTGTGGAACAGCAGGTTTTTGTGCCATTTTAGATAGCGTTGCATGTGGCCGAATAGGCCCCATTCACGTTTTCTGTGGGACAATTTGCAAAGGCACTGTGCTGTGGGAACCTTTTTTAAGAGGAGGGTCTGTAGGGGCGGGCAAAGGGCTACACAACACCTGTAGCAAGACACAATCTGTTCAGTACTCAGATCTGATTTTACACTTGGTTTTATTCCCCATAAGTATTCAGCATATGTTCCTTTCTGTGAAAAATAAAAGGCTCTCTCAGATGGTACATATCAAATGAGCACAAGGAGGTTAATAGATTAACTCCAATCAGTCTAAACACTCCCTTGTGAGACCCTAATGCTGGTTATTCACTGCCCTTATTATAATGATGTTCTTTTTATTAGAGCATGTAGCTCCATAGCCACAGTTTGCCATCTTTTTACTGTGAAAAATCTTTCTGCATGGCTACTTTACTCAGGAAGAAAGCACCAGTAAAATGGTAAGCGTTCCCTTTACAAGACTTGCAGTGAGTCTGAAATAACAGAAATAGGTTTTCCATTTTAAATAGCTTGAGTGAATGTCTAATGTTTTCCTGGGCCTGGTAGTATATTCTGTGGACTGAAATTTTTCAATACAGTGTTTTTAAACCCCAAGTCCCTGCCATGTTCCTTTCACTCTCCTTTTTGCCCCTTCTGTTTCTAAATTAGAGCAATTGGGTCTGCCCGGAGACACATACAGTAGTGATGCTCCGTGATTCAAGTCAAAGAATGTTTAGTCTGGATCCCACAAAGGCCCACAATTCCTGGCACAGACACAGATACAGCAAAGCAGGGAGAAAGCAAACGTGGCATCAAAGAAAACTTGTGAATATAGTCACCACTATGAAAACTAACTCTGTGTTAGCCCAATAAAGAAAGAAGTAACAAGGGTGTTGAATGCTAAAATATAGAGGGTTGTATGAAAGGGAGGGAAACATACACAAAGTAGACAGGCTGAATAAAAGTATTTATCTTTAAACCACACAAGTCACGGTAATTAAATTAGGTCAGGCTGCTTACAACGCTACAAAAAGCAGGCTGTAACTAATTTCAAAAGGAACAGAAGAAGACCTGAAAAGAAAACAGATCGACAGCTCCTTATTTATTTATTTATTTTGGTCCAATCAAGGCAACCCAACATCAGAAAGTGTGAAGGAAAATCCTGATTTCACAGGACATTTGTCTCATCACAGAATATAAACTTTACAGATATATTCAGGATCAGCTTAGAAGTACAGGAAATTATTACTTGTTGTACATGAAAAGCAAAAATTACTCACAAATTAAGTTTGCCATTTGAAAGAAACTGATAAAAACTTTGCTCCCTAAATAGTTCAAACCCTGTTACATATGCTACATCTTCTCCATTCATTGTAACGACATAGAGACTTTCTCAGCTTCAGTATCTTCTGCTTTCAAGTATTTAATGTAACTCTGAAAGTATTATATGAAGAGGAACAGTATGAGACTTTTCTTTCAAATTATCTTTTCACAAAGACCACTTACTGATGCCTATTAAAATGACATAAAAATAGTTTCAAATATTTACTTTACATGTAAATGTATCAAGTTATAAGGGACATTTGGAACATAAATTGGGGAATGGGAGAAAATAACAAAGGGAGATCTTTGTTTGGAGCCCATGCTGTATTTTTTAAAGAAAATTTAAGATGTATCACTTTCTTTCTTGAAAACAAAAAAAAAAGTACAAGATTTGAGAGATTTTTGCTAACTTAATTTTTTTAAGTAGGAAAATCATTGACTACCAAGCAATTAATTAACAATGCAAAGAAACAGTAATAAAATTGCCTCTGAAAATCTCAAATTCATCTTTCATCCTTGTCGTCCAATAATTAATTTCATTTCTCTCTGTGTATCACTAGGGAGATTTGCGTTAGGAACATGCGATAGCTATGCAAGAGTAGATACTGGCTGAGAAACAGAAGTAATTATGCTGTTTCGTTACATATTTAAGGTGTTCACTTTTCTGTATCTTGGGCACAAGCCTGTGTTTAGCTGCTACGTTTCCTTATTTATATAATGTCCTGCTCTTCAGGAATTTAGACTTAGGCAGGCATTGCTGGTGTAGGTAAACACATGATATTGTAACGATATTTAAACATAGTTTTTTTGCCTTTCTGATGTTTTAAAGAGCATGTTTAATTCTTTTCCATCTTTGAGAGGTTATTCCCACAGTGTGATTTGGTGATCTCAGTGGGGTGGACCGATGACAATGGCTGCTCATGACATTAAGTTGCAGGATGGGGAGCATGAATACACATATACATAAGCAGAAATATTATAGTTTCTATCAGAAAAGACTGTGGTATAAAAGTGAGGTAGGAAAAGCCTCATGGAAACAGGCCATGCTCGATTTTATGATGGCTCCTGAGAGCAACATCATCAGAGGAGCTTAACTCTCCATCAATCGTATGCACGCATCAAGAAGAAGCAGCGTGAAGAATTCAGAGAAGGCAGATGCTTCTGTAACTTCGTCATATTGTGCCGATGGTGTGTACCCCACTTATCCATGAGAGTAGTCCTCTCGCGGGATGGTAAGAATCCATACTGGTGTCCCTCTGGAGTAGTCTTTCCAACACCTAGAGATCTTAATAAGGTCTATTGTGTCGGTTAGGACACTGACAAGAGATGTCTGTGGTCCTCTTAGCAGGAGGCAGTTGCGAATTTCCCATCTGCTTTGCACGGCATCATATGTAGCTCAAACAACCATTAGAATTTTTTACTAAGTGCCTACTTGCTGAGTTTTGTTTTGCAGGGAAAGCAGCACAATAGGGGAAGTGCATCAGGGCAGAAAAGGGTGGATTTGCAGAAGGAAGAGGGAGGGCACGCCAAGGAGAAAGATGGGGGAAATTGAAAGAGACCGAATGTTTTAGAAAGTTCCGAGAACAAAGAAGCTAATGTGACCCATGCCCCCTTGTGAAGGGCTGCATCTGCGGTAATGAGGTTCTGTTGTTGGGTATTCAGCCTTGTAAATGGGGGCACCCGAGAGCCCAGAATGGGGGTGGGTGGACCAAAGCTGAAGGGGAACGATCTTCCTTACCGACCGCCTTGACCTCGGGCTGCCGGGAAACCTGAGCACAGTCACAGTTCCACATGCTGACACAGGATGCAGTTTGATTGAACAGCAGGGCACGGTGGAAAGCTTTTTCTATTGAAAGGTAACATTTTGAATTAAATTAGTCATTTAACTTTTAGACTCGATACATAAATCTAGATGGTATGAATCCAGGTGAAATAGTCCTCTAGGAACTTAATGAGAATGTGAAGGATAAACAGCCACATCATAAAACAGGATAGTTCTTTCTAGTCAAAACTACAGTGTAATTCTCATACTGAGATATACATCCCTGTGTTATCTCTAGCAGCTACTTGGAAGTTGTTTTCTAGCCACCGTATTCCGTGTTTTAGAGGATCTCACGGTTAATTTAGTAGAACAGTCTAGATAAAGGGGTGTGAACACACACAGCTTAAGCTGGATTTGCTAGCTTGGCAACACTGGATACTTCGCTTAATCTATTGGAATCTGTTTCTATGTTTGACACATAGCAAGCACTCAATAAATGGTAGCTACTATGATAATGTGCCTCTCAAGAAATTATGTTTTAGATCATGGTATTCAACACTTTTGGTTTTCAGCTGTAACTCTTCATATTATGTCAGAGTGCTAATCTTCTTAAGTTGGGAAGTGCTTCATGTCAAGCACCTGTGTTTTGTGTATCCCTTTGTGTCCAGCTCTTAATACAGTACCTGGCAGTTAGAATGGGATTGACAGATGGCTGAATGAATGATTGGATGAATGAAGGAAATATAAGTTGTTTTTATACTGAGACATTTATTTTTCAGTTGGGCGATGGTTATGTTTTTGAAAGATTCAGCAGAGTTTCAGAGGAAAGCAAGCTTTTAGACACTTTCAAAAAATAAACTTGGCTCAAAATCTTCTAAAAACCTCAAATGAACCTCTCAACACATCAGTAACTGTGATCTCCTTTAATCCAAAACACTCTTTGAATTCTTAAACACATTAATTTCCAAAGTTTCTTGGAATGCTGATCTGGTGTGTGACCATTTAGCTTTCAGATTTATCCAGTGTTTTGAGTCAAATCCCTATATTTTTCCATCGTGAGAGAGCATAAAATATATTTGTTACTTGGATAACACTTAAAGAATAGGAAACTTATGAAAATGTCATTTTAGGCTACTCCAAATTTTGTGGTTGAAAATATGTATTTTGTTTCCTCCTAGTATTTGCTATTATTACTATCTTGTTGCCCTAAACAGTAATTCTATATTTAACTCTATTAAAAAATTTTGAAGCCAGTGGTTCCCAACTTAGGATCAGATTTTATTCTAAATTCTATTTTATGTTGATTTCTTAGAAAACGGAGCAGATATTTCTAAAGAAATTATGTTTTATAATGGATATTGAGTCTCTACTCATGAAAAAAATCTTTTGGTTATTAATTAGATGGGACAGGATGTCATAGTGTTTGAGAGTATGGGCAGTGGGCTCAGACTACTGATGTTGTCCTGGCTCTGAGAGCACTAGGCGTTTGACCTTAGACAAAGCAATGATCTGTAATTATGCTTAATAAATGGTATTATTTTTTAACATAAACTTTTAAGTACCACATACATACATAAAATTACATAAATCCTAAGTGTATATACCTTGATGAATTTTTAGAAATACATGCATGTAACCAGTAATCAGGTAAAGAAATATAATATTAACAACCCTCCAGAAGCTCACTTGTATCCTTTTTCAGGATTAGCCCCTTCATTTTCTCTTCGTTTGTGAAATTCATATAAATGGAATCACTAAATATGTACTCTGTTTTAGCTGGAGTTTTTTAATCAATGTGATGTTTGTGTGTCCATTTTGTTATGTGTAGTTGTAGTTTGTTTGATTTCATTATTGTGTATAATTCCATGTATTCATACACCAGAAATTACTATTTATTGTACTGTGATGAGCTGTTGGGTTGTTTCCAATTTTTTTTTTCAGATGTCTAAAAAAGTCGAGCACCCTTTCATATGCTTATTGGACATTTGAATATTTTCTTTTTGATGAGTGCATTCATTTCTTTGGCCCATGTTTCCTTTGCAGTGTTGCCTTTTTCTTATTGCTATGTAGGGCTACATTATAAGTTCTGGATATAAGTCCTTTGATATATACGTTGCAATTACCTTTTCCTACTAAGCTGTTTGCATTTAGACTCTTTACAATGTCTTTTGCAACCAAAGTACTAAATTTTAAAATAGGTCAATTTATCAGTTGTTATATATATGCATATATGTGTATATATATATGCATATATATATTAATTTAAACCTAAAATCCCTTTGGAATTGATTTGTGATAGTCAAAATTTGTTTCTTTCCCCATAGGATATCCATATGATTTAGCACAGCTTACTGAAAAAAATTTATTTTTCTCTCACTGCACTATGGTATTGCTGTTGTCATAAATCAAGGAAGCATCAATTAGGATTCAATTAGAGAAGCAGAACCACTAGAAGATATACATATACGTAAAGATGTATTATATAGATTTGCCCTTATGCAATTTTGAAGGCTGGTTAAACAGTTATATGAGGCTACTGCTTCTGTTTCTGATCCTGAGCAGGCACTCAGGAAATACGGACATGTAGTGGGGAAAGTCACGTGAACTTGGATCCTGTGAGGATGATCTGAAACCCATGCCAGTCTCCCTCTACCTCCACGTCCTCAGCTACAGAGATGGGTGATCTGCAGAAGTGAATGCCTTTCATATGGAGCTAACATGCCCTTGGCCTAGGTGTCAGGAAAGCTGAAGGAGGGAGTGGGGGGAGCTGCAGGCCCAGCTGCTGCCCCACACTGAGTGTGCTGCCACTTAGGCGACAGTGGGTGAGGTGCAACAGCACCTGTACTTTGTGCTGACCTTGTGAAAAAATAATGTGCCTGCTGCTTCACCACCAGGTTCCAGATCTCTTGCAAAATGCCTCTGTGGCCCACTCAACTTGGAAATATGCAGGGAGGGAAATTCTGGTAAACAGCTCCAGTTTAGCTATGTTGACACAATACAAGTTCACCACTTCTGTGTGTGGGCCTTTCTGAGCTCTGTTATGCTCCAGTGGCTCGTCTATTCTTGCAACAAACCACACTTTATTAACTGATATAGTTTATAATAGGGCTTTATATTTGATAATGTAACTCCTCCAGATTTTTTTCTTCTTCAGTTTGCCTTAAATAGGTTTAATCTTTTGCATTTACATGTAAATTTTAGCACCAACCTGTCAATTTCCATTAAAAAAAGAAAAAAACTGTTGGGATTTGATTGGGAGTGCATTGAATCTATATTTCAATTGGTGCATAATTGACACATTTACATTGTTGGAACTTTCAATTCACAGACATGAAATAGCCTTCCATTTATTTAGGTCATCTTTAATATCTTTCATGTTTCTACATTTTCAGTATAAAATTTTGGCACATATTTCATTAGATGTATGTTTTTTTTTTTTTTTTTTTTTGCGGTACGCGGGCCTCTCACCTCTGCGACCCTGCCCGCTGCGGAGCACAGGCTCTGGAAACGCAGGCTCATTGGCCACGGCTCACGGGCCCAGCTGCTTCGCGGCATGTGGGATCTTCCCGAACTGGGGCACAAACCCGTGTCCCCTGCATCGGCAGGCGGACTCTCAACCACTGCACCACCAGGGAAGCCCAGATGTATGTTTTTTGATGCCATTCTAAAATATACCTTTTAAAATAATTCATTTTCTACTTTTTATTTTAGCTGTGTATAAATACAGTTCATTTTAGTTTGTGTCATATTCAGATATATTGCTCAGCTTACTTTTAAATTATCATTTTCTGAAGACTTGAAGTTTCTACTCAGAAAAGCATGTAGAAATAGATAATAATTGTAGATTTATTTCTCCCTTTTCATCCATATAACTTATTGTTTCCTTGTCTTGCCTTTTTACACTAGCTAGGACCTCAGCTGAACAGAAATGGTTATAACAGATTTTACATGATTGATCTTAATCTTGAAAGGAAGCTTTCAGTACTTCAGCATTAAGTATTGCTTACTGTAAGATTTTGTAGATACTCTATCAGATGAAGAATCTCCCTTCTATTCTGTGTCGAGAAAAATTGTATTAAAAACTGTAACTTTTTAAAATTGTACTTTATAAAATTTCTATGAGAAAAATTAGTTAGAGATTGCTAAAGGAGATGTCTGGAAAGCCTTTCCCCTCTCATTGTAATAATTTCCAGCAAATAAATAACTTTCCTCTATTTTCAGAACATCACTTCCTCCTCTGCCACACCCGGTTCTTTCCTTAATATAAACCTATAATGGCAACAGTTTTTGTTCTTTTTCACACATCAATTTATTATTAAGAATTGAGTTGAAATAATGGAGTAGGATTTTATTAAAAGAGGTAGGTAAAAGTACGGATACTATAGGTGTGATAATTCTTATAGCCACTGTTTGCGTTTGATCCAATGAAAATGGAGCCCTCAGGGGAAAAGGCTAGTTTTAAAGATAAAACTGGTTCATTTGAGAGAGAGAGAGAGAGAGAGTATATATTATAGTGGTTAAAAGCTTGGGCTCTGGAGCCAAACTTCTTGAGTTTAAATTCCAGCTTTGCCATTTAGAGACTATATTATCTTGAAATTTTGATTTTCAGTTAATTTCAGATTTCTCATTTGAGAAATGGGCTAACATAATTCCTAGTTTATGAGATTGTGGTAAAAGAGTTTGTATATGAAGTACAAATAACAATGTTTGGCACATAAGCACCACCCAGGCAAGTGTTCTCTATCCCCCTCCCCCTCCCCCCCCTCCCCCCAACAGTAATATCACCACATGCTTTCCAGTAAACAGCTGGCCAATTCTTCACTGATATGAACTGTGAAGAATTGAAACAGTGAGAAGGGTGGTATAAACTGAATATTATGCAAGATACAATTTTTAGTGAAAAGCAGCATTCACTGTTATGTAACTGTAGTTGGGACCACTCAGATGGGTCTTCATATTTTTGTTCTCTAATTGTAGGTTAACTTGATCCATGACATCCTTATTTCAAATAATGTTCCTTTTCTGCTGTTTATTTGCTGACTTGTAGCCATATATTGTTTGTTTCAACCCATATGAGCAAAATGAATCTATTTAATCACCACCATTGCAGTGTCTATGCATATACTTATTATGCAGAAGAGATGGCAAACTTTCTACTAAAGATTCATGCTTTTCTTCCATCGTGTAGATTTTTTTGCTGAGAACCGGCTGTCACGTCAGGAACTTGACCCTCAGCCCTCCTTACCTTAATTCTAGCTGGGAACATATGACTAATTGCCCTCTGTGGAATGTGAGTAAAAGTGATGTGTGGGTAAGAAGCAAATGTGTCTTCTCTGCATCTCTTTACTCATCCATTGGCTGAAGAGGAGGATGCAGCCACAAGATGAAAGGAGGTTTGATGCCAGAAAGATCATGATGAAGGCATCTTAACTAGGAAAATTCACAGGGGGATGGTGACATGAGCAAGAAATATACTTGTTTTGCTAAGCCTTTGAGGTTTCAGTGTTTATCACTTGTAGCACCTAGCATTGTTTTAACGAATATATTATTCTCCTCTCTTTCAATTGTTCAGGACATGATTCAATTCCCTGAGGAACTGAAAATGAGAGGAATATGTTTGAGACAACATATAAGAGGTATAGGGAAGAGACATTTGAGTCCCCTTTGATTTAGATTTCTCCATTTATCTGAGATTTAGCCAAATACCCATTTAAATAAAGAGTCTCTGATCATAATCTTTACAGTTATATTTTACAACTGATTTTAAAGATGAGAACTCTGTTTGCAAACTTCTGTAAAATGATGGAAAAAAAATCATTCACCATTTTTTGTTGTTGTTGACTGTTTTTGTTTATATAATTTAATCTAGAAGATGTCTAGAGAGAGATGAGACTATAAGGGGCATGGGAAAATAACCAAAGATTATTTAAATGCCTTCTCAGGTGCTCGCTTCGGCAGCACATATACTAAAATTGGAACGATACAGAGAAGATTAGCATGGCCCCTGTGCAAGGATGACACGCAAATTCGTGAAGCGTTCCATATTTTTTGAAGTAAGTCAGAAAGAGAAAAACAAATGCCGTACGCTAACACATATATACGGAATCTAAGGAAAAAAAAAAGTACCTAGGGGTCAGATGGGAATAAAGACACAGACCTACTAGAGCATGGACTTGAGGATATGGGGAGGGGGAAGGGTAAGCTGGGACGAAGTGAGAGAGTGGCATGGACATATATACACTGCCAAACGTAAAATAGATAGCTAGTGGGAAGCAGCCACATAGCACAGGGAGATCAGCTAGGTGGTTTGTGACCACCTTAGAGGGGTGGGACAGGGAGGGTGGGAGGGAGGGAGACGCAAGAGGGAAGAGATATGGGAACATATGTATATGTATAACTGATTCACTTTGTTATAAAGCAGAAACTAACACACCATTGTAAAGCAATTATACTCCAATAAAGATGTTAAAAAAAAAAAGCCTTCTCAGGGTTTGGGTTGTTATCTAGAAGGCATCTTGTTTCATTGAGTCCAGTTATGACTTTGAGTGGGTAAGTAGCTGGTGCAGAGGACCTAGACAGTTAGGGATTTGAAGTTCATGGGAGAAACATGGAAGAGGGAGAAACAGCTGCTATATGGGTGTTGTGAGGAGGGTAGTAAAAAAAGAAAAACTGGTTAGCCTGGCCATGATGGAAATTTGAAACACAGAAATGCCTAATACAGAAGTTTAAGGTTATTTGTAATGAGTTGTGCAATATAGATCCCTCCTTTAGCTTGCCTGAGAAATAATTCAATTCATTCTATACTGCTGGTTAATGCTTTTATGATTCTTTAAAAAAAATGCATTCTATTTTTGATTTGATTTATTTCTAAAATATAAATAACATGTGAGAATGGTCTAGGGGCTGCAGATATCTGGATTATGGAGATCTATCTTATTTCCTTTTTCCCCTAAAATTTAAATTCAGGAGATATGCCTAGTTAGGCAACAGTGAAAGCTATTTTTAGGGCAATTTGAAAATGAGGAATTCTGAGGTAGAGTTTAAAGTAGTCTTTCCTCCTTTAGATTACTATACATTTAATATTTCACTCTACTTCCTTTTCTTTCATTTATCTGTATTTTATTTCTAGAATTATTTTAATTTTAAAATATAAATTGTGATTATGTTAATACTTTCATTTTCATGACTTCTTTGGTTACTATTTTGGTTGATTGAAGAAAGAAGGCACTAAATTTTTTTTCCACTAGGGTTGAGGCCATTATTTACTTCTTCCATTAACATAATTAGAGGTAAAACAGTGACTAAAATCAACCTTGATCAAAGGACAACTGGACAACTAGTAAGGAATCCTTTCCTTTCCTATCCAACAAGAAAGCTGCTTCTTTGTGTCTGTTCCCCAAATTGTATGGGAAAGGCTTCTGATCAAATTGGTCAGCATGGAATTATGTACAATTTGAGTATTGTTTCATCTGGAAATTGAACTGATCAACTACCAGAAAAGCTGATTTTTTTAGTAGATAGTATTTCATTCTATCCTATTCAAAATTATTTAGGGAAACTAAACTGACAAAGCAAATATTTGGAAATCTTGTCTAGAAATTGAAAATACCTAAGAAACTATTTTTATAGGAACTAAAACTAATTTTAGATTTTTAAATTGAAGGTAACACCTACCAAATATTTCAAATGATCTTTCTCTGACACCAGATATATATCTTTCTTTATTGCTAGAATAAAACTTTAGCTGTCCTTTGTGGTTATCTCAGTCATTTTCATCCTTTTGTGTCGTGCAGTATTTGTGTCATTCATTTACATTTTAAAAGTTGTCGTCTATGCAGTGTGACTTTCAAACAAACGACAGACCTATTCCCATGTCAACCTCTCTGCTTAATCAGCAGTCACTTTCTATTCCTGCTCTTTTCAAAGGCACTTGAACTGCCTGAAAAGCTAAAGGACAATTCAAGTGAGTGCTCTGGGCTGGTTCCCTCCAGTGTTCATCTATTCAAATCCTCACATGTAATCTGGTGAAGAAGGGTGGTTCAACAGCACCATCACAGCCATGCAGAACAGATGTCCTAAAAATAAAGGGAAGAAAGTTTCCTTCTAGAAGGTGGAGTTAATTTTTCTTATTCTGGGTATGTGAGTGTGTGGCAGTTGTGAGGTAGAGGATAAAGACTAAAATTAGGAAGAGAAGATATTTTACAGTGGCAGTGCATGATCCTACCATCCCTTCTTGTTTGGCAAACACATCCTGAATGGTTTCATCAAGTGGTAGGCTGCCCTGTCTTATCACTTGCTAGATTCTCATGATCATCTCCACCTTGCCAATTTACATATATACTCAGTATCATCCAGAATTCTTAGGGCTTAGGCATAAAACTATTAAATATTATTGATAAAAGGATGAGTTTTTATTTTTTACTGCAGACCATTGGATGCTGGTAGGCTTAAATCCCTTGAACCTTTGAAATAATGCTTTATTTTTTACTTTGGGAAGTCAGATTTGGCCAAAAGTAAATATATCAAGAAACTCAAATACAAATCATTTTGGATATGAACAAAACATTTAATTTGAGAAATTTATTTGATTATGTCAGAATTTTTTTTTTTATTGAAGTATAGTTGATTTACAGTGTTGCAGGTATATAGCAGAGTGATTCAGTTATACATATATATATATTCTTTTTCAGAATTTTTTTAAAAATTGGAATTGATGGGAGGTATAACATGGAACTGAAACTTGGGAAATGTATGTGCTTTCGTGGCAAGCAGTTTTTTGACAATTTCAATTCCCTATTTGAGAGTGTTTCATTGTAGACTTAAGTACAAGTTGGCTGTGTTCAAAATGTGAATATTGACATATTAGGAAGAAAATGTTGATGAAAAAATACTAAACAAAGGATGACAGTACTTATCTTGATGTATTCCTAACCACTGACCCTGAGACCAAGATGCAGCTGTCACATCTTCATTGTCCACAGTGGGAAAAGCATAATTTTATTTTATTTATTTATTTATTTATTTAAAAAATTTTATTTATTTATTTACTTACTTTTGGCAGTGTTGGGTCATCGTTGCTGCGGGCGGGCTTTCTCTAGTTGCGGCGAGCAGGGGCTACTCTTTGTTGCAGTGCGCGGGCTTCTCATTGCAGTGGCTTCTCTTGTTGAGGAGCATGGGCTCTAGGCACGCGGGCTTCAGTAGTTGTGGCTCGCGGGCTCTAGAGGGCAGGCTCAGTAGTTGTGGCACACGGGCTTTGTTGCTCCGCAGCATGTGGGATTTTCCCGGGCCAGGGCTCAAACCCATGTCCCCTGCATTGGCAGGCGGATTCTTAACCACTGCGCCACCAGGGAATCCCAAAAAGCATAATTTTAGAGTCAGACACATTTGAACTTGGTTTTGAACTTGAGTTATTAGGTATGTGATCAGGAGAAATTATTTTAAATCCTTGGAGCTTCAAGGTTCGTTATTAATCAAAGTACCATTTTTTTCCACTGAGGGCTGTTTTGATTTATATATAGTAGCTGTGAATATTTTTCACCAGAAGTCTTTATCTAAATATATTATAGTAAATATTTGAAAATCAGAATAAAGTTATTCATATTTCAAGGATATTTTATTGTGATTAATTAGGTATATTTTGTTATATTTATTATATGTATCCTTTCCTGAAAATGACAAAGTGAGCACTTCAGTATTTTGCCTGCAATAACAGATTTAGAGTTTCTACACTGTGACTGTTGATTT
The DNA here is from genome assembly GCF_937001465.1 of Orcinus orca. NCBI lineage: Eukaryota > Metazoa > Chordata > Mammalia > Artiodactyla > Delphinidae > Orcinus > Orcinus orca. Next base: position 133,720,547 of record NC_064562.1, read on the forward strand.
TAGAAATTATAAAGTAATTTAATAAAATTTTTAGTTTTACCTGCAACAGCTGAATTTAGGTTGAATTTTAAAGCTACTTTTTTTTGACTTCGGGGGTTTAGGGTGCATTTGTCCTGTATATTAGACATGGATTATTTGGGGGTAATTTGGCTTCATTTCTACTCCCTTTTTATTATTACATATGGGGCTTTAGAAATGGCTGGAATTACATAGGGGTTAGAGTCAGTCAACAGAGGAGACCAGAAAAGACTGAGGGAAAAGGGATACTAGATAGGTCCTTTAGATGAGATTTATCCAGGCAATAGATTTCAGTGAAATGCATGAAATCATTGCGAGTTTTTTTTTTTAATTTAAGAACTAATTGCTCATGTATTAGGTACTGTCTTAGGTTCTCTATGGCTACTTTAGCTTGGAGAAGATGACATTATAAAAAAGGATGTTGCTAATAAGATTAGAAACATATATTAATATACTTGTAAACATTCCTTTTAATAATTTTTAGATACATGCCATTGTGACTTAGTCCTTTTGGCATAACTGTTTTGACCCCAGAGACTCCTTCCCCCTACAAGTTCAGCCATATTGTTTTCAGCCTCTTATGTTTATTCCTGCCTAATGTTCACAGTTGACAGCTTCAGTCTGTCCCCAATGTCATAATATCCTGGTCCCCCAGGCAATCTCTGAGCCTTGGAGTTGACAGTCTGGCCTCATCCCTCCTGTTGCTCTGGCTCCGGTGTGAGGTTCCTCTGACCATGTTGTTCAGCCTTAGTGAGGCCCAGTCTGGGAGAACCTGAGGAATGGGTGGTCATCTATGTTTAGGGGAAGATGAGGGCTGCTCTTTACTTGTGTCACCGATAGTACAAAGCAGTACTGGTGTGGTTATATTTCACACAGATTAAATCTAAATAGTTTCATCAGCATGTTCATATGGTCAAAAGAGCTGTCTCAAGTTCACCAAAATACTCTGCTTCAGATTCTCTCAACACAAAGATCAATATGTACACATCAGTGGATGTTAGAATTTGTGTGTGTGTAAGATTTTTTTTTTCCCTCTTCCTGAATGTATGTCACCCAAAATTCAAATTTTCAAATATTGAAAAGTGATATTCAGGGTGTCCCTTTTCAAAGTGATATAGTTTGCATTTATTAGTATTACTTTTCAGTTGTTCCTAATGTGCTAAAATGCCTTCCAGTTGATTACCTAGTTAACAGCAGACTTTTGTTTTCTCAAACAGTAGTATGGGGATTCCTGATAGAACCCCTTCTACAGGTAGTGAATGCAATTGGATAATATGCTGAAATATGGATTTATTCACAGATACATTAGAGTCTGAGTCATGGTGATACATGTCAGTTCAAGTCATTGTTTCTTTTGTCTGAATCAGTGTTGTTGAGCCACATCCATCTGTATATGTAATGCTAATTTGCTAACAGCCTCTTCATACTAAGCCGGAACTCATTTTACCTGGTGGTTTTATTTTAAATGTATGAGCTATATTAAATAACCTTCAAATAAGTAGTAGAAATTTAGCTCAAGGAATATGGAAAGAAAAGCCATACAGTTACTTTCAGAACCAGTTGGAATCTGGCACCTGACAATGATTAACAGGTTGAACAGATTAGACTAGATCTAAATCTCTGTAAATAAAATTGAAAGACAGAAATCTTTTTATTGAAAAGAACGTCAACAATTTAACAGGTCGGTGATGTTTGGAAAAAAATTGATTTGTTTACATATTATCAGTCAATACTAGGATAGGCTGGAAGATTTTGAACACACCATACAAAACGACACAAAATAGGTCAACTATCCCAATAGTTCATCTGATTGAAACCAGACTTCTGAGTATTTGAAACACCAAATTATTGTTGAAAAATACACATTTTGAATAGGTATTTAACCTCTTATAGATATATTACTAATAAATAAAGCAATAATATTAATAAGTTTGATTTATGAAATAGTTATAAAAATATGTCTATCTGTGTAGTCAAAAAAGCAGTCATTTAAACCTGTCTAAATAATTTTGATTAAAATATTGGATACAGTGTGATCTACTCAGATTGAGCGCCCACAGCGAGTGAACTACTCATTTCTTTACTTCATTTTGCATAATGAACATAAGACTGAATTCATTACTTTTTAAAGATGACAGTCTTTTCCAAGAAACCATTTGCATATAAAATATGTAGAGATATTAATATAACTTATATAGTTTGCTGAACCCTACAGTAATTTGTAAAATTTGTTTATATATACATATTTTATATTACCTAAAACATAATAGTGATTAAAAAATGTTATATAGAACATACAAAGCCCTAAAGTAAATCCTGATGGGTAGTAACTGTGGCTGCCATTAAAAAAAACAAACGTTATAGCACAGTACACTGTTCTGTGTATGTGCAGAAGGAAAACCAAACTTTGAAGAGACACCCTTCTTCAGATGTTGGCTTTTTCTTACACAAGCCTGTCTTCTGAAATATAAAGCAATTCTCTAATCTTTCATCATATTGTCTCCTACATACATACAGGAGATCGATGCAGAATTAGTTGGTGAGGTGAATACAAGGAGAGCTTGTTAATATGTGTTTGCTGCCCATTCCCAGAATAAACCATGTTTTTTCAACAAATTTCTTTCATGGAGTTTTATCTTCAAAGTGTTATTTGGACATAATTCCAGAGATGTGACAAGCAAATAAGCAAAAAATAAATAAAATAATATACAATAATGATCTTGGCCCTAAAACATGCAATTTTTCCTCTAAACACATCTTCCTTATTGGCGATCTGGCTCAAATTATATGTATATGGAAATATCCTGCGTTAAGTAACATGAACAAAGCATAGTATCTGGTTGAGATAAAAGTCCTCTTTGAATATTGTTTGTAACTTGAAGACTTTTCTCACTCGTTGGATAGATTCCATTAAACACAGCCGGGAGCAATATATAGTGTGGATTATATGACTTTGGTGTAATGGACATGCAAATACATATTTTTCACGTACAATATACAAACATCTCAGCAGGACAATTGGATAATGGAGCCAAAAAATCAGAAAACTGGCAAATGTGCAATGGACTTCTATGGCTTGATTCCACACTTCAAATATAATGAACATTTAATTCATCTGATGTCTTTTTTTAATTGGAGACACATTGGTAGAGGGGCATTTGAGTTCACAAACACTCTCAATTACTTCCATGTTAACCACATTTCACAAACTTCCAACTTGTGAACTATTTTCTAAAAAAAAACTTACGTGGTAGAACTTGCAGACTTTGGCCAACTCAAGTTTTCATTCCTTTTTTTTTGGCTTTGCCTCTCAAATTATGTTCCCCTGAAGTCAGATTTCATGTTTCAGCCTCATGTGGCAATTTAAATGCAATTGCAATTATCACATTTTTAGAAACTAAAAATTTTAATTAATTTTGCTGAAGAGTGCCAGGTTAACATCAGACTTTCAGCAGTGTTTACTGACTGTTATAGTTTATTACCTTCTGTATGATTCTACAACGTAAACTATAGTAAATAATAATAAAAATGTCTAGATTTGCATAGCTTTACAGTTTACAAAGGCAATGTATTCATTCATTTAGCCAATAAATGTTTGTTGACCACATACAACATGCCATAAGTTTTCTTACACTCAGGAAATAAAAGGGAGAAGAGAAAATACTGGTCCCTGCCCTCATGAAACTTTCAGTCTAGCCTCATAAAATCCTTGCACACTGACATAGATACCTCTGAGGTCCATTAACTTCCCACCTCCAAGTAACTGCTACCCTAAACTTTGTGTTTTAGTTTACCCAATGTAATTGTATCCCTAAACAAGAGGCTTTTCAGTTGTACCTGTTTTTTGCCCTTATATAAATGGAATCATACTTGCTTTTTTCATTCATGATTTTTTTTGTATTTTCTTGCTTTTTTCATTCATGTTTTTTTTTGTATTTTCTTCCATGTCTGCATAGCTGTAGATGTCTGTTTTCACTGCAGCAAGGGATGAACATACAACTGTTCATGAACTGATAAAGTCTAATGCTGGGGGATATTAATGAGTTTCAATTACCCCACATCTTCACCAACTCTTGGAATTCTTAAGCTTATAATTTTTTTGCCAATATGGTAGGTTAGGAAGATATCTGTGTTTTTTTTGGTTTGTTTTTTTGCGGTACGCGGGCCTCCCACTGTTGTGGCCTCTCCCGTCGCGGAGCAACAGGCTCCGGATGCGCAGGCTCAGCGGCCATGGCTCACGGGCCCAGCCGCTCCGCGGCATGTGGGATCTTCCCGGACCGGGGCATGAACCCGTGTCCCCTGCATCGGCAGGCGGACTCTCAACCACTGCACAACCAAGGAAGCCCTCTAATTGTGTTTTTAATTAGGATTTCCTTAATTACTAATGAAGTTAGCATTTTTCACAAGTTTATTGGTCATTTTTGTTTTAAGACTTGCCATGTGTCCTATTTTAATGGTTTTTTTTGTTGATTCTTACATATTTTATATTTTTTGGATACTAATCCTTTGTAAGTAATATGTGTTTTGTAAATATTTCCTCCAAGTTTATGGTTTGCCTTCCACCTTTTTTCTCACTGATAAACACTACTGATTTTTATTAAGCCAGGTAATAGCATTTTAAAATATTAAGGGATTTGTATCAAAGCCTTAGGATGCTATAGATACTAGTATAAAAAGGATATTAATTAATAAATCATTAAATGATTTTTGAAAGGTCTTAAGCAGTGAAAGGCCTTAAACTACAGAAGTCTTTAAAATAGGATAAAATACCTAGCAATTGGAGGCATCAAACTGTTTTTTTAATTTAATTTTTATTTTATATTGGGGTATTATCTGATTTACAATGTTGTGTTAGTTTCAGATGTGCAGCAAAGTGGTTCAGTTATACATATACATTTATCCACTCTTCTTCAGATTCTTTCCCATATAGGTTATTACAGAATATTCAGTAGAGTTCCCTGTGCTACACGGTAGGTCCTTGTTGATGATTTATTTTATATATAGTAGTGTGTATATGTTAATCCCAACCTCCTAATTTATCCCACCCCCACCTTTCCCCTTTGGTAACCATAAGTTTGTTTTGAAAGTCTGTGAGTCTGTCTCTGTTTTGTAAATAAGTTCATTTGTATCATCTTTTTAGATTCCAAGAATAAGTGATATCGTATGATATTTGTCTTTCTCTGTCTGATTTACTTCACTTAGTATGATAATCTCAAGGTCCATCCATGTTGCTGCAAATGGCATTATTTCATTCTTTTTTATGGCTGTGTAATATTTCATGGTCTATATGTACCAGATCGTCTTTATGCATTCATCTGTCAGTGGACACTCAGGCTGCTTCCATGTTTTGGCTATTGTAAATAGTGCTACTATGAACATTGGGGTGCATGTATCTTTTCAAATTATGGTTTTCTCCAGATATATGCCCGAGAGTGGGATTGCTGGGTTGTATGGTAATTCTATTTTTAGTTTTTTAAGGAACCTCAATACTGTTCTCCACAGTGGCTGTAACAATTTACATTCCCACCAACAGTGTAGAAGGGTTTCCTTTTCTCCACACCCTCTCCAGCAAACCCTCTCTATTGTTTGTACATTTTTTGATGCTGGCCATATTCTGACTGGTGTGAGGTGTTTTCTCACTGTAGTTTTGATTTGAATTTCTCTAATAATTAGCAATGTTGAGCATCTTTTCGTGTGCTTTTTGGCCATCTGTATGTCTTCTTTGGAGAAATGTCTGTTTAGGTCTTCTGCCCATTTTTTTATTGGGTTATTTGTTTTTTTGATTGAGCTGCATGAGCTGTTTGTAAATTTTGGAGATTAATCCCTTGCCGGTTGCATTGCTTGCAAATATTTTCTCCCATGTTGTGGGTTGTCTTTTCATTTTGTTTATATTTTCCTTTGCTGTGCAAAAGCTTTTAAGTTTAATTAGGTCCCATTTGTTTATTTTTGTTTCTATTTTCATTACTCTAGGAGGTGGATCCAAAAAGATATTACTGCGATTTATGTCAAAGTGTGTTCTGCCTATGTTTTCCTCTAAGAGTTTTATAGTATCCAGTTTTAAATTTAGGTCTTTAATCTATTTTGAGTTTATTTTTGTGTATGGTGTTAGAGAATATTCTAATTTCATTCTTTTACATGTACCTGTCCAGTTTTTCCCAGAATCACTTATTGAAGAGACTGTCTTTTCTCCACTGTATATTCTTGCCTCCTTAGTTGTAGATTAATTGACCATAAGTGTGTGGGTTTATTACTGGGCTTTCTACCTTATTCCATTGTTCTATATTTCTGTTTTTGTGCCAGTGCCATACTGTTTTGATTACCATAGCTCTGTAGTATAGTTTGATGTTAGGGAGCCTGATTCCTCCAGCTCCGTTTTTCGTTCTCTGTATTGCTTTGGCTGTTTGGGGACTTTTGTGTCAGCCACCCCCCACCTCTGCAGGAGACCCTCCAATACTAGCAGGTAGGTCTGGCCCAGTCTCTTATGAGGTCACTGCTTTTTTCCCTGGGTCCTGGTGTGCACAAGACGTTGTGTGTACCCTTCAGACGTAGAGTTTCTGTTTCCCCCAATCCTGTGGAATTCCTGCAATCAAACCCTGCTGAACTTCACAGCCAGATTTGCTGGGGGCTGCTCCTCATGTTCCAGACCTCTAGACTGGGGAGCCTGACCTGGGGCTCAGAATTCTCACTCCTGTGGGAGAAACTCTGCAATATAATTATTTTCTAGTTTGTGGGTCACCCACTTGGCGAGTATGGGATTTGATTACATCATGAAAGCACTCCTCTTATTGTCTTGTTGTGGCTTCTTCTTTGTTTTTGGATGCATAATATCTTTTTTGTTAGGTTCTAGTGTTTTTTATCAATGACTGTTCAGCAGTTAATTGTGATTTTGGTGTTTTCGTGAGAAGGAGGTAAGCTCAAGTCCTTCTACTCTGCCATCTTATCTCCTCCCATGATCTCCTTTCCACTTTCTTCATTGAAACATAAGTTTCCATAAGTTGTTGATAATCAAAAGCTCTTAAAACTAATTTAGTCTAATTGAGCAATATTTTTATGCAAAATTTTTATGTTGTGCCATGTTTAAGAAATTTTCTTTACCCTAGCATTACAATAATATTCTCCTGTGTCTTTTTCTAAATGTTTTAAATCCTTGTCTATCTAGAAATTTTTTGTGTGGGTTGCTTTGCAGAGATCCAGTTTACCTATATAGAAGCAATTGTTGAAGTACCAACTTATTGAATGGTGCATTTTTTTCTCCATTGATATTTAATTCCAGTACCATCATATAGTTGAGCTCTACTTTTACCCTGTTGGATAGAACCACCAGTGAAATGTTAAAGCAAAGTGTTGATAGCAGCATCATTGTAATGTTCATGATATTGAAAGGAAGGCTTCCAGTAGTTCGTTGTGCACCTTTACTGTAGTTTGTTTTTAGACAACTCATATATTTAGAAAGTTCTCTTTTATTTCTAGTTTGTTAAAAGTCTTTTTTTTTTCTTTAACCATGTTCTTTTTCTGTGCCTATTTTACATACAGTCATAGAATTTACATTATTCAACCTATCTTGTTCTGAGATAAAATTAATCATGGTTTTATTCATTTTATAAATAGTGGGGTTCAATTTGCTAGTAATTAGTTTAGAATTTTTGTATCTTTGTTCATGAATGAGATTGTCCTGCACTTGTTACTTTCTTTTGTCCTTGTCAAGTTTTGGTCTTGACCTTCAGGAAGTCAGTTGTGCAGTGTTTTCATCCATTCAGTATCCTGGAAGAGATTACATGAGACCAACATTATGTTTTGTTTTTTTTCTGCGGTACACAGGTCTCTCACTGTTGTGGCCTCTCCCGTTGCGGAGCACAGGCTCCGGACGTGCAGGCTCAGTGGCCATGGCTCACGGGCCCAGCCGCTCCGCGGCATGTGGGATCTTCCTAGACTGGGGCCTGAACCCATGTCCCCTGCATCCGCAGGTGGACTCTCAACCAGTGCGCCACCAGGGAAGCCCCAACATTATGTTTTTAACTTCTTAATTTTGAATGTCTGGGAGACTTACCAGTGAAGTCATCTGACTTACATTTGTTGTATTTGTGGTAATTTCTTCTGATCTATATTTCAGTTCACTAATTCTGTCTTGTGCACATATGTCCAAATGTGGCCAATGAGTTTTTCATTTTAGTTATTATATGATTAATTCTACATTTAAATTAGCTATTTTTTAGATTTTTTTATAGTTTCTGGTTCTTCACATGTTTTCATTTGTCATTCCTTTCTTTAAACAGGATAAGTGTATTTGTTTTAATACTAATTTATTTCATAATTCTTATATATGATATACTTGTAGATCTGTTTCTGTTAATTTTTCTTCTGGTATCTTTCATATTGTCTTCTTTGCGAATGTTGTTATCTTTGGCTGCTTGCCAGTCATTGCCCACAGAAAATTACTTGAAAGTTTTGTCAAGGTCAAAGATAGATGTGACCTTTTCCATAAAGAGTTTGCTTTTGCTTATTCCAGTTTCGTACGGATGATGAGAGTTGGGGCAAACTCAAATCATTTGCACAATTCCAAATTGTGTGTTCCATCGAGAATTAATATACTTATATACTTAGTGAACAGATTCATTTTAGAGCAATGTGTGGTCACAACTTTGTAGGAACTATTTCCCCTTCTTTCTTTTTTTTTTTTTTCTTTATTACCTATGGTCAAATCCAAGACAGCCTTGTCTGCTATTTCTTGATGTTGGGAACACAAGGAGAGTTTAGATCATATGTATCCCTTTAGAGTCTGGGGTTAATTTTGAGAAGGTTTTTTTTGTTTTTGTTTGTTTGTTTGTTTTTAAAAATATTTCCCTAGCATGGTGCTAAGCATGTAAGAGTACTTAATAAATATCAGAAAACATCATATGCAGATTATCCTCAATAAACATTTACTAAGCATTCAGTTTTTCGTAGTGCTCTACCATGTTCCACAGAGAGAACACCTTTGTTTTGAACATTTTCCAGTAGATTGATTATTTATTGAGAACACTGAGTTTGTACTATGCACAAGGCAAGGGGTTAGATATTTGGGTTCAAAGATGTTTTAGACTAAACCCTTAAGAAAATTTCTATTTAGATGGGAATTTACGTTATTACTGCAGAGCCTGGGTAAGGCTTAGGAAAAACAACCAAAGGGGCATCTAATAATTATCCCAGGAATTGAATTTGCCTTTTTCCAACTGCTGCCTTGCTGGTCTGATAAGGCAGAGTCTGCTGTTAATTTACTATTGGTAGGAGAGGACAGGAGAACCCCTTGCCGGCGTGCAGATTCTAAATTTTCCAATCATATATGTCACTGTGCCTCCTCAGAAAGGAGTGAGTGAGGGTATGCAGAGAAGAGAAGCTGTAATTCTCAAACCTTCTTCCTTACTCAGTATGCCCCCAGGACAGAGGAGTGGGGAGAGAAAGGATGTTTTCCTTACAAACTATACTGGAAATGATGTCAGAACCTGAACATTGTAGGCTAGAGTTCAAGTTGGACCAGATTACTCAGAGCCATTAAAATGTCAGGCTTTGAAATTAGTGTTTTATTTAGATGAGATTGAGGAATGACTATAGGATTTAGTGGCAGGGTGAAATTTGCACTCTAGAAAGCACTGCAAACAGTGACTTAGATAACCAGGAGGACTTGAAAAATATTAACTACAGAGGGCTCCCAGCTTTGATATTATTATTATGAGGTAATAAAGGCCTGAATGTTCATGTGGCACATTTAGGTTTATTTTATTTTACTTTTATAAGGCTTTCACGAGATCTTTAAACTGGTGGAGTAACCAAAATGTTCTCTAATTTATGTGATTTGGTCCACTAAGGAGACTTAGGTTCTAAGCAAAATGTAAATAGCTGCCTTGTAAAAATACATAATTTTTTAAAGAAGCAACTGTTAAAAGGCACACATAGTCATTTGTAAAGATAAACACCCTTCTCCCTGCTTTCTTGTTTCTTTTTGAGCTGTATACTTTTGGCTAACATCTAGAGACTATTAGAGTTTAGTCATAAGGTTTTAAAAAATTGGCATGCTTTCAAAATTACTCAGTGATGAAAATTTGGAACCAAAGTTATTATGTCCTAAGAGAGACTTATTTCAGAAAGTGAAATGGAGTTGTCAGAAAAAACAATTTACTAAACTCCTAATTAGTGAGTTTTTAAATATGAAATACAATCTTAGCTACTATATGAGAAAGGAAAAATCAACCTTAAATTACATTGAAAATGTTAAGCAGATTGACAAGGTGTGTATACATATTGGGAAAAGTCTTAGATACCAAAAGCTCTAACGCCATTAGAATATTCTTGATCATTTCTTGTAAAATCTCAGCACTTCTCCAGTGATGAATGGTTTATTTTTTAGTGCTGGCAGTTTAGTAATTACTAATTTCATAATTCATAAGTAGAAGTTGAATCACATGTGGGCGTCTAATTTTTATTATATGAGGTTTTTTATGTTTTCAGAAATAATTATCTAATTTTTTCTCAGGAATAACAATCGGTAATTTTCAACATTACTATGCTCATATCTTCTGAGATTATTAGATGTGTATAACTTCTTATAAACAGAATTCTCTGGAGTGGAATTTCTCATCCTTTGCAGTTCATGAAATGTCATATGCCAAGAGAGCAGTGAATTTTGGAATGGCAAGAATTAAGCCCAAACTTGTTCAGGCTGGAAGTGTATGGGTGTTTACCACGGGAGGTGACTTCACCACTCCCTTTGACCTTCCGTTGAAGGGCCAGTCTGAGCCTGGTAATTTCATCCCGCAAGAGACTTAACCATTTTAGGACTAGCATTGAAAATGAGAAAAAGGCAATCTTCTTGTATTCTGTGTGTATTAAAGTAAGCAGGTAACAAAACAAAGCAAAATGTGAGTGGGTGATATCGAGAGCGCCTTCTTTATCATTACTAGATAACCTGAGATTTCTGGGTTTCTGTTGAATTCAATCATATTATGATCTTTAATGTGAGCACTTGAATTGTAAAACACAAGTTCTAGCCAGACTACAGAGTTGCACTTAATGAAAACTTTATTGAAATCACTAGTAGTAAAGCCTTCCCCTGTGCTCACTTTTTAAAAGTTAGGCTTGATGGATCAATGGATTAGAGGTACCCTCCCACCCAAAAATGTCCATAGTTAGGAGACAAGTAGTGGAGTAGGCTAACAGCACAATTACTAAGTAGTGAGGTCACAGCTGGATCATTGTTGATCTGTGTTCTCTCTGCAGATGTTTTCAAAGCTTCAATCTATGTTTCAATATAATAGAAAGAGTTTATAAATTGAAGAACAACTTGTTTTTTAGTTATTTCTAAGAGTTCTACTTCATTATTAAAGCAGAGTACAGCAATTTGAAGTGCATTTTTACTTAGCCAATTTAATCTGCATTTGGCTAGAACACACTTCAAGTTATTGGGATAGGATCCAATTGTTATGCAAATTTAGATCACTGCCTTATTATAGTTGAGGCAAAAATATGCAAAAAAGGAGATAGCAGCTGTTTAGATGAAATAGAATTTAACTGGATTTGAACCCTGTTGAAGGCCAGACAAGTTTAGGCAAAGACCTGCTAATAAACACTCTTTCTGTGATATTAAAACTTATGAATACATCCATGTCTTCTTGCAGAACCTGAAGTCCTAACAAAGCCCATATTACAGCTCCAAGTTAGGCTGCTTGACCATAATTCAAAATAAGTAAACAAAATTTCTTAATTAAGTTATAAAATGTAGCAGAAATAACCTGAAATGGTTTATAAATTACAGTAAGAACAGAAGCAAAGATAATTATTATAAAGACAATACCATGTATCCTATTAAATAGACTTTCTGTTTCCGTATTTTTTTATTTGAGATTTTCAAAGATGTTTACACCCAAAGAGTCAGAATAGTCTTCATATTCTCTTCCCAAAGCTTCTTTGAATAGTTCAACAATAGGTTGTGTGTGACTTTTCAGTTATGTAGCAAAGGTGGGAACAAAAAATAAATTATAGAAAGTGTATATTCAGATGGCTCCACTGAAAATTGGAAAACTTTCCACAAATTTGCCTGAGGTCACACCATACCTGATTAAATCAATAGTATAACTCTAGTTCTTATACCGTTAGGAAACCTTTAAAATTGCATTCAGAAAAATGAGAAATTTTAGATTTGGAGATTTCAATCCAATTTGCCAACAGTTGGTGGAGATCATGTCAGCTCCTAGCTTGAAATAGTACATAGTTTCAACAATAGTTTGAACCACGTTTCTTTAGATGACATCATATCTTTCCAAAGCTAGGTTTTTGTTAGTTGTGATAAAAGCACGTGTTGTGTGAAGATCATTGTGGAACAGGGAATGACAGTGATGAGGCCCAATCTGATGTCAAGATTTGAAAAGTTGTGCAGTGTCTCGGACAAGCACACCCATCTCATTAATAAGTAATTGAGGTTATTTAAGAATGTAATAAAAATATTGTTTTTGCTTCCATTATGTATTACTTTTTGTATGCACTCAGAAATCCATCACCAAAATCAAGATGATGAACCTATCTAGCACTCCCCAAAGTTTCTCATGCCTTTTTGTAATTCCACCCACCTGTACCTCCCAACCTTACCACTTTCCCGGGCAACCACTGATCGCTTTCTGTCACTATAGATTAGTTTGCATTGTCTAGACATTTATATAAATGGAATTATATAGTATGTGCCTCTTTCTGTTTTTTCTGTCATCTTTCATTCAGCGTAATTATTTTGAGATTCATCCATATTGCATGCAACAATCTGTCATTTTTTATTACTAAGTAGTACTCCATTATACAGATAGAAACAGATAGATACATTGTACAGATAGATACAGATAGATAAGTGATTGTACATTGTTTATCCATTTGCCTGTTGATGGATTTGGGGGGTTGCTTCTAGCTTGAGACTTATGCAAATGAGTTTACAGTGAACATACATGTACATATAGTCATCTTTTGTTACCCATGGAGGATTAGTTCCAGAACACCCTTTGGATATCAAAATTCTTAGATGTTCAAGTCCTTTATATAAAATAGCGTGGTATTTGCATAGAACCTATGCACACCTTACCATATACTTTAAATCTTCTCTAGATTACTTATAATACATAATACAAAGCAAATGCTATGTAAATGGTTGCCTGCTTGAAGCAAATTCAAGTTTTGCTTTTTCAAACTATCTGGAGTTTTTGTTTGTTTGTTTGAATAGTTTTGATCTGCAGTTGGTTGAATCTGAGGATGAGGAACCCACAGTTAAGGAGGGCCAGCTGTATACTTTCATTACTTTGACCAAATACCTAGGAGTAGAATGGTTTGTAGGTGTAGGTTTCATTTTTAAGAGACTCTCAGAATGTTTGCCAAAATGGTGTATCATTTCACATTGCCACCAGCAATATATGAGAATTCTGCATCCTTGCTAACATTTTGTATGGGCTGTCTTTTGAATTTTAGACATTTTATTATGTGTGCAATAGTAGCTCATTGTGGGTATAATTTGCATTTCCATAATGCCTAATGATGTTTAGCATCTTTTATGTGCTTATGTGCCATCTTTATATCTTTTTTGGTAAAGTGCATGATCAAATCTTTTGCCCTGTTTTTTTAAAAAATTTTGTTTTCTCATTATTAAATTTTAATAGTTTAAAAATATATTCTGGATACAAATCTCTTATTAGATATGTGATTTGCAAATACTTTCTCCCTGTCTGTTTTTCATTTTCATTCTTTTTATACTCCCTTTCGAATAGCAGAAATTCTCAATTTTGATGAAGTCCAATTTATCGATTATTTTTATATATTGTACTTTTGGTATTTTATTTAAGAAATCTTTGATTAACTGAAAATTACAAAGGTTTTTCTCCTATATTTTCTTTTAGAAATTAGCTGTCATATGTGTCTGGGTCCAGTGGCCTAAATAATGCCACCAGGAAATTTTCCCCCTCTTTCTCGTGACACTTTTTCTTATGTTTTGGCCCCATTTTCTCCTTCTTAAAATGACTTTCTCATCTCTTTGTAGCCAGAAGACAGTGATACAAATAGCCCTCTGTAGATTGTCCTCACATGCAGTGGCAGAATAAGCAAGTATCTTTCCTGATGATTCCAGAAGAAAAGTTCCTTGATTACGTGCCTACCTTTAAATCAGTCCTTATGGCCAAAGGGTAGGTGGTCCTTGGCAACAGCTGGGTATCTGCCCACTTCTAGGACTGGGTCTAGGAAAAATAGTTCTCGAAGACAAGAATATTGTCTTGTCTCAATATTATTGAGACAAGAATATTGCTCCTGAACAACACATTACAAATGGCCGCTGCATACATACCTACCATTTCCTGCAATTTTTATAAGCAGTTGTTAGGGTGGGAAGTGACTAGAATGTCAGCTGTCTTTTATTCTACTTTTTGATGTTGGTACAATGAGTCATATATTTGGCATTTTGCTGAATACTCCCATGATAGTAATTTCTGTGTATTAGCATACCGATTTGGAGTATCATCTGCAGAAATATACCATTTTGGGACCCTGTCCTTAAATGTTCTTAGGAAAGAGAATTTTAGGGTAAAAGAAAAGGCTAGCATAAAAATGAAAGAATAAAGTAAATGGGGCCATGGATATACTGAGGAAAACAGGAAAAATACTCATGAGAAGTACTGAACTACTTTGTTGATATTACATACACCTCCAGGAAATTACAACTACTGATGTAAGACCAAAACATTAAAATAATGTTTTATAATACTTTGAGTCTCTTCTGATTTCTTAAAGTAGAAATGGGATTGGTAAGGAGATGTGACTGGAATAATGAGAATATTAATGAAGTATAATGGACACTGTATGCAATCATCAATTCTCCCTTTGGTCTGAAGAAAACTCTACCTCCTTTTTTTTTTCAAAAGCATTACTTCTTTTTGGTTATATTTGACCCTATGGTTTATTAAATAAATAGTAATAAATCCTATGGTTTACATACAAAAGCATAACTACCTTTTTATGGATACTGGAAAGTTTTATAAAATTTATTTGCCAAATACTCTGAAAGGTTAGAACTTCTTGAGGAATGTTCATTTGTCCTTTAGAGCTGTACTGCAAATATGGTAGCACTAGCCACAAGTGACTATTGAGTACTTGAAATCTGGCTAGACCCAGTTGAGTTTTTAAATGTAAAATACACACCGGATTTTTGAAGATTTATTAGCATAAAATAAAATGTAAAATTGCTCATTAATAATTTTTTACTGATTCCATATTGATATGATATTTTGCATATATTTTAATATACACATATGTGTGTATGTGTATATGTACGTCTTAGTCTGTTCAGGCTGCTAAAAAAATACCATAGACTGGGTGATTTAAACAATAAATATTTATTTCTCACAGTAATGGAGGCTGGGAAGTTCAAGATCAAGGTGCCAGCAGATTCGGTGTCCAGTGAAAACTGAGTTCCTGTACCCTGTGTCCTCACATGGTGGAAGGGCCAAGGGAGCTCTCTGGGGTCTCTTTTATAAGGGCACTAATCTCATTCATGAGAATTCTGCCCTCATGACCTAATCACCTCCCAAAGGCCCCACCTCATAAATACCATCACGCTGAGGATGAAATTTAAACATGTGAATTTTGTAGGGACACAAACATTCAACCTATAGCGGTCGATATATAATTAATTTTATCTGCTTCCTTTACATTTTTAAAAATGTGGTTAAAATTATATATGTGGCTTTTATATTTCTTTTTGGAAAGTACAGCTTTAGAGCAAATGACATGCTTGAGTCACAAAGTACAAATTTCTTTATTAGTTCTTTTATAAAATTTTATTTTATTTTTTTATTATAGTTGATTTACAGTGTTGTGCCCATCTCTGCTGTACAGCAAAGTGACTCAGTTATACACTGAGTATATTCTTTTTTTTTAATATTCTTTTCCATTATGTTTTATCATTCTTTATTAGTTCTTACATAATAAGTCTTAACCAAATTCTAACATCATTGTCTACTATGTTTTACATTATTTTAAGTTTTACAGCTCTGAATATAGACCTTGGTTGAAATTAACAATTGACATATTAGAAGAAATTAGTTTTTAAAAATTAGCTATTTGTATTTAAAAATTTCAATTTTTTTCTATATAAGAAAGAAATATATGGAATATAATTATTTGTAAAGTTCTATATATGAATGCAGCAATGAAGAAACATTCTGTGGTTGCAGTAAGAACACTATATTTTCACTCCCCTTTTTTATTTTTATCTTTTTATTTTTTTGCGGTACGCAGGTCTTTCA
Source organism: Orcinus orca (assembly GCF_937001465.1). Lineage (NCBI taxonomy): Eukaryota > Metazoa > Chordata > Mammalia > Artiodactyla > Delphinidae > Orcinus > Orcinus orca. The sequence goes on from NC_064562.1 coordinate 133,736,860, forward strand.
CTGTTGTGGCCTCTCCCGTTGCAGAGCACAGGCTCCGGATGCGCAGGCTCAGCAGCCATGGCTCACGGGCCCAGCCGTTCCACGGCATGTGGGATGTTCCCAGACCGGGGCACGAACCCGTGTCCCCTGCATTGGCAGGCGGACTCTCAACCACTGCGCCACCAGGGAAGCCCTCCCCTCAATATTTTATTTAATTTACTAAATATATAATAATTAAGCATTTTTATTTTAATAATTACGAGATGAAGTGAGAACAGGGTATACACATCATTTGTTGAGGGAAAAGCTCTAAACGTTCAAGAGACTTGTTTTGTACTCTGAGCTCTCCATGAGTGGCTTTGGGCAGATCATTTTACTTCTCTGAACCTGTTTCTTTATCTGAAGAGCATATTTTAGATGATTTTCAAGCTTCTTTTGGTATTAACATTCTACATTCTACAAAAGAATTGCTTCTCTTTCTTTCTTTTTTTTTTTTTCTTTTTCTTTCCCTTCTCTTCCTTTGACTTTCTTTGAAGACAGTGATATGACCAAGCCCCCTGTTGGTGGCAAGGCCAAGGAAGTAGCAGTGGGGCCAAGGAAATGTAGATCTAAGCAAGTGGCAGATGTGTGTGATTAGATTTGGTTCATACAAGAGGAATGAGCAAGTAAGCAAATATATTAAATATATTGAGAGCCAAATTTCTCACTGCTGGAGAAAGGATTTCACATATGTAGAGGAGGAAAGCTAGAAAAGTACTGCATGGAAACTGGAGTTGTTGACATGAATCTATTTAAAAAGATAAATAGGTTTAGAAGTAGATACAGATGCATGTCCATGTGTACTTACATTTAGTTTCTAAGTATATCCATTAATTAAAAAAAAATTTTATTGGCGGGAATGTAAATTGATACAGCCACTATGGAGAACAGTATGGAGGTTCCTTAAAAAACTAAAAATAGAATTACCATATGACCCAGTAATCCCACTACTGGGCATATACCCAGAGAAAACCATAATTCAAAAGGACACATGTAACCCAATGTTCATTGCAGCACTATTTACAATAGCCAGGACATGGAAGCAACCTAAATGCCCCTCGACAGACAAATGGATAAAGAAGATGTGGTACATATATACAATGGAATATTACTCAGCCATAAAAAGGAACAAAATTCGGTCATTTGTAGGGACCGAATTTGGATGGACCTAGAGACTGTCATACAGAGTGAAGTAAGTCAGAAAGAAAAAAATATCGTATATTAACACATATATGTGGAATCTAGAAGAACGGTACAGATGAACCAGTTTGCAAGGCAGAAATAGAGACACAGATGTAGAGCACAAACATATGGATACCAAGGGGAGAAAGCTGGGGGTGGGGTGGTGGTGGTGGGATGAATTGGCAGATTGGGATTGACATGTATACACTAGTATGTATAAAATAGATAACTAATAAGAGCCTGCTGTATAAAAAAATAAAATTTAAAAAAAATTTTATTGGAGTATAGCTGCTCTCCAATGTTGCATTCGTTCCTACTCTACAGCAAAGTTAATTAGATATATGTATACATATATCCCCTCTGTTTTGGATTTCCTTCCCATTTAGGTCACCACAGAGCATTGAATAGAGTTCCCTGAGCTATACAGTAGGTTCTCATTAGTTATCTATTTTATACATAGTATCAGTAGTGTATATATGTCAAACCCAGTCTCCCAATTCATCCCACCCCGCTATTGAGAAGTCCTGAAATCAAAGACATCTCAGTAGCAATGAGAACATGGAGTGCCACCTCTGTTTCTATATATCATATTCCACTAAATACCCAGGACTTCTTGCATAATGGACTGATTCAAAACAGGGACAGAGGGCTTGTTTTCTCTAAAACTCTCAAGGTCATGAAAGACAGGGAAGGATAAAGGAACTGTTTCAAATAGAAGGAAGCTAAAGAGACATAACAAATGCAATGAAATCCTGGACCAGAAAGTGAAAAAAAGACCTATTTTGAGAATAACTAGAAAATTTTAATGAGATTATTATATTTATCTCTATATATGGTTGATAGTGCAAGTATGTTGAGATATTAACAGTTGTTGGGGAACCTAGGTGAGAGAAATCGAAAGTTCTTTGTACTCTTTTTGCAACTTTTCTGTAAATTTGAAATTAAGTAAGTTACTAGAAACTTGTCAACCTGAAATGGAACAGTAATATCAATAATAGTGTTATTATTTAGTAGTCTGAATGAAAAATATAGTTTGAGTTCTATGAGGTAAGGTTGTGGGGAGAATGAGTAGAGGCTTCAGGGGCTGAAGAACATTGGGGTGAGCTCTGAAGTGTGGGTAGGATTTTGATAATAAGCAGAGTAGGGAGAAAAGGAAGAAGGACATTCCAGGTCAGAGAAATAGTAAGAACAAAGAATTTGGGATGAAAATGAGCATGGTGTGCTTGACAGTTGGCTGGAGTGGAGGACTGGTGTTGAGAAATAGTGGGAGATGAATTGAAATTGTGGAAGGAGTCCAGAGTATGGACGGCACATCAGTATAAGGCAGAGCAAATTAAGGTTTGATCTCACCTTCAAAATAATTTACAGACCAAAATTTGAAGCAAAGAAAAATAGAAAATGATGACTTTATTTTTTACTTTTTCTTTTTAAAGCAACTTTACCTAAGAAAATGTGTCAAGAATTCAAACTTTATCATTGGCTTAATGTTACTCTAGGGCAACCTCATTGTTTTGGGGGACTGCATTCATTCATTCAACAATGTGCATTACCTTCTTACTATAGTTCCTTGCACACTTCCAAACCCACTGTCATCTAAGATCTTTGCACTGCTCTTCTCTCTATAAGAAGCCTTTTTCCTCTAGATAATCAGTTTATTTTATTTATTATAATTTTCAAGAAATAGTCTTGGGTGAATTTTAGAACCCATATTAAGAATACTTAATTTTTTTCATAATAGCAAGTTTTTTTCTCAGTGTTAGTTGAGGATGATCCTCAGAAAATGGCAAAGGCCTTGTCTTGTGTTTTATTTTAAAAGTGTTTATTACCTAATCCCTTCCCTCACCCACCACCAACACCCCTAGAAAAGCAGAGATTCCCATGGGATGATGGGTGAAGTCTGATATGACAGATCTTGACTGATGACTGAGCAACAGTAAAGTGTTTCTTTATAGGAAGTTCATTTATGAAAATTGTATTTACCTGTACAATTTTCCATTTTTATTCGCTTTTAACTTTACATATAATTATTCAGAGAATATTGAGTCTAAGATATGAAGTAACAGCTTGGATTTCGACTTTATTTTTGTTGTAATAAATAGCTAAAATTTGTTTTGGTAGATTGAGCAAATGTTCCTTTTATCATTGATTTGTGAAGCCATTGTCATCTTCTACATTATTATATATACCATTTTTTCTGGATAATTGTTCTTTTCCACTGGTCTGTCTCTCAAGTCATTATCACAAAATGTACTGATAAAGAGTTACAATGCATTTTCATTTCTGAGCACGTAAGTTTCTCTTATTATTATTCTTTTTCGTAGCTATTCTCAACTAATTTATTTACCCCGAAGAGCTTTGGAATCAATCTCTCAAGTACCAGTAAAAAATAGTAAGGAGGAGGAGATTTTTATGGGAATTGAGTCTTATTATAAATTAATTTAGAAATAAAATAGAATCTGTATTTTTAATGTCATTTTGTCATGCAGGAATTCCAAATGAAGTCTGGAAGGTGAGTCAGGTGGTTGCTGTTCTTTCTGTGATGGTAGTGGATGATGGACAGGTTCTGGCAGACACAGGTTTTTCTGACGCCAGACTGCACATGCCACTCTCTGGTGGAATAGGCAGCTGTGATAGCAACACCAGTTCCCGCTGTTTCCTGACTTCAGAATAGCAGTAACAGTTTTCTGATATTTGGATAGTAGTTGCATGGCATGGCCTTGCAGTCTAGTGGTCTTCCCATGACTTCTACTCTTCCATTAATTCCAGTAACTTCCTTTTTTGTGTGAAATACCTAGACTAGTTTCTAGACTAATACCTAGACTAATTTCTCTTTCCTGAATTGAAACCTATTCCCATAAACAGATTCACAAAGTTTGGAATCTGGATTATTATCTTACAAGTTTGGACTTGAAGGCAACAATAAGCCAGCGGAAAATGAGATACTGGTGGTCAATTAAAAAGTAGAAAAACTATTAAGTGATTACTTGAGGTTGTCTGGAAAGAAGGGGTTATTTAAGGCAAGGCTTTGACACATTATATAGCTGCTGTCATAAACTATTGTGATAGGACTAAGGAATACCTACCTCTGTGGGTCAATATCTAACTCCAGAAGTAATGAAGAACTTAAAGAAAGAGAATAAAATGTTCTGAAGTTTTAGTTTTGGTCTTATGGCATGGTCTGAGGACATGAGACCTTCTATGACTATTCTAAGAATTTCTTCTCTTGTAGACTCAGAGCTGATGTAGCTAAAAACAAGACAGAGTCTGATCTTGCATGCCTAATTCCAATACAGGTTGAATTCATAGCTTCACCAGATCTCTATGTGAAATTTAGGATAATGATTAGGAAAGAGTGTGACTTTAAGAAAGGGTTAGGGACAATTGGTAGTTTAGATGAATCCAGGTTCTGTGAATCACCAAGTCCCAGTGAGCTTCTTTGCCATCAGTAGTCCTTTCTCGCAGATGAATCTAGTACTGTCTTGCTTGAAGATCCTTCAAGGATTTTACCTGAGGCAGTTAACCTACAAAGGATGCTAATTCTCTTCATGTCCACCTCTCATTGTCATCAGATCCGTATTAGAGTCAGGTTCCATCTTGTCTCAGAAGAACAATTAAAAAGTTGGAAGCAGAAGAAAATAGATACACATCAAAAAGAATTTTAAGATCTTAATAATTTAACTTGGTAGAACCCTTAGTAATATATATGGGAATGAATTCTAAGAGTGCTGATGAGGAAGGAGGAAATTTGTTAGTGTGGGTTGAATTGATCTATGTAGGTATAATGACCAGGCATGTGGACACAGTGTATTAGCTTGAGCATCTGAGACCAGCATTGGAAATCTGCTTGCTTGGAGAACAGAAATCTCAACAGTTCTCTGTATTAAATTAAAATGGGATGCCAGACTTCCCTGGAATAATGGAGAGTGTGGTAGACAGGAATGCCTGTTGACAAATATTTCAGGTCCTCTACTGAGAACATCACAGAATTGTACTTCCAGGCCCCCTTGTTAGTTAGTAGAGGGTATGTAATTCCATTCAATAAACTGTGAGAGAACGTGGCACACATCATTTACAGGCCAGGGCATTTAACTGCTAATGCCACACTTCCAGAGCATTTCTTCCCTCTGCTACATTGACAGACAGTGTTTGAGATGGTGGCTGTTGCATCAGCTTGGTTCACTGAGTGTCTCCGGTGTAGAACCGCTTTGCTGACCGGAAATGAGCAAGTAGTGTGAGTAAAACATAAGCCTTCAATGTATACAACCACTGAGATTCGAGGACAGTTACTGCATCGTAATCTAATTTATCTTGACTTACACCTAGAGGAAGTGAAACGCTGAGAATTTATCATGTGTTATGCATACATCCACGATATCACTATGTACCCCAGGAAATTTCCCAAAATACTGCCATGACCAAAGTGCTTAAAAACAGTAGCTACCCCTTAATCACGGGGAATATTTTCCAAGACCCCCAGTGGATGCCTGAAACTGCAGATAGTATTGAACCCTATATATGCTATGTTCTTTCCTATACATACATACCTGTGATAAAGTTTAATTTATTAATTAGGTACAGGAAGAGATTAACAACAATAATAAGATATACTGTAATAAATGCTATGTGAATGTGTGTCAGAATTTCTCACTGTACAAATTTAATGCCCTTTCCATCTTAACTAAGCACCTATGATGCACTGTGGCTGTAAACTTTTGCAGTTTGAGATGCAACAGCAAAACTAGTACCAGTTCCTTTTCCCTTCTTCACAATTTCACTGATAGAAAATTCATTTTTACTGTGAAATTTAACCATCTCAGCATTTGACTTTTTCTTTCCTTATAAAGTCAAGAACTTTCACTTTGTCACTTAAAGGGCACACTTTATGGCTTCTCTTTGGCATATCCGAATAGCCAACATCACTACTCTTGTGCTTTGGGGCTGTTATTAAGTAAAATAAGTGTTCCTTGTGTACAAGCACTGCGATACCTGGACAGTTGATCTGATAACCTAGATGGCTACTAAGTGACTAATGGACGGGATACCCCAGACAAAAGGATGATTCATGTCCAGGGTGGGGTGGAGCAGGATGGTGCAAGATTTCATCACGCTACTCGGAATGGTGCACAATGTAAAATTTATGAATTGTTTATTTCTGGAAATTTCTATGTAATATTTTTGGATTGGGGTTGACCACAGGTATCTGAAACCTCAGAAAGTAAAACCACAGATAAGGGGGGACTACTGTACATTGGCAAAAGAAGCATCAGTTTCCTTGAGGTCTGTTGTAACTTCCCTCTGAAAGCTGGAGATGACAGTGGAAGATGCCGTGATTGAGATGGATGCCTTATTTCAACGGGATGATGGAATCCCAGAAATGCAGAGTTATGTGGTAGCTCTTCAGCACCAGGCATAAAGTACATATAAATACCATAATAGTTAACAAGACCAAAGCATGAATTGGAATGATTTGACCCACAAGAATCACCCTCTCCCTAGGATGTGAATACATCTGCAAGAACAGCATACTGACTCTTACTTGACATGTGTGTCGAGAAATGAAACTCTAAGTTTCGGGAACAGAGACCTGATATAAGTCAAAAAAAAGAGTGTAGAGAGATATGGATTCCCTAAAAGGAAAGACACTGCAATATTGTCACAAGGTTGTGTTATAAATATTCCTCCTCAGATCCCTCTGCCTCCCACTCCAGTCATTCCCAAAGGAATCTGTGGCCATTTATATAGTCTTTATATACTGGGCAAAGAGATAGTCAGAATATTAGGAGAATATTAAACATTGAGACCTGGGTATCTTAGCTAAGGGTATTCTATGAAGGATGAGTGACTAGTTCTGTTTCTAAACCCCACCCATGGTAAGATAAAATCCCTTTCACAACATGGAGGATTTTAGATTGTTAAGTTTGGTTTCTCTTATAGTTAGAACTTTGGAATCTCTGTTTTCATGAATGTTTCCTTGGAAAGGCAGAAAAATTGTACCTAGAGGGGTGGGATAGGGAGGGTGGGAGGGAGATGCAAGAGGGAGGAGATATGGGGATATATGTATATGTATAGCTGATTCACTTTGTTGTAAAGCAGAAACTAACACACCATTGTAAAGCAGTTATACTCCAATAAAAAAAAGGTAAAAAAATTGTATATTAACTGCAGACACATATATACATGTCGCATATTGGTAAAAAAAAAGCAATGGTCAAATTTTAATTCTAGTTTCAGATAATTTAGACCCTAGTTCTTGTTCTTCCTTTAACTGTTTTTAAAATGCTGGGAAGTTTTCTTAACCTCTTTGAACCTCTTTGAATCATCAATAAAATGGGATGAATAGTACATGATGTATTTTTACAAGGTGGTTGTGAGATTTAAATAAGAGGAAGCACTTGAACTTTGTACTTTGTGAAGTGTAAAATGTTGTGGAAATGTTTCTTTTTCATCATTTTGGATTCCCACATCAAAAATTTCTCAAGAGGAGGATTACGGCTAATTCATTTTAAAATCCCCCAAATATCAAACATCATGTATTGTACCTAACAGTTACTTACTTGTTGTTAAGACAAAGTTGCATTGAGAACTAAATATTAGAGCACAATATAGGATTTTGGTGAACTGGGAACAGCCCTCCATTCACTGACTCCTTCTCTGTATATTGTGTTTTACAGTAGCTAAGTAATGAAAGAGGCTTTAGTCACTCCACGGTACACTGAAACCCAAAGGTAGCCTTTTAGTGCTGTTTTACACATCCTCAGTAATTCCCACCTGACAATATGCCTCTCAACATCATCCAGGCATTACCAACATCTCTGCCACCTTCCTAAGAGCATATCTTTGCCCAATCACAAAACTACGCAACAAATACAAGAAACCTCTAGTAGGGTCGATGTTCCCATAAAGGTTCTTTGCAGGATGTGTCCAGATACTGCAAGACACAAAAGGGAAAGTAAAACTTTTGGGGAGTAGGATGTGAACTATTAATAACAGCATTCCACTTGAAAACAGGGAGTCAGACTCACAGGCATATATTTTCTTGTACTGGAAGAGGACATCTTGTTCTCAGATTCTGTTTTGTTCACCTCTTCCCAGGGAAATTGATGCTTCTCTTGCCAATGTACAGTAGTCCCCCCCGCCATCTGTGGTTTTGTTCACCTCTTCCAAAAGCACGTTTTTATCTTACTTGATTAGAAACTGTGCAATTTACTTCGCTGAAATGGTTTTAACAATTAAAAAGCTCTAGAAAGCAAGGTGTTATCAAGTAGTATGAATTATGCCACCTTGAGTGGTACATGAACCTAGATGCCAGGAATTTTTAGAATACAGTTTCAGTAATTCCAGGCAGTTAAACTATTCGTTTATTTGGTTCATTAATTTACTTTTTGCAAGTTTGCATCTCATTTGCAAAATGCATTAAATTCTTCAGTATTTTTACAATAGGGTTGAGTTTCATAGTCTTAAAATATGAGCCTATGAAAGGAGTCTATTTCAGATTCTTTCTCACTAGTGGCTTATCAGAAAGCTGTCATTAAGATACCAGGACGGGCTTCCCTGGTGGTGCAGTGGTTAAAAATCCACCTGCCAATGCAGGGGACACGGGTTTGAGTCCTGGTCCGGGAAGATCCCACATGCCACGGAGCAACTAAGCCCATGCGCCACAACTACTGAAGCCCACGTGCCTAGAGCCTGTGCTCCGCAACAAGAGAAGTCACTGCAATGAGAAGCCTGTGCACCTCAACAAAGAGTAACCCCTGCTCGCTGCAACTGGAGAAAAGTCCACATGCAACAACAAAGACCCAACACAGCCAAAAATAAAATTAATTAATTAAAAAGATATCAGGGCAATACCTAGGGAACATTTATTCTATATTTAGGTAGAAGGTGACCTGAAATTGCTTTGGTGAGTTCAGATGATTTATACGTTGTCTTGTTTGGTTTATTAAAATATACCCTGGGTGTAGAAAAGCTGTTTGGATTTGGTGAGCACAAGAGTGTGAAGATGTGTATGTGTGTGCATGTTTGTGTAGCGTGGCAGTTGGGGCTGAAAATCAAAGTCCTGATGCATAACTGTTGATGTTACAAAATGTTATGAAAAAGTCGTCTCTTTGTCACCCTCCTATTAGTGAATGTGCACTCTGTGTATGCAAGTCTGTCCTCTGCTTTCTGAGGTTGCTGCAGGCCGTTTAGACTTTTCTGATTTAGCTGTTTCTAAAGTGACCTTCCACTTTAGCTTCCACTTAGTTATTGTTGTATTTCTTGGGACCATCTATGTAGGAAATGCTTATTTCATTTCATAAGAGATTGTAGTTTTAAGTATATCAAGAACCTTTTTCCTCCTTAACCTGTTCATGTCTGTGTCTATTATTTGCATAAAGTAGTGACTCAAAACATTTTTCAAAAATTAAAAAGTCTACTGGATTTCTCTTAGAGTTCACTTATTTTAGGGAAAGGGGTAACCCAGTTTCAATAAGGACCAAACTAAACCTACTAAAAATTGGTCAGAACTGTCAAATAATTTCTTAAATAAATTTACCATCAATCTTGAGATAGTTCTCAGTCCCAAGTTTCACTCAAAGAAAACAATTAAAATGTGGAGTTGTTTTGTGTTTTGAAGGAAAGGGGAACGTGATGAGATTTCCTTTTACCTGTTTAGGGACCTGAAGTCTGTAAAATTTATTAAAGAATTTTACATGGAAAGTAAATCTTTGATAGCATTTAGTTATATGCACAATAAATTACACCTGCAACTAGCATCTATTATCAATCTTTTTTTTCTCCTTTTAAAAATATTATTTATTTCTTTTTTAACAATAGTGATCATGGTTTCTGAGTCGTGACCCAAAATGGGACAAAATATTTGAAATCTGGAGGTATAAATTTTTTTACTCCACATATTACTTTATTCTTGTACTGCTACTACATAGTATTGTTGAAAGAAGTATGTAAAATTCACAAGAATATTTACATCTAAAAAATTTTTTAAACTTACCGTATATCCCCTAAAAACACTGTAATGTTTTTGAATCTTTACAAAAAGGACTCAGTGAAAAGCATTTTGTATCTTTATTTCAGTCAGTGATATCAAGACATACAAATATAGATCTAATGTTGATTAAAACAAGTGTTTTATATAATTGAATGATGTAATACACCAGAAAATGAAAAATGAATATTGTCTCCAAGCATTCTCACTGTTACAAATTTATTCCACTACATTCTGCTTTCTTTGAAAGTAAGATGTTTGTTCATAGTAATAAGTGTGCTAAAATGTCAAGGACTCAACAATTCACATTCTATAAAAATATTGTCATAAAAATTTCTAAAAAACCAAAAGGGATCTTTTAATCATTTCATCTATAATGAGCCATTTTTATTGATGATCACATCTTCCTTTAGAAAATGAATATTCAAAATAGCTTAAATATTAAAAAAAATTTGCCTGCCTCTACAGATAAGATTGGCTTTGGAAAATGAATCTTAGATTTGCCAGCAATATGTGTTAAAATAAAAAAAGCTCAGCAATTATAGTTAATGTATTTTCTGTTTTTAAATTCTTTTTCAAATTCTTTTTCCACTTAGGTTATTACAGACTATTGAGCATAATTCCCTGTACTGTACAGTAGGTCCTTGTTGGTTATCTATTTCAAATATAGAAGTGTGTACACGTCAGTCCCAAACTCCCAGTCTATGCCTCCTCGTCACCCTTCCCCCCTGGTAACCATAAGTTCATTCTCTAAGTCTGTGAGTCTGTTTCTGTTTTGTAGATACGTTCATTTGTATCATTTTTCTTTTTTGTTGTTTTAGATTCTGCAAATAAGTGATATCACATGATTTGCCTTTCTCTGTGTCACTTACTTCACTTAGTACGATAATCTCCAGGTCTCCATCTATGTTACTGTAAATGGCATTATTTCATTCTTTTTTATGGCTGAGTAATATTCCATTGTATACATGTACCACATCTTTACCCATTCATCTGTCGATGGACTGTGTTAGATTGCTTTCATGTCTTGGCTGTTGTAAACGGTGCTGCAATGAACATTGGGGTGTATGTATACTTTTAAACCAAGTTTTTCTACAGATATATGCCCAGGAATGGGCTTGCTGGATCTTATGGTACCTCTATTTTTAGATTTTTAAGGAACCTCTGTACTGTTCTCCATAGTGGCTGTACCAATTTACATTCCCACCAACAGTGCAGAAGAGTTCCCTTTTCTTCACATCCTCTCCAGCATTTAAAGTTTGTAGACTTTTTGATGATGGCCATTCTGACTGGTGTGAGGTGGTATCTCACTGTAGTTTTGATTTGCATTTCTCTAATAATTAGCGATGTTGAACATCTTTTCATGTGCCTCTTGGCCATCTATATGTCTTCTTTGGAGAAATGTCTCTTCAGGTCTTCTGCCCATGTTTTTGATTGGGCTGTTCGTTTTTATGTTATTGAGTCGCATGAGCTGTTTGTGAATTTTGAAGCCTAATCCTCTGTCAGTTGCATCATTTGCAAATATTTTCTCCTATTCTGTGGGTTGTCTTTTTGTTTTGTTTATGGCTTCCTTTGCTTTTGAGTTTAGATTCCATTTGTTTATTTTTGTTATTATTTCCATTACTCTGGGAGATGGATCAAAAAAGATATTGCTGCAATTTATGTCAGAGTGTGTTCTGCCTATATATTCCTAAGAGTTTTATAGTAAATAGTCTTACATTTAGGTCTTTAATCCATTTTCAGTTTATTTTTGTGTATGGTGTTAAAGAATGTTCTAAGTTCATTGTTTTACATGTAGCTGTCCAGTTTTCCCTGTACCATTTACTGAAGAGACTGTCTTTCCTCCATTGTATAGTCTTGCCTCCTTTATCATAGATTAATTGTCCATGGGTGTGTGGTTTCACTTCTCGGTTTTCTGTCCTGTTCAATTGACCTATATTTCTGTTTTTGTGCCAATACCATACTGTTTTGATGACTGTAGCTTTGTAGTATAGTCTGAAGTGAGGGAGCCTGATTCTTCCAGCTCCGTTTTTCTTTCTCAAGATTGCTTTGGCCATTTGGGGTCTTTTGTTTCTCCATACAAATTTTAAGATTTTTTTTGTTCTAGTTCTGTGGAAAATACCATTGGTAATTTGATAGGGATTGCATTGAATCTGTAGATTGCTTTGGGTAGTAGAGTCATTTTCACAGTGTTGATTCTTCCAATCCAAGAACATGGTATATTTTCCCATCTGTTTGTGACTTCTTCTATTTCTTTCATCAGTGTCTCATAGTTTTCTGCATACAGGTCTTTTGTCTCCTTAGGTAGGTTTATTCCTAGGTATTTTATTCTTTTTGATGTGATGCTAAATGGAATTGTTTCTTTAGTTTCTCTTTCTGATCGTTTGTTGTTAGTGTATAGAAGTGCAGCAGATTTCTGTGTATTAATTTTGTATCCTGCCACTTTACTGAATTCATTGATGAGCTCTAGTAGTTTTCTGGTAGCATCTGTAGGATTTTCTATGTATAGTATCGTGTTGTTTACAAACAGTGACAGTGTTACTTCTTCTTTTCCAGTTTGTATTTCTTTTGCTTCTCTGATTAGCATGGCTAGAACTTCCAAAACTATGTTGAATAAAAGTGGTGAGAGTGGACATCCTTGTCTTGTTCCTCATCTTAGAGGAAATGCTTTTAGCTTTTCACCATTGAGTATGATTTTAGCTGTAAGTTTGTCATATATGGCCTTTTTTATGTTGAGATATGTTCCTCTGTGCCCACTTTCTGGAGAGTTTTCATCACAAGTGGGTGTTGAGTTCTGTCAGAAGCTTTTTCTGCATCTATTGAGGTGATCATGTGGTTTTTATTCTTCAATTTGTTGATGTGGTATATCACACTGATTTGTAGATACTGAAAAATCCTTGCCTCACTGGAAAAAATCCCACTTGATCATGGTGTATACTCCTTTTAATGTATTGTTGGATTCAGATTGCTAATATTTTGTTGAGAATTTTTGCGTCTATGTTCATCAGTGATATTGGCCTGTAATTTCCTTTTTTTGTGGTGTCTTTGGTTTTTGTATCAGGGTGATGGTGTCCTCATAGAATGAATTTGGGAGTATTCCTTTCTCTGCAATTGTTTGGAAGAGTTTCAGTAAGATTGATGTTAACTGTTCTATAAATGTTTGGTAGAATTCACCTGTGAATCCATCTGGTCCTGGACTTTTGTTTGTTGGGAGTTTTTAAATAACAGTTTCAGTCTCATGACTTGTGATTGGTCTGTTCATATTTTCTATTTCTTCCTGGTTCAGTCTTGGGATGTTGTACCTTTCTAGGAATTTGTCCATTTCTTCCAGGTGGTCCACTTTATTGGCATATAGTTGCTTTTAGCAGTCTCTTACCATTCTTTGTATTTCTGTGGTGTCCATTGTAACTTCCTTTTCATTTCTGATTTCATTTGTTTGAGCCCTCTCCTTTTTTTTCTTGGTGAGTCTGGCTAAAGGTTTATCAATTTTGTTTGTCTTTTCAAAGAACCAGATTTTAGTTTCATTGATCTTTTCTATTGTTTTCTTCATCTCTATTTCATTTACTTGTGCTCTCATCTTTATGATTTCTTTCCTACTGCTAAGTTTGGGTTTTGTTTGTTCTTTCTCTAGTTGCTTTAGGTGTAAGCTTAGATTGTTTTTTGAGATTTTTCTTGTTTCCTGAGGTAAGATTGTATTGCTATAAATGTCCGCTTAGAACTGCTTTCACTGTATCACGTAGGTTTTGGATTGTTGTGCTTTCATTTGTCTCTAGGTATTTTTTTATTTCCTCTTTGATTTCTTCAATGATCCTTTGGTTCTTTAGTGGCATATTGCTTAGCCTCCAAGTGTTTGTGTTTTTTAGAGGTCTTTTTGTAGCTGATCTGTAATCTCATAGCGTTGTGTAGGAAAAGATGCTTGGTATGATTTCGGTTTTCTTAAATTTACCGAGGTTCAGTTTGTGGTCCAGCATGTGGTCAATCCTGGGGAATTCTCTATATCAGTTAAGTCTGTCTGGTCTATTGTGTCATTTAAAGCTTGTGTTTTCTCATTAATTTTCTGTCTGGATCATCTGTCCATTGGTGTAAGTGGGATGTTAAAGTCCTCCACTATTATTGTGTTACTGTCAGTTTCCACTTTTATGGCTGTTAGCATTTGCCTTCTGTATTGAGGTGCATATATATTTAAAATTGTTATATCTTTTTCTTGGACTGATCCCTTGATCATCATGTAGTGTCCTTTGTCTCTCGTAACAGTCTTTATTTTAAAGTCTATTTTTTCTGATATGAGTATTGCTACTCCAGCTTTCTTTTGATTTCCATTTGCATGGAATACCTTTTTCCCTCCCCTCACTTTCAGTCTGTATGTATCTCTAGATATGGAGTAGGTCTTTTGTAGACAGCATATATATTGGTCTTGTTTTTGTATCCATTCAGCCAGTCTATGTCTTTTGGTTGGAGCATTTAATCTGTTTATGTTTAAGGTAATTATCAATATGTATGTTCTTACTGCCATTTTGTTAATTATTTTGGATTTGTTTTTGTAGGTCTTTTTTCTTCCTGTCCTCTTTTTTCTCTTCTCTTGTGATTTGATGACTAACTTTAGTGTTGTGTTTTGATTCCTTTTTCTTTTTTGTTTGTGTATCTTTTGTAGACTTTTGATTTGTAGTTACTGTGAGATTTTGATAGAGCAGTCTGTATATAAAGAAGATTGTTTTAAGTTGCTGTTCTTTTAATTTCAGATGCATTTCCTATGTCCTGCATTTGTGTTCTCTCCTTCTCACAGTTGCTGGTTTTGATATCATATTTGTGTGTGGATGATTTCCTACCTTTACTGTGTGTTTGCCTTTACCGGTGAGCTTTTTCATTTGTAATTTTCTTGTTTCTAGACATGCCTTTTCTTTTCCACTTAGAGAAGTTCCTTTATCATTTGTTGCAAAGCTGGTCTCATAGTGAATTGTTAGCTTTCACTTGTCTGTATGTTTTTGTTTTCACCATGGAATCTGAATGAGAGCCTTGCTGGATAGAGTGTTCTTGGTTGTAGGTTCTTCCCTTCCATTACTTTAAATATATCATGCCACTCCCTTCTGGCCTGCAGAGTTTCTGCTGAGAAATCATCTGATAACATTGTGGGAGTTCCCTTGTATGTTATCTGTTGCTTTTCCCTTGTTGCTTTTAATATTTTTTGTCTTTAATCTTTGTCAATTTAATTACTATGTGTCTCAGCATGTTCATCCTTGGGTTTATCCTTCCTGGGACTCTCTGCACTTCGTGGACTTGGGTGACTGTTTCTTTCCCATGTTAGGAAAGGTTTCAGCTATTATCTCTTCAAATATTTTCTTGGGTCCTCTCTCTCTCTTCTCCTTCTGGGACCTCTATCATTCTAATGTTGATGCATTTAATGTTGTCCCAGAGGTCTCTTAGACTGTCTTCATTTCTTTTCATTCTTTATTCTGTTCTGCAGCAGTGATTTCCACCATCCTGTCTTCCAGGTCATTTATCCATTCTTCTGCCTCAGTTATTCTGCTGTTGATTGCTTCTAGTATTTTTCATTTTAATTATTATATTGTTCATCTCTGTTTGTTCTTTAGTTCTTCTAGGTCTCTGTTAAACATTTCTTGCATCTTGTCAATTCTTGCCTCCATTTTTTTTTGAGATCCTGGATCATCTTCACTATCATTATTCTGCATCTTTTTCCAGAAGGTTGCCTATCTCCACTTCACTTAGTTGTTTTTCTGGGGTTTTATCTTGTTCCTTCATTTGGGACATATTCTTCTGCTGTTTCATTTTGTCTAACTTTCTGTGATAGTGGTTTCCGTTCCACAGCTGCAGGATTGTAGTTCTTCTTGCTTCTGCTGTCTGCCCCCTGGTGGATGAGGCTATCTAAGAGGCTTGTGCAAGCTTCCTGATGGCAGGGACTGGTGGTGGGTGGAGCTGTGTCTTGTCCCTCTGGTGTGCAGGGCCATGCTCAGTAAAACTTTAATCTGCTTGTCTGCTGATGGGTGGGGCTGTATTCCCACCCTGTTGGTTGTTTGGCCTGAGGCTTCCCAGCACTGGAGCCTACAGTCTGTTGGGTGGGGCTAATGGCGGCTTCCAGGAGGGCTCATGCCGATGAGTAGGTCCCAGAATTGCTGCGGCCAGTGTCTTTGTCCCTGCAGTAAGTTCCAGCCGCCCCCCACCTTTACTGGAGACCCTCTAATACCAGCTGGTAGGTCTGGCCCAGTCTCTTATGGAGTAACTGCTTTTTTTCCTGTGGGTCCTGGTGCACATAGGTCCTTGTGCACGCCCTCCAAGAGTAGAGTTTCTGTTTCCCCCAGTCCTGTGTAATTCCTGTGATCCAACTCTGCTTTCTTCAAAGCCAGATTCTCTGGAGGCTCCTCCTCCTCTTGTCGGACCCCCAGGCTGAGGAGCCTGATGTGGGACTCAGAACTTTCACTCCAGCGGGAGAACTTCTGTGGTATAATTGTTTTCCAGTTTGTGGGTCACAGGTATGGGATTTGATTTTATTGTGATTGCGTCCCTCCTACCATCTCATTGTAGTTTCTTCTTTGTCTTTGGATGTGGGGTATCTTTTTTGGTAGGTTGTAGCTTTTTTGTGTGTATGGTGTTCAGCAGTTAGTTGTGATTCTGGTGTTCCAGTAAGAAGGGGTAAGCACGTGTCCTTCTACTCCACCATCTTGAGCTAATCTCTCTGACAATCACTGACACAGAGTGTTTTGCTGCTCCACGCGCCAGCAGGCAAGGCCTAAATGTATTTTCTGTGGACTTAAACACTTCCACTTTTGAGGGATTATCTTAGGTTACTTGGTACACTGCTTAATTTTATTTGTCAACTTGACTGCACCAGCAGGTACCCAGATTGCACTATTTCTGAGTGTGTTTGTGAGACTGGATTTGGATAAGATTAGCATTAGAATAAGCGGACTTAGTAAAGTAGATTGTACTCCCTAGTGTGGGTAGGTATTATTCAATCTGTTGAGGGCCTGAATAGAACCAAGGGTGGAGGAAGGAGAAATTCACCCTTTTTTCTTCCTGCCTGCCTGCTTGTTGGGACATAGGTCTTCTCCTACCTTTGGACTGGGATACACCATCAGCTCCCCTGATTCTCAGGCCTTTGGACTTGGACTGGAATTATACCACTGGCTTTCCTGCATCTGTAGCTTGAAGATAAGCGGCCATGGAACTTTTCTGTCTTCATAATTTCATATGGAAATTACTTATAATAAGTCTCCATATATAAAAATTATATAGACAGATATAGATATAAATCTATAGATATCTCCTATGGATTCTGTTTCTCTGAATAACCCTAATACTCTTGATCTTCATATGACTGAAAACTGTGTATTCTTACCTGCACTTAGTGATTTAAAGCCATGAATGTACATGAAAGCATCCTTTGGGACAGGGAAAGAAGCATTATTTTCAATCTGCTTTAGACTGAATCATGGAAGATGAGATTAGTAAAACTCTCTAGGTCCAGAGTACTGGGTGTCCTCCAGTTCACTGGCAATGATGAATTTATAACAGGTGGTCAGTGGTCCACAAAAAGAAGTAACAAGGGACATGGCAAAGATAGTTGGTCAGTGTACAAGAAAGTGAATGAAAAAATATTACTTGAGCAAACTCAGGAAGCATTATAAATTTTAGTGCACTGACACATCAGAGGTGAGCAAACTTGGAGATTATGTAGATAATTTTGGTTATTGTTTATTTACTTATTATGTTGTTTTTGTATACTATTTGTGTGTGTAATGGGTCATTGGGTCTCCACATTTGTGCCCAACTTCATATTTAAAAATAGCAGAAAAATCAGTAATAAAAATCTATGATAAAAGTGGAACATTCCAACCATAAGGAATATTAAGGAAGGAGATGAGACCACCCTTTTTATTCTGCTTCACATGCCTCATAAATGTCCCAGAGGGAACCTGCTTTGTTTACTAATATGTAAGCATAAAGGTTTGAGGTGGCCTGGGGCAAAGGTAATACTGAGAGAATCTCCTGTATTTGTTTCCCACAGTCAGAACAAGTCCTATAAAATAAAGTCAAAAGGAAAAAAGAAAGGGCACCTTAAGCTATTCTAAGCAAACCCAAACCCAACAAAACAAAAAACCCAAGCAATTCCCTTTGGGGTTTTTCATGGGATGCATTTCAGTACCACTTATCCAGTTTTCTGAGTGGATCACTGGCTTGATGAGTTGAGTTCTGGGTATTAGCTCTACATGTGTACGCGGGATGCTACCACTGCTGTCACTGTGAGGACACAGAGAGCAGCACCAGTCATATGCCATGGGGCCCTCTTCTGACCAACAAAGAAAATTTAAGTTGTTGTTGTTGTTTTTGTAGCTGACAGTAGGCTTCTGATAGAGTGAATCAAATTAATTAATTCAGAAGACTATCAAGATTTGCCAACTCTCCTCTCTTGCATCTATTTACTCTTCCACAAAGTGAAATGAACAAATTAAAAATGTTACAAATAATACAATTAGTTCTGCTCAATTTTAAACTATCAGAGCTCACATGTCGGGAATAATTGAGCTTTAGAAGCTAAACTTCTTGTTGCCCTAGATCCCTTCACGGTTTATGTGAGTGGGTCTTTGTTTGACAGTCCACTGAGCTGAGCTCATTTGAGGCAACTGCTTCATTCTCTTCACCTTATTCTCAGGTATGCTGCTCTCTTGCGAGTGCTAGACTGATGTTTTATTCAAGGGACCTATGTTGCTGTACCTTAAGATAACCCAGTTTAGAAAGAAAAAAGAAAAAGTAGTTTTGAGCACAAGTTGAAGCACATTGTTACTGATAGTGTGGATAATGGCAATTTACAAAAGCTCTGAGTCGGCTCTGCCTCATCACGTACTATCTATGCAACAGAGAACAAGTTAACTTCACTAAGCCTCAGTAGCTTCATCTTTAAAATGGGGATAATTATTTAAAATGGGGATAAAATACAGTAGAGATTAAATATTATTATTATTAAGTAGAAAAGTATTAAAAAAACCTTATAGCTATTTGTTAATGAATATATCGTAATTTAGTATGTGGTTATATAAGAAGTTGTTGTGGTAAGTTGTATTATTGTTCCCAGATATTTGAAGCTCCTCCCAAGGGAAGGATTATATTTCCCTGACCCATTGACATCAGACTTGGCCATGTGACTTGCTTTGGCCGGTGAAAATGAACAGAAGTCATACATGTTGCTTCTGAGCATAAATTTTAAGAGCCAGTGTGAGGTTCACCATTTCTTTTCCCTCTGCCATGATAATCAGAAAAATGAAGATAGAGCCTGCTTCATCATCCTGGTTTCTGGTATGAAGTCAAAGAGTGAAAATGCAGTGTATCTGTAATAAATTCCACCAACAAGAAGTCAACCCTTTTTGTAAGCAACTGAAATATTGAGATCGTTTGTTGCTGCAGTGTAACCGCCACCTCCAGCCCCCATGAATATTTTACTTAGGGCCCAATGACTAAGCCATTCCCGAGACAAACACAGAGAAGCCTTCTTAATTTGGTATGTGTCTTTTCCAGTGGAAGGAACAGTTCTTTCCAGCGAATGAATTTTAGGTTTGGCACTAGACTGAAAGCATTTTGTGGGCTCCTGGTGCTTTGCTTTCAAGTAAATTGCAGTTGTGGGTACTGATCCTTCACAACTCTGCATAGCAGGCAATTACTACTAGTGTTTCTCAAATGGTGCCTTTCCAAAAACAACTTATGAATATAAAAATCAAAAGCTAAAGTTTCATTGTTCTTTACTTGGAATGAATCCCAAACAACTGCATTGAATTTATTCATAATACATAAAAAGAAAAGCCGTAAGAAAATCTCAGTGGGAGTAGGAAGAGAAGGTAGGAAATTGGCAAGATAATGAAAGTGAAACTTTACATAATCATAAGGCAAAGAAGAGGCAAGGTCAGGGCTTTTTTAATTAGAAATTTTATACCTTTGAAAATTAGACTTGTTTACTTATAGTATTATATGTGTTTGACCATTAAATGTTTATTTGAGTTCCAAATGTTAATTTCAAGGATATCACCTACCAACATTTTATGGTGAGCCTTTTAACTTTTTTTAGCTCAGGGTTGAATATACCATAGAGCCTCAAGTGAGGTTCTCTTGGTGCAGCTTATGGGAGTTGTAGACACGATCCTGGCAATTTGTATGAAAAGTGATCATACCTTAAATGTATCAAGAAAGATCTCTGTTGAATATTTTATTTTGGATAGGTCACAATGATGATTTTTAGTATTGAAAAACAATCATTCCCTGTATCAGTCGGCTGAAGCTGCCATTACAAAATACCATAGACTGGGTGGCTTCAACAACAGAACGAAGAGGAAGAGGCACCACAGCTCTCTCTCTACCATGTGAAGACAAAGCAAAAAGGCAGCCACCTGCAGGCCAGGAAGAGGACCTTCACCAGAATCCAACCATGCTGGCAACCTGATCTCAGACTTCCAGCCTCCAGAACTGGAGAAAATAAATTTCTGTTGTTAAACAGAGATCTTTCTTGATACATTTAAGGTATGATCGCTTTTCATACAAATTGCCAGGATCACGTCTACAACTCTCCATAACCTGTACCAAGAGAACCTCACTTGAGGCTCTATTGTATATTCAACCCCTGAACTAAAAAAAGTTAAAAGGCTCATCGTAAAAAGTTGGTAGCTGAAATCCTTGAAATTAACATTTGGAACTCAAACATTTACATGCTGCTTTCTTACTCTGTGGCTTATGGTAAAAACCCTGTGTTCTTTGGTTGGCAGTCTCTGCTTGTTGCTACTTAAAATACCTTTATTATTACTATAATTTAGAAGATTCTTTTCCTTTTCTAAAAAGCTTGGATTCCTACAGTTGTCATCTCTGAAGAGAGTATTAAGTATTAGCTTTAGAAGTCAAAGTCTGAGCTTCATCACCTTTGCTTTTGGTTGTCTTCTGCCCTCTTGAATCTGAGGATGCCTCACGTGGTAGGTGAAGAACATCAGGGCAGCAAGAATGACCAGGAATAAACAGTCACCAGATAACATTTCAAAACACTGTCCTCCCTCATAAGAGTTTCAAAAGACATGAGAAAATACAGTCAGTGTTCACCAACACTATGATTAGGGAAAAGAATTCCGTTGTTTTAGAAACAACTGACTACATTTTAAAAAGTTGGTGCTTAAGGTACTAATGTCCTGGGATAAAGTTAGCATATTTTTGTGCATATACTATTTCAAATAAATAACATGCTTTTTGGCCAGTAACCAAAAACATGAATATTCTGCTTCCAAAAAGATAGAAACCAGTTTCAGCCTGGATGGCATCTAAAGGCTTTGCAAGATATAAACATAAACGGTTTTGGAAAAGGTGTAAGTTATGGTCTAGTTACCTCAAAGCGAAAGGTTTTAGTGGTACTGTGTTTAGCCTTATATGCAGATAAATAAGCCAACAAATTATGAAGGAAACAGTAAAAAGATCATAATTATTTCAAATACATGAAAAATCCACTATTCATAATAGTATCCACATTGATTTCGGCAATTTGGGATTTGATGATGGTGAATCCCCAAGATCCCCTCCACTCTCCCTACCCTCGGTCAATATTTCCATCACTCTGTGTCTTTCAGGGACCTTTTCGGTATTTATAATAACCTATGTGATATTTCTTAACTTTCTAATTCAGTATGTCCCCCAACAAGACTGTGGGTGCTCAGGAGGGCACAGACCATGCTTGTCTTGCTGTCTACCCTACTCTGTACCCAGAAACAAGAGCAGCAGCTGCACTTAGTAGGTGCTCAATAAACATTAGTTAAATATTTTGACACTAAAATGGGCCCATTTACCTCTGTTTCCATAAGGAAAGTCAGTTTGGAGTAGTTTGTGATGATCCAGATACCTGAATTTAGATAAAGACGAAAAGGAATATGATCAAGACTGGTGCTTCTTAGATTCTTCCTCTTCCAAAGGGCTTCTGGAAGTCTTCCAGTTGTAACTACAGAATGTTTTCTGGGAAGTGCCTATTTAGAATGCAGATGCAGTAACTCCTGATATTTAACGAATCAGATCATAGTACACTAACATTCATGCAGGGCAACATGAAGTGTTTTTAATCTGCAGTCCTCAAAGTATGGGCAGTCTTAGAAATAAGCACATATCTTAAATGATCAGCTTTTACTTTTTTCATGTCTTTCATATTAAAATTTATTTCCGGGGTTCCCTGGTGGCGCAGTGGTTGAGAGTCCGCCTGCCGATGCAGGGGACACAGGTTTGTACCCCGGTCTGGGAAGATCCCACATGCCGCGGAGTGGCTGGGCCCGTGAGCCATGGCCGCTGAGCCTGCGCGTCCGGAGCCTGTGCTCTGCAACGGGAGAGGCCGCAACAGTGAGAGGCCCGCGTACCGCAAAAAAAAAAGAAAAAAAAATTATTTCCTATCTTCACTAGCTTTCTGACAAGCAATCTGTAGTTTAAGTCTGAAATAGGTTTGCTTTTTTGTTGTTGTTGTTGTTTGTTTCTTTTCTTCTCATAGCTAGTGCTTTGAAAACCAATGCTCTCATAGTCAGATGATATGTTAAAATTTTTATCATCAACTTTAATTTTATACAAACTTGTGAATACAGGGACAGCCTTTAGAAAGTTTTATCAGCAAATGGAAAGACTGTTAAAACATTTGAGATTAAAATCTGTAAACTTGATGCAATCTTATTTAGCCATTTGCTATTATTAAGGACAGAATGAAGAAGATGACAATGAGTAATCCACTTGGTATCTGTGTGCTTTCGTAGCCGTATCTAGTTTCCACGGTATCTTCCGCTAAATTATATTCTTCTCCCTTGCTCTCACTCATGCCACTCCAGTTTAGTCTTTCCCCAGATTTCTGAGACAACAGATCATACAGTAAAAGGGCTGAATATCAGAAATGAAAAAGTGATGGCCTGATGTAGAATGCCATTCTCACCACAAATGATAGTTTTAGAATCCTACCCTAACTTTGTGGAGCAATGGAACTCAAAGTTTTAGTGGAATATCAGTCAAGCATTACTTTGATGCTAAATGATGGATTTTATTTTGGCTTTTAAGCATATTTATTTAACCCCAAACTCAGCCATTGTGTAAATTAGTAGGTCCAGCAAGTAGTATGTGATTTGGGTATGAGTACTTTTTTCCCCTCCTGTTTTTGGGCATAAAAGAGGAAAGGAGGGCAGAAAAATAATACTTTTTGTTTGCAGATGGAGGACTGGGACTGGGACGGAGGAGGGAAAAAGACAGCAGTTTCCTTTTAGATATAGTTCAGTGTTAACTAGAAGCCACACACTACTGAACTGCAGAATAAAGAGCCAATGGATGACATTAATTTACACTTCATTAAAAACTGAAAGATAGTACAAATATAGTTTTGAAACTGGTTCTTTTTCTTTTGGAGTTTCCTAATAGGAAATTAGTTAGGAAAACAATATAGTTGAACCTTGAACAACACAGGTTTGAACCGCACAAGTCCATTTTTATGCAGATGTTTTTTCAATAGTATATAATTCAGTACTCACCATTGGTGGTTGGGTGAATCTGAGGATGCAGAACCGCAGATACTATAAGTTATATCTGACTATAAGTTATATGCCAACTGCAAGTTATATCTGGATTTTCGGCTGTTTGAGGGTCAGTGCCCCTAACTTTTGCATTATTTAAGACATCCAAAAGACATAACATTGAGAAAGAGAGTAATTCTGTATCACACTACGGTTGTTGTTGTTGTTGTTGTTATCTCTCCATGTTCTTTCAAAAGCCATATAAGGTTTTTGATGAGTTTCAGTGTATTGTGGGATAACTAGGAATTACTGGAAGACTTCACTCAAGGGGGATATTTATTTGGAGATTTCAGAGAGAAGCAGTTTGAATTATTTAACACATTTTCAGAGCAGAAAGATATTCATTCATTCATCCACTCCCATATTCAACAAATATATACTGAGTGCCTATTTTGTGCACAACAAAATGATAAATGAGACAGGTACTGGCCACTATTTTGCCCAACTCCAGGAGGTACCAAGTTGCCACAGAATTCTTTCCATCACAGACCAAACAGTTTAGCTGGGGAGAGAGATACTAATCAAATATTATACAGCTAAGAAACGTGGTGAAAACATATCTTGTGAAAGAGAGGACAGGTCTGATATTAATTGCAGCAGTGGAAAGTTCTATAAAAGAAGAGTATGATGTCTATACCGGAGGCTCTAAGAAAGCCTATAAATTAATACACAAAGAAAGGAAAAGAATCAAATGTAACATTTCAGTAGAAGATAAGCAGTTAGAGCATCTGCCTCTTTCTATTTAGTATTGCTCCAAAATTAAGTGGGCCAGGTGCGTGTGATGTGTACCTGAGAACATGGTTACTGACAGTTTTTAGGTAGAAGCTCATGGAAACCAACAGAATCAAGGCAAAGAATGTGGAGCTCTGAGGTGGTGTTGGCAAGAACGTGAGAGCGACTCATAAGGAACAGATGCAAGCGAGAAGGGACAGAGGAGAGATCCAATATGTGCAGATGAGGTCATTTCAGAGGACAGTAATAGAATTGAGTTTATGGGGTATCTAATATGTTCCAGGTCCTGTGCTAGAGGTAGAGACCACTCATAGATTGTACTGACTCCACAGCATATTTTCCTTTTACAATATAGAGAAATTTCTTGAGGGTTTATAAAGCTTTTGGTGGTCAATGATAATAATTTTATCGTAGATGTACTTCACACAAGTATATCTACTTGAGCTTTTGTGCTCAAAGGACAGTTAAAAAAAGATTTTTTGTGCTATTAGATAACAGTGATTTTATGTTTCATAAACTTCTACATGTTAAAAAAGGTTGCTAGAATTAGTACACAGAAATGTCTTGCATTCCTATACAATAATGAAGAAAAATCTGAAAGAGAAATTAAGGAAACATTCCCATTTACCATTGCAACAAAGGGAATAAAATACCTAGGAATAAACCTACCTAAGGAGACAAAAGACCTGTATGCAGAAAACTATAAGACACTGATGAAAGAAATTAAAGATGATACAAACAGATGGAGAGATATAGCATGTTCTTGGATTGGAAGAATCAACATTGTGAAAATGACTCTACTACCCAAAGCAATCTACAGATTCAATGCAATCCCTATCAAACTACCAATGGCCTTTTTCACAGAACTAGAACAAAAAATTTCACAATTTGTATGGAAACACAAAAGAACCCGAATAGCCAAAGCAACCTTGAGAAAGAAAAACGGAGCTGGAGGAATCAGGCTCTCTGACTTCAGACTATACTACAAAGCTACAGTAATCAAGACAATATGGTACTGGCACAAAAACAGAAATACAGATCAATGGAACAGGATAGAAAGCCCAGACATAAACCCACACACATATGGTCACCTTATCTTTGATAAAGGAGACAAGAGTATACAATGGAGAAAATACAGCCTCTTCAATAAGTGCTGCTGGGAATACTGGACAGCTACATGTAAAAGAATGAAATTAGAACACTCCCTAACACCATACACAAAAATAAACTCAAAATGGATTAGAGACCTAAATATAAGGCCAGACACTAAAAAACTCTTAGAGGAAAACATAGGCAGAGCACTCTATGACATAAATCACAGCAAGATCCTTTTTGACCCACCTCCTAGAGAAATGGAAATAAAAACAAAAATAAACAAACGGGACCTAATGAAACTTAAAAGTTTTTGCACGGCAAAGGAAACCATAAACAAGATGAAAAGACAACCCTCAAAATGGGAGAAAATATTTGCAAACGAAGCAACTGACAAAGGATTAATCTCCAAAATTTACAAGCAGCTCATGCAGCTCAATATCAAAAAAACAAACAACCCAATCCAAAAATTGGCAGAAGACCTACGTAGACATTTCTCCAAAGAAGATATACAGATTGCCAACAAACACATGAAAGGATGCTCAACATCATTAATCATTAGAGAAATGCAAATCAAAACTACAATGAGGTATCACCTCACACCAGTCAGAATGGCCATCATCAAAACATCTACAAACACTATATGCTGGAGAGGGGAACCCTCTTGCACTGTTGGTGGGAGAAAGAAAAAGGAACCCTCTTGCACTGTTGGTGGAAATGTAAATTGATACAGCCGCTCTGGAGAATAGTATGGAGGTTCCTTAAAAAAACTAAAAATAGAACTACCATATGACCCAGCAATCCCACTACTGGGCATATACCCTGAGAAAACCATAATTCAAAAAGAGTCGTGTACCACAATGTTCATTGCAACTCTATTTACGATAGCCAGGACATGGAAGCAACCTAAGTGTCCATCAACAGATGAATGGTTAAAGAAGATGTGGCACGTATATACAATGGATATTACTCAGCCATAAAAGAAATGAAATTGAGTTATTTGTAGTGAGGTGGATGGACCTAGAATCTGTCATACAGAGTGAAGTAAGTCAGAAAGAGAAAAACAAATACCGTATGCTAACACATATATATGTAATCTAAAAAGAAAAAAAAAATGGTTCTGAAGAACCTAGGGGCAAGAGAGGAATAAAGACGCAGACGTAGAGAATGGACTTGAGGACACGGGGAGGGGGAAGGGTAAGCTGGGACGAAGTGAGAAAGTGGCATGGACATATATATACTACCAAATGTAAAATCAGTGGCTAGTGGGAAGCAGCCACATAGCACAGGGAGATTAGCTCGGTGCTTTGTGACCACCTAGAGGGGTGGGATAGGGAGGTGGGAGGGAGACGCAACAGGGAAGAGATACGGGGATATATGTATATGTATAGTTGATTCACTTTGTTATAAAGCAGAACTAACACACCATTGTAGAGCAATTATACTCCAATAAAGATATTAAAAAGAAAAAAAATGTTGCTAGTTTATCCAGCCCACCCAGCGATGCCTGTGTTAATGGTGTCTTAAAGTTCTGCAGAGGCCACAAAGGGGAGAGGGAGTGAGCAGATGGATTGTTTCGTTCCCCTTTCTGACTTCCGTCTGATTACCTCTGATTTTCGTAAATTGACTATCTTTGGTTTCACATGGGGTATTGTTTTACAAAAGTTTTCTAATAAAAGTAATGTTTATAAATCCTGAATTCGGTGTGAGCCCTGAATTCTACCAGTCTTCCAAACAATGATAATTCCCCCAAATATTACAGCATTATTTGAAAATTTGAAAGCCACTGCTTTAAGGATGCAGTTCAAAAATTTGTCATATGACCCGACTTCATTTAAACACCAATCAACAAGCTGTGGTCTACATAACAGAAAATTATAGCAAGAACTTTGATTTTTAACTTCCCATTTCCCTTTAAACCAGTTGTGTAACCAGTTTATGCAGGTTCATTTTCTCCCAAAACTTGCTTGCTTTATCTTGCCCTCCAAATTATGCACGTAAACCATCTCCAGTAATTTTAAAATGGAAATTGTACCTCCTCCTAAGAATAGTGTCTCTTAACACAGCATGCTATGGTTTAGCAGTTTTCACTGACAGCATCTCTCCTAGCTTTCTAATCAAACATTTACTTAGATCTTTCTGACACAGTAATCATACTACTTTACATGAGAAACAGGATTTTGTTGTAGGCTTGACTCCTCTGTGATTAGAAAAACAGGCGATACTGAAAAATTCAGACTGACCTTAGAATACTCATTTTATCAAAAAGGCTCAAAAAAGATTAGAGATATTCACTACCTAAGGAAGAAGGTATTCAACATGAATACCCTTGTAGATCAGAATGAGTAAAATGATTTTAAAAGTTCAAAACAGTCAGTTCCCCGTTACAGTTACCCACATCCTGACCCTGGCTATCTTGGCTAATTTGAATTTTCTGGAATGCTGCCGATCCAGGTTTGACATGCTACATGGAATGAATTTGTTTCCTAATTCTTCTATATTTACACTTTCACCCTCTTACTCCTTCACTTTTTTACTCATTCATTTTATTCATTCTACAAATACAGTATTGATTGAGAAACCTCTCTGTACTAAGTACAGTTTTAGCCACGGGAAGCATATCGGTGGAAAAAATAAAATCCCTGCCCTTTTGGAGGTTGGGTAACTCATTAGTGGGGAGCCAGGCTCTGGGGTCAGACTTCCCTGGAGATAGCCTGGCTCTGCCTGTATAACCTTGGGTAGGTTATTTAAGCTCCAGTGCTGTTTTCTGTCTGTTAAAAGTAGAGAACATTAGTTTCTACTTCATAGGGTTAAATGAGGATCAAATGATTTAGTGCTTGTAAAACCCTGAAAAGAGTACTCGGCTCATACTGGACATTCAGCAAGTTAGCTCTTATTATTATGATAAATAAATGAGTAAATATGAACTGCTCTGTGGAGATAATGCTGTGAAGAAAGCTCAGGTAAGATGAGCTGGAGCGTGAGCGATGTCGGGGTGTGTTGTGCAGCTTAGATAGGCAGGTCAGGGAAGGTATCTCTGAGGAAGTGACTTTCGACCTGAGCTCCGCAGAGAAATTGGTGATCACTTCAAACTGAAGACCAGAAGCCAGAAGAGACTTGAACATGTGTGCGACGAGCAGGCTTCTATCCTGTTTTCCCATCTCCCTAGGCCTCTTTCTGGATTGCTGTGACTGATGGATGGGAAAGAATGATGAAACAGAAGAAAATGGGGATAGGCTGAGAACCAAAATTTAAAACTCAAATCAACTCTTTTCTCCTTTTTTTCCACAATGAAAACAACAGCCAATCAAAGTTCTTAAATAATAGTCTGGTATGTGAATACCAAACAAACTCAGGCCATTAAGCTGGGGTCTCTGACCTACATGATGTATATGTAGATTGCCTTAATTGATTGGTTTCCAAGTCTTTGTCTTGATGAAGTCATGTTCCTTACAAAGTCCAAGAGCTACTCAGACCTCTCCTTTCTGAGGATATGGCCACTGGTTTTAAGATTTTGTGGAAATTAATACCTGATCCTTTTAATTTAATTTTATTTATTTTTAAATTGAAGTATAGTTAATTTACAATGTTGTGTTAGCTGCAGGTGCACAGCAAAGTGGTTCAGCTTTATATATATATATATATATATATATATTCTTTCTCAGATTCCTTTTCATCATAGGTTATTACAAGATATTGAATATAGTTCTAGCTGATCCTTTTTAGATTGCAGTTAAATGATACAGAATAATATTACTAACTATAAAATTATTATTTCTTTAGATCTACAAATCACTCACTTTAATAGAGTTTTCTGTCTTGTATCATGAAGAAAAATGCCCAAATCCCACATTTTGCAGATGGAAACAAACAAATAAAAAAGAAGAGATCCAGGTATAGTGCCAGGGCTCCTTTTAAATGTGAGAAGCAACACAAAATACTGAGAAGAATGAGAGAATATTATAATTTGCAAGTTAAATAAATTGATTTTATTTATCTTGGAGCTTGACTGAAATTAAATTTGCCAAAAAGCCAGATGTGTTTTTACTTCATTTTCATCATTCTTAGCTCTTGGCTATAAAAAAAAAAAAAAAAAAAGACTTGTTTTATTTGTATTTATCAAGGAGCATAATTTTTGATGCAGTTAAAATTTCTGGTATTTTTAAAGGATATGCAGTTAGACAAACTTCTCATTAGAGTTGGATTTTTTTAAAATACTCTCACATAACTTGGCCCCCAGATTCCCTTATCCTTCCACATCCTATCCTTATCCAGCCCAGGGCTTTAGGCACACTGAAGAATTCATCATGCCCTAAATGTCTGCAGACATTTTATTTCTCCTAGTCCTTCAATCCAAACACTCTTTTCTTTATCAGTAGTTAATAGCCTTCCTTTGAGGGAAGGTATCATACATTTTAATTACAGGAAGCAGTAACACAGAGCTTCAGATAGTACGAAAGAAGAAGAATGGACCCATAAAAATACTTGTAAGAAGAGGAAAGAGTGAAATAAAAGTACAGACTAGTAGGCAGTGTGGTGTAGTTTCTAAAACTGTCTGAAAGTCAAGGAAGGACCAGGTGTGGCAATAAAACTGTGTTTGGGGAGTAGACTAACTGTTGCATGAAAAGCTGTCAATGGCTAGCACAGTTATGATTATGAAAATATTTTTAGCTTTTGTTTTTATAAACATGTAATCCTGTTAACAAACAATGACTAGTAAAAAATAAAGTTGCAGAGCAAAGTTTCCGTCAGTCCTGGAAACACCCCTTAGCTTATAGTTTCTATGACTATATGAGTCTCTGTAGTTGGTCAGCCTCAGTAATGACAGTCTGGCACACGTGTCCATGGCCAAATTCTGTTTTCCGTACTAGTGATGATATTTATATTAGCAGAATTTGGAACAGCTTAAGAAGATTCCTTTTGTTTGTATCAGTATTTGATGTGAGAGAATGTATATTATCATTTTATGGGGCGAGCTCAGTTTTCCCTTCTATTTTATGTTAGGTGGATAAGTCAAGATCCTGGATGCTTTTGGGGTGTTTTTGTTTTTTAAATTGATACTGGTTAAATGTTTCCACTAACTTTTACTTCTCTATAACCAATCCAAAATAAATGGTATTTTAGTAACTCTTATTTTTTTCTATCTTTGTTCTACAAATTTCAAAACACTGTTATTCCAAATAAATTTTAACTCAAAAATACAGTAGAAGCTGAAACAGTCAGCCCCCAGTAGTTTGTAGGAAACTGAAAGGTGTATAAATGAAGAATTATTTTTGAAAGTGATACACACATATTTAAAATTTATACATCTCTAAGTTCATTCAATAATTGACTGATGTAGGACCAGGTGGAACAGGTTGGATTTTCCTTCTTTCACAAAATACACCCTTGAAAGTAGAGCAGGAAAGTTGTGCAGCAATTTAATTCAGAATTCTTTCACTGCTTTATTATTTTTTTCATTTTATAGTAACATTAATCATATTTAATTCAATTGCCTTTTTCTCCTTTTTGAAACTGGAGTTTATTGAGTCTTTCCGAAGATTTCAACTTAATTTTCATAGAAACAGCTGCATATTTTCATTCAGTCATAACTTTGTATAACACTTGATTAAATTTAATAATTATAACAAAAAATACACAAACAGAACTGAAAACAATTCTTGGTGAACACACAACTCAACTGGTAGTTGCTAATGGGCACAAGTATACTGCAAAGTTGATTATTAATTTCAAGAAGTTAATAGCCTATGGGTAGCAATAATATAATTCACTGGGAAATGGAGAATCTCAGTTATTCTGGCAATCCAGTTAAATAGAGGTTGACTAAAATAGTGCAATGTTTTCTAACTTACAGTAACATTTTGCTTGAAATGAGTGCAGTTTATAGTGTCAAGTCAAAAACTGGAAAGTATATCTTTGACAATGAATTTTTTGTGACTTTTCAATAATTTATTGATCTGTTAGAAAAGTAACATTAATGAATCATGAAATCTTTTTTTCTTTTCTTTCTTTTTTTTTTTTTTTTTGGCTCTGGACGCGCAGTCTCAGCGGCCATGGCTCACGGGCCCAGCCGCTCTACGGCATGTGGGATCCTCCCGGACCGGGGCACGAACCCTTGTCCCCTGCATCGGCAGGTGGACTCTCAACCACTGCACCACGAGGGAAGCCCATGAAATCTTTTTAGTTAGTTTCATAAAACCAATTAAAATTATTTTCTTTTCGAGAACAGCAGAGTGATTCAGAGTGCAAGCTCTGGATTCAGATGGTTCAGGGTCATATTTCAGCTGTACTGTTTACTGACTGTGACCTTGGGAAAGCTACTTAACCTCTCTGTGCCTTATCCTTTTTTTTTTTCCCACCCATCTAGGTCATCACAGAGCACTGAGCTGAGCTCCCTGTGCTATATAGCAGGTTCCCACTAGCTATCTGTTTTACACATGGTAGTGTATATGTGTCAATCCTAATCTTCCAATTCGTTCCACCCTCTTCTTCCTCCACTGTGTCCACATGTCCGTTTTCTACATCTACGTCTCTATTCCTGCCCTGGAAATAGGTTAATCTGTGCCATTTTTCTAGATTCCACATATATGTGTTAATATATGATATTTGTTTTTTTCTTTCTGACTTACTTCACTCTGTATGACAGACTCTAGATCCATCCACATCTCTACAAATGATCCAATTTTGTTCTTTTTTATGGCTGAGTTAATATTCCATTGTATATATGTACCACATCTTCTTTATCCATTCATCTGTCATTGGATATTTAGGTTGTTTCCATCTACTGGCTATTGTAAATAGTACTGCAATGAACATTGGAGTGCATGTGTCCTTTTGAATTATGCTTTTCTCAGGGTATATGCCCAGTAGTGGGATTGCTGGGTCATATGGTAGTTCTATTTTTAGTTTTTTAAGGAACCTCCATACTATTCTCCACAGTGGCTGTATCAATTTACATTCCCACCAACAGTGCAAGAGGGTTCCCTTTTCTCCACATCCTCTCCAGCATTTGTTGTTTGTAGATTTTTTGATGATGGCCATTCTAACCGGTGTGAGTTGATACCTCATTGTAGTTTTGACCTGCATTTCTCTAATTATTAGTGATGTTGAGCATCTTTTCAAGTACCCCCTGTCATCTGTATGTCTTCTTTGGAGAGATGTCTATTTAGGTATTCGGCCCACTTTTTGATTTGTGTTGTTTTTTTTTTTGTTACTGAGGTCCATGAGCTGTTTGTATATTTTGGAGATCAATCCTTTGTCAGTTGCTTCATTTGCAAATATTTTCTCCCATTCTGAGGGTTGTCTTTTTGTCTTTATGGTTTTCTTTGCTGTGCAAAAGCTTTTAACTTTCATTAGGTCCCATTTCTTTATTTTTGTTTATATTTTCATCAGGAATTTTCTCAAAAATTATCTTCCTGTGATTTATGTCAAAGAGTGTTTTTTCTGTGTTTTCCTCTAAGGGTTTTATAGTATCCGGTCTTACATTTAGGCCTTTAGTCCATTTTGAGTTTATTTTTGTGTATGGTATTAGGTAGTGTTCTAATTTCATTCTTTTACATGTAGCTGTCCAGTTTTTCCAGCACCACTTATTGAAGAGGCTGTCTTTTCTCCACTGTATATTCTTGCCTCCTTTGTCATAGATTAGGTGACCATAGGTGTGTGGGTTTATTTCTGGGCTTTCTATCCTGTACCATTGATTTATATTCCTGTTTTTGTGCCAGTACCATTCTGTCTTGATTACTGTAACTTTGTAGTATAGTTTGATTTCGGGGAGCCTGATTCCTCCAGCTCCATTTTTCTTTCTCAAGGTTGCTTTGTCTATTCAGGGTCTTTTGTGTTTCCAAACAAATTGTAAAATTTTTTGTTCTAATTCTGTGAAGAATGCCATTGGTTATTTGATAAGGATTGCATTGAATCTGTAGATTGCTTTGGGTAGTATAGTCATTTTCACAATACTGATTCTTCCAGTCCAAGAACATGGTATATTTCTCCATCTGTTTGTGTCATCTTTGATTTGTTTCATCAGTGTTTTATATTTTTCTGAGTACAGGTCTTTTGTCTCCCTAGGTAGGTTTATTCCTAGGTATTTTATTCTTTTTGTTGCAATGGTAATTGGGATTGTTTCCTTAATTTCTCTTTCTGATCTTTTGTTTTAGTGTATAGGAAAGCAAGAGATTTCTGTGCATTAATTTTGTATCCTGCAACTTTACCAAATTCATTGATTATCTCTAGTAGTTTTCTGGTGGCATCTTTAGGATTTTCTATGTATAGTATCATGTCATCTGCAAACAGTGATAATTTTACTTCTTCTTTTCCCGTTTGTATTCCTTTTATTTCTGTTTCTTCTCTGATTGCCGTGGCTAGGACTTCCAAAACTATGTTGAATAAGCGTGGTGAGAGTGGACATCCTTGTCTTGTTCCTGATCTTAGAGGAAATGCTTTCAGTTTTTCACAATTGATAATGATGTTTTCAACTGCAAAATGGAGATAATAATGGCAATGAATTAATAGAGCCATGAGCATTAGATGAGATAATATATGCACACTGCTTAGCAGTGTGCCTGTACTATAGAAGGAATTCAGTAAAGAATAGCCATTATTCTTATTGTCATTGTTCTTATTATTTTCATTTGCGTCTAAAATATTTTAAAAGATGGCTGGTTATTTCCAGAATAACTGTGAAACAAATCCTGAGATGGGAACTAGGGAAAGGAAATCAACTAGAAGGATTTGGATGAAGGTGGTCGAAATTTGGCTCTGTCCGCACATTAGAAATTGGAGTTTTTCTTTTTTGTTGTTTCTAAACAAAAAATATATTTTTGACAGTTCTGATTCAAAGATTTCACAAAGTGCATTGATTCAAATTCTAACCAATGATTGACTTGTGTGAAAATAAATAAATACCTCTTTAGTAATGAGTTTTGAAAAATATTTAATAAAACATACCAAATGAACAGTCAGTATTCAAATAAGTTTTTTATGTTTTTTATAAATGCATAGCATATTGCAAATACTGTAAACTAATTGGTAAGTTTTTAACCAGTGGTTTAAATAGAATGGTTTAGAAACCATTCTGTCTGAATTTTCAAGGGAGGTCAATGTTTCTTTGGTATTGTAACACTTGTAATTAATCAGATATTATTTTCCATAAGAGAAAAGATGTTTCTCTTAAAAATAATAAAAATACAACATCAATAAAATGATACTGATGTATCCCTGAATTTATGCCTGCAATATCTGGGAGGATATGTAGGTAACACCCATTACCAAAAAGAAAACTAATCAGATGATTATTTATATATTGTGAAATTGAGAGGACAATAAAAAACATTTAGAAATGTATGTATACATATGTTTATATATATATTATGTATATAAACATTTGAATGCTAATATGAATAGATATATTTCTCTCATACACTCTCTCCCCATCCCACCTTGAATCAAATTTCAGGCCTGTGGCCATTGGGGAATCTCTTTTCTTGCTGTCAGCTCTTTCTCTTTTTACTCCACATGATTTCCTTTGTCTTTCTTACCATTCTTTAGGTGGCTATCATCTCTTTTTCCTTAGTAATGTGAGGTCCTTGTGACTCAGCTATTCCTGGTTCTGTCCTCAGGGAGCTGCTCAGATGTATCACTGATGAAGGCTTTAAGTCCTTCAGATTCCCCAAACATCCATTTACAAAACAAACAGATCTTCATATTCTGATATTGGCTGCTTCTCATGGTATTACTTTAACATGTTGTTAGGTTGATAGGTGGTGGGAACA
The DNA here is from genome assembly GCF_937001465.1 of Orcinus orca. Classification (NCBI taxonomy): domain Eukaryota; kingdom Metazoa; phylum Chordata; class Mammalia; order Artiodactyla; family Delphinidae; genus Orcinus; species Orcinus orca. The sequence goes on from NC_064562.1 coordinate 133,772,196, forward strand.
AAACAAGTTTGTTGAGTGAAAAGAAAATCCCTTTCTGTCACAGTGGAATAAATCAAATTCAGTCCTGTTCCAAGCTCTGCAACTGAGATGAGTCTATACAATTTTAGTTGTCATCTAATAAAGCTGAAAATGTTTCATTCAAATGATTTCTAATGTTTCAGAGCCCAAACTAAGTCATGAAGACTTTTGGAAAATGCTCACCATTTTAGTTGGGCTCTTTCAGATTTTATTCATTATTAGAATATGTAACAATAACAACAGTCATTCAACTTAAAAACAGCACAAGGCCTATAAAAATTCCCAACAAGAAGAGGCTGCACAAAGGGAAATACAGGAAAGCTGAAATGACAGGACTGGTTTCAGATACTTAGTGGTGAAAGGTCTTAAAACCTTTGTTTTCTTCAAGGCAGATTTTGCTCAGAGACCGAGATTGTCTTTGCCAATAATTTATTTAACACAGGTTCACTGTAGGAATTATAGTTTATAATAATATTTTACAAGGCAGTAGAATACAGAAAAACTTCTCTTAATAAGATAATAAAGAAATAACCTACTGCATAGCAGTGATAGATAATTACGCTATTGTTCCAGGCAAAGGGGAGATGAAAGAAAGTCCAAATTTAGTTGAGGAGTACCTTTCTATGAGTTGGTTCTCTGTAGAATCAGTCCTTCCAACTAAAAGCTGGGGATCAGCTGCTGGCTTAGGTACCTCATTTCTGGGGCATGAAGCTAGTGGGCAACAGTACCAGTGTTGGCAGGCAAGGTGGCAGCTCCAAAGGTTATTACTGTATGGACAGTTACACAACTTGTGCCACTGCCTCTGAAGAGTAGCCTTGCTAAGGCAAGAACTGATGTCCCTTCTCTTCCTGAGACTATCGCACAGTTTAACACCACTGCTGACCAAGAGTAGCCTGGCTGTAAAGGGGCAAGTGTCTCAAGATCTTTAGAGAGCTATTTAGATCAGCAAAGAGTAGCCTTGTCCAGACTGAACACTCTTCAGTTGCTGGTCAAACTTATTGATATTTAAAGTTCAAAAGTCTGTCATGTGACTTTTACTGTGGTGTCAATGATGAAATAGTCCTTTCCACTCCAGGTGTGAGAATTTGATAAGTAAGTCTTAATATCTAACTTCAATTTTATCAAAATGATTTATTCTAAAGAAGTTTAAACCATGAACAACTTTGTCCAAAACAAGATTTCAAAACATGGATTTGAAATCATAACAAGTCAGTATACAATGTTAAAGTCATTTATCTTTAACCTGGGAGCAAAGAGGAGTTTCATGGGAAGGCATACCTTGGTGATGCTGCAGACTGGGTGCCAGTCCACCGCAGTAAAATGAATACTACAATAAAGCCAGTCACACAAGGTTTTTGGTGCATATAAAAGTTATGTTTACACTAGACTATAGTCTGTTAAGTGTGCAATAGCATTGTGTCTTTAAAAAGTGCATACTTTAATTAAAAAATACTTTATTGCTAAAAAAAATGGTAATCATCATTTGAGCCTTCAGCGAGTCCTAGTGGTAACTTCAGAGATCACCGTAAGAAATATAATAGTAATGAGAAAGTTTGAAATTTTGCAAGAATTACCAAAATGTGACACAGAGACATGAGCTGAGCAAATGCTGTTGGAAAAATGGCACCAGTAGACTTGCTCCTCATGGGGTTTCCACAAACCTTCGGTTTGTAAAAAATGCAATATCTATGAAGCCGAAGAGAACAAGGTATGCCTGCCTGTACTGTCGCAAGTGTCTTCTTAGGATCTTAGAAATAAGGAGCACATGATTACCTGCAAATAGCTCTTAATGGATCTGAGCAGAGATATGCCAAGGCAGATATCTTTGTGATTATATATCTTAGTGATTGTCATCCATGTAAACCATTATTTGAAAAGGCTCTCTAACAGTTGAAAATTTTACATTATTTGTTTTTTATTTTTGCACTCATATTGCTATTTTATTTCTTCTTTTAATGCTTGAAAAACCCTTATGATTATTCTATCATATTTCATTGTCTTAAAATATGTTATACTGAAGTTTGAATTTTTAAAAACTTCCCTTTGATCATAAGGTCCTAAGTGTTAAATTCTTTTTAGATTCAATTATATTTGTTATTAGTACACAGTGAATCAAAACAAAGTAGATTTATTATAAATTTTTATAAATAATTATTAAATATCAAAACTGAAATTTTGAAATACAAGAAATACATCTCTTTGTTCTTTGAATATTTTATTTTGGGAATTTTCAGATCTACAGAGAAGCTGAAAGAAGAGTACCATAGTCATCTTCACAGCTTTCACTTAGATTCACGAGTTGTTAATGTTTTGGCACATTCACTTGAGGAGAGATCAAGTACATATAATATAGAATGACATTTTGTTTCCCAAGTTTATACCAGCCCCAGGTTTAGAATGAAATCCTATTTATAAGTTGTAGTTCCGGCACCCTCCCTGTTTTGGTAGGATTTACAGTCCACCCAAAAGTCTCCCACCTCCTCCCTTATTCCTGAGATGTCCTGGATTTGTCTCAGATGTGCATATGAGTAAGTTTGTTGGTTACCACCTGGAACCTACTATTACCTTCTCTATACATAGCCCTCCGTGAAGAAATATACTGTATCCATAAAGGTGTGACCTGGAAACTTCCCACAGTCCCAAGTATGCCCACAGGTACCTAACCTTCCCACCAGGCATCAAGAACTCGGATCCAGCATCTCCTTAGCAGAGCACCACTGCCCCTAGTAAATAATGCACGTTTCTCTCTCAGGCTATTACTGCTGTTCTGTGTTTTCTAATGTTCTTGATGCCTTGGAACCAAGTCCATTTATAAATGCTTCCCTGTTCCTTCTGTCATGTTATACAAATCACAGAGGTACCAAAACAGCTGTTTTCCCCAATACCTTTTTTTAGAAAAATAAAACAACTATTTATATTTTACCCTACAGCGTTAATACCATCACCAAAAGACTCAAACATGAATTCCTGGGGAACCTGGCTATGGACAGATTCCTCGTCACCATCTTTCAGTGAAGTAAAGTCCATTTTTCTCTCTGATTTCCAAAGCGTTGTTATTGGGCCTGATTTGCCTTCCTTTGTTCTCACACAGGGAAAGTTCTATTCAGCCGGCTCTTCAGTCTCTCATGCAAGTTGACCCCTAATGAACCTACCATATTTCAATACCTGTCATGGACACCACTCCAGCTTAAGGTCTTCCCCAGCATTCAGGCACATTCACGCCCATACATAAACAACGCATCTATGAGAGCCAGAAATTAAATCCCAAGTTAGCATGTCTGCACATATGTGTAACATGGTAATTCAAAATAAGAAGAAAATTAATTTAGGAACAAAGTTAACAGAGAAATAAATTTATTTATGGTCAACCTAATTACACTCTTGAAGTAAGAAAAAAGTATGTGATTTGGGTTGTTGGTGAATTCTAGGAACAAACGCCTTTTGTACCTTTTGCTAGTACAACTAATAGCTAGGAAGGGGGAACAGCAAGCCTTGTAATTTGGATAAATTTTGGAATTTCTATTCATTTTGAAACCAATGAAGGAAACTAAAAACTTAGTTTACTTCAGTGCAATTGTGGTAGTTTGGGGTTTTCTAGAAGTGTCTATGAATTTTTTAAAGCTTGGGAAATTGTTCCCCCCTGAATGTACACATGAATGAACACACTAATTCTGAGAAGTGACCGACCTTTACCTTCCAGTTTTTGTGGTTTCTAATGGTATAATGATGTCTAGTGCATGCATTTAAAACTTTTGCCGGATTTAAAACAGAAACATATTTAAAAATTTCATTGACTGATTTCACATTCTTGTCTAATTGTGTTTTCATTTTAGAAAAACAAAAATAACCAGGGGCTGTTTAAAGACAAACTAATTAAAACAACCTTTCTTTAAAGGTTTTTCAATGTAGCTTATGAAGGTTAAACATTTAAATTAGGGAAATGCCTTTTTTTCCCTGAATTGTCTTTATTTTTGAACTTGGGTGCTGGGAGCTTAGAATATGGAACTCTGCCCAACTTATATGTTGTAATAATTTATTAATTATTTCCACTATTTCTTCATTTATTCAATACATAGTAAGAGAAAAATAGTAACTTTACTTACACCATAAGACAGTTGGTAAGGCATTCTGTGAGTGCATTCCTTGTTGTTAGAGAGGGAACAGTTGTAAAAGAACTGTTTCTAATGTTAAAATTTCTAAATTAAAAAAAACTAAAAACAGTAATTTGTCCAATTTCAGGCAAAATCATTGCTTTCTAACTTGCACTAGCCGATTGAAACTGGTTGGTAGGTGCTGTAAAATGCCCACCTTTCCTTATTTCTCTTTTCATTTTATATTTTTGGAGAAAAGAGGGCAACATTCCACAAAGTCCCACACTTTCATTCCTTTGTTAACACCATGTTCATCTGACTGGCTTCCCATTTCATTACTTCTGTCTTGTCTTCATATATTAATTTTGCTTTACTCTTATCTCCTCTCTAATGAAATATTCATATAACTTTCTTTCCCTCTAAATAGACTGAAATGTAACCTTCAAATGAGAGCCAGGAGAAGAAACAATGGTGCAATGTTTTCTTAATCTTTATAAATAACACTGTACTAAAATTTGAGGTTTCTAATTTGGTTGTTTTTTCTTGCAGTTGAATGAGTTAAATAATTAAAAAGAAAATTTACACTTATTGAAATTTTTGAAAAATTAGATTTTTACTCCAAAACAATACTTACATATTTTATGTTTCAGCATTTTCAAAGATCTTTAGAGCAAGAATTAATTTAGATACGTCTTATCCATCAGCTGTAATGAGATGAATTTTGAGTTTGCAGGATATAAAAGAGTTTCACTTGGGAATTCCCTGGCAGTACAGTGGTTAGGGCTCCGCGCTTTCACTGCCGTGGGCCCAGGTTCAGTCCGTGGTCAGGGAACTAAGATCCTGCAAAATGCGTAGCGTGGCCAAAAAAAGAGAAAAAAAAGTTTCACTTGACAGCTATGGTCATGTATTCTGATAATACATATTATTGTTTTATATTTTTTTATTTGTAATCTCTGAAAAATAAATGCCATGTTGACACTAAGCACTCAATAAATCCTCAGCAGTTAAACATGGCTCCTGGTCCCCAGAAGCCCTGCCAGGACTTGGGATTCAAGAGAGGGTAAAGGGGCGGGGAGAGTGAATGAGTACATAGATAAGCATGGATGGCAGGGTTGTGAGATATTTTTGCTTGAGAGCACTGAGTTTAAATTTGTCTATATTTTGACTTTAGAATCTCGTTAAATTTGGTGTTGTTTTAACCTGTATTTTAAGAAGATCTATTCTGTATTGTCTAGAATTATTTAAATTACTGAGGATCCTATTATCTTCTTGGGGTTATATAATACAGATATGTATGTAAATATTCTGACACTCATTTGCAAACATGTTACAATTTTAATTCCCACTAAGCCTACTCTAAGTTTATGCTTCACGTAACATAAGAGTATGTTCCCCAGTTCATTTTTCCATGTGTGCGATAGTTTAGAACTCTTTAACATTAATTCTTTAGAACTGAAGTTTCTTAAATTGATCTCAGTCAAAAAACAAGTTTGTATTCAGAAAGTTTAGGGAAAACAATTCCAATTCAGACGTGAGTGTGTATGTATCATTTATTTTCCTTTAGTATAATTAAATCAATTAATTTTCGTAGCATATATTTAAAAGTGAAAAGAACATTTGACTTTTAAAGGAAAACTTTCCGTAAGGCATTCTCACGAAAGCAGCTTTACTGACCATTTGGAAACATTTATTTTTTAAACAAAGTGGTAAAGCAGAAATGGGCTTACCAGGCAGAAAATACTGCTCTGGGACAAAATTTCAAGTCTCTTGATAAAAAATACAATTGTGGTTAAATTCATGGGTGGCTTGTTTTGCTTTTGTTGCCAAGTGTTGGGAACCAGTGGTCTATGGTGACTGGCAGCCGTTCTCCAGGGACTTTTAAAGCATGTGACCTTCTAAGCTCTAGGACTGAGTTTTAGAGTTACCTGAAAAGCTGTCTCATTGACCAGACCTATGTTCACTACCATCTTGTGCCTGGCTAAACAAGATGGCCAGATTAGGAAATGTTTCTGAACAGATTTATGATAAATGGATCATTTGATTTATTTTTAGTAACTTGAATGGAAACTTTGAGAATATATTTTCAGAACAATTTTTATATTTGAATTAGATACAAGACTAGGGACAGTTACTTTTATGAGTTGGGGAGGGTGGTGGTCTGCTTTCATTTCTTACTATTACTTTTTAAATCCTGAATGATCCCTGCAAAATATTATCATCCTTGTCTTTGTAGATGGGAAAAAAGAAGACCAGAAAAGAGTGAGCAGCCTGAAGGTCACACACAACTAGTAAGTACTCAAGCTCAGGCTTGCCTTTCACCAAAGTTTGTTTTTCCATTAAATCGCATGGCCCCGTCCTCCAAATATGGTACCTACCAGAATGTCCTTTAGAGATATTTAGAAATAAAAAGGTCACCGTTGGAAGCAGTACTAGATGAATAAACTCTAGGCTTTCTTCTGTTTACTCAGTGAGGTGTGAAATTATCCAAGCATTTCCTCACTAGCTTATAAAAAATTAGAACCTTTTCATTGTGTTCAATTTGAAACTTATGCAGAAGTTCTTGTGAATTTAGTTCTATATGTGATTGAATACAGGAAAAAGTGTTTAAAATTATAGCATCTTTTATAATGCTATAATTAATCCAGGATCATTCTCCAGAAAGCTACCCAATGAAAATATAAATAGCTTTTAAACAGTCTTTTTTTTTTTTTCTTTTTTTCCAAAATTGTTCACAGTTCTACTGTTAGCCAGTTAATGTTTTTGGAGGAACTGTTTGGAGTAATAATAGAACTGAAAATGAACACAGTGAAGATGTCAAACATTGTTAATCTAGTGTTCCATTATAAATATGCTAATGTAACATATCTGGCAGGAGTTGGAATTTCTAACATGTAGCATACTGATGCATAATGAGTTTATGCTATATAGCTATTCCACAGAGTTTAGCAAATCCTTCAGTTTTTGGCAAACTTTAGTGTGATTAGCAACTTTCTGAATCCCTTTCTATCTTTTAAGGTAACATTCTTGGATTTGAATTGTTCACTGATGTCGGTGGATCAGAGTCCTGGGTGTTAATGTAGAGAGAATGAAGGGTCACAGGTTAGAGACCTGTGGAAAGTGCTAACTGCCCATGTACGTCTGCTCTGTGTAACATCTGATTAGGCTTGTCACATTCAGCAAAGCTACTGAGAGCCTGGTGGAGTTTGCCATAGATTGTAAATTCTGGGAATGCCTATGGAAAAAGACCTTTGTTCATCTCAGTGTGGATTTATTTCTTCCTCTCTTTGATCAGGGAAGAAAAAATTTTTTATTGTTGGTCTCTGTAATTGGTTCTCACATCCTTCTTTCCATATCGGTAAACAAACTGATTAGCTGTTCCTGCTGATAACTAAATAGGGGTGGAGGAATGGAGAGTAGTATCCATGAAATAAACCTAGAGTCAGGATGTGGTCACCTATTTCAAAACCTTGGAGATTATTTGTAACCTCATACAGTTTCCACCTTGTAATGTCTAACACTCAGAAGAAAAATACTTGGTTGGATTTTGAAATATTCTGACCAATTTTTTTTTTAATAGATTCTCCTGAAAATCACTTAAAATAGCTAGGGTGGTGGGAAAAAAAAAAAAAAGAGATAAACCAAATAGGACCTTGGTTTCCTCCTAGATAGATAAAAGAGACCTTATGCTACTGGCATTTTATCTGTTTCTGTGTGAGGCTAAGCAACCACCATGGGCTACTTCTTCTTGACTCACAGATGAACACAAGTAGCTGATGGAGTTTTATTTACACAGTTGAGGACGGAACAACACGACCTTCAGTGGATAGCAGGGGTTCATGTTTCATAGCTTTAAGGCTTTTTCTTAGAGACATCCCAAATAATCCAGGTTTCCTTAAGACCCCGGGCATGTCACCTCAACCTGGAATTTTGGGGGCTCAACCAATGTTTATTTTTTTAAATCATTTGTTTGCTCAAAAAGGATGTTCATTTAAACTTAAATAATATATTACTTATTTTTATGTCTGTTTCTTAAAACTGTCCCATGGAAAAGTCCCTTTTCAAGCTAGGTTCTAAAGGAAAGGCCTGCAGATTGCCCTTTCTCAGTTCTGTTTTCATTCCAGCTTTGGAGTATTAAGGGATTTGGGAAGTTAAGATAAGATCCCCAATCCTAACAAGCCTCACTTTTATCCAAACAAAATTTAAAACCCAAGTAAGGGTGTCCATTATACTGAAGCAAATCAAAGGCACTACTAAACTTTGTTGCTTAAAAGCCAGATAATGGTTAAGTGGTTAAATGCTGAACACATGTATAAATAAACACCAGGACAAGAATTTTCTTAATAAGAATTTTGGTAAGAAATTTAAGAAATCTTAAAGTGGAAAGTATTTATATTTTCCCGCTTCAATTCTTATTTCCATTTTGTTTCCCTAAATAACTAATTATACATTTGCCACAATCCCCATAGAGATTAAGTTTGGGGGCATATTCTAACATACCTTTCTTTTAATCTCTTCCAATTCAGTTCACTAAATTGCTCTCATGCCCTCTGCTCACACACAGATTTGAATGGTATTTACTTAGAACTCATAAGGAAAAGCCATCGTATGTTATCAATGTGTATTTGAAAATATATAAATTATACCACATACCAAAGACATAATTCTGTTTTTAATGGATCCACCAAAAACTGAATTGTCCTTTCCAGCCAAAGACAATGTTTGATGTTACAAAAGAGATGGAAAACTTCTCTTAGAAGTCCCTTAAAAAATTGTTTCTTGGCGGCTTTATAAGATAAGCACTACAAAATTGAACTAAATAATTTATCATTTTAATTAAGTGATTTTATACAATGCATTGCTTTGAATTTCTCACTTCTCTCATACTTGCTATTACAGTATCTACTTGGGCATTTTGAATATGATAAAATCACTCTTCTCTGGAACTATAAACTAACAGTGTTCTTAGCATTTACACTCAACATGCAGTGAAATAAATCATTAAAGTATTTCTTAGTAAAACAAAGACAAATCTGGAGAAATCTTTGCTTAGTTGATTTCCTATATTTACATTGCTTTTTGTTTCTGATAGTTGTTTGGCATCGCATATGGTAGCACAAAAGCAAATCCAGAATCTTGTTTTAGCTTAAAACATTGGATAAAATGTGATAAGTACCACACTCACATGGAGGATTGAGAGGCTAAAGACAATGCATTTATTGTACTATCCTTTAAAATTATTTTAACAACATTAAACAATGACAATTTATTTAACATTTATCATTGCTCCTGGGAGAAAAGGTGTAATTTTTAAAAATTTCACATGCTTTACATAAAACAAACATATCTAATAGTAAATTTAAAAATTTTAAATCATAGATAATTACTAGTGTTGAAACAACTTTGTTTAGTTTTGTTTGGTAAGAAAGATTTCTCTTATAAAATATGCATTATTTTAAATAAATAATTCCACAAAAATCCTAGGATCAAGAAAGAAATTCCTGTGGCTTGATTGTCTCAGGCAGGTGATGTGAGATGGGGATGCAAGTAATTATGGTCTTTTGAGATTCTGATCTTGTTTCCAGACTGCATTTGTTCCTTTTTATGTAAACAGCAGATAACTTGAACTGATTGTCAGGTCTGTTAAGTAAAAAAAGAATCAAAGCTACTGAGGAAAAAAGGTATATTTCATAGGGTTACTAAATTCACAACAAAGCTTTGAAAGTTATTGTTGAACATGTCATTTATTTTAGAATAAGCCAGCATGGAGTGAGGATGGAATTAAGTTTGCTTCAGGTCATCATTATTATAAGCTATTACTAAGATATAAACACAAAAATGTTTGAAATTCTGGTATAGAACAAGGAACTTGCACAATTGTCCTTGTCCAGTAACTAAAATATTACTTGGTAAGATGAACAAAGACTATTTCTTGTAAGAATGACACTGAATATTTTAAAGAAAAGAGATCTGTTGACTTTATGTGTAGATGGTTTCAATTTAGAAAAGACTATTTGGGAATTTGTCCATCGCAGTTTATTTATCCACTTTATTTTCTCAAAGTCCCTCCTACTGGAAAGCATTTAAGGGTTATTCTTCTTGAAAGAGTTATATGGACTATGTGTGTCCTCTCATTGTTTCAATTAAGGGCCCTCAGCTGTTTTTCTCATTGTGAAGTGAAAAACAAAGAATTAATTTGTTCTCTTCTGTTAAAGGTCTATTTTGCAAAGGCCAGACGTTTTGTATATTCACATGGAAAGATGGGAACTTTATGTGAAATGTCTATATTCTTGCCTAAGGAAATGTGCAGAATATATTAACTTATGGTTTTTATAAGAAACTCTTTCTGGCACTTCAGTGGGTTTTTGGATTATGGTATACATTATGGATGGATCTGGTACCGTGTAAGTGTTTAAGGCAAGGCACATCATGGTTAATTTATGCGCTGTCCGCTTGTTTTAATCATATGAAAAAGAAAGGTGAATCTTTTTGAAGAAGCTTTGGTGATACTAAATAACAGCCAGATACCACCAATAAGCCAGATACACTTATGTCTGCACTGGACTGAACAGTTTAAGAAAATATAAGGAGTGAATAGACCCATTTTCTTCAACAATTCATATTTTCTAAAAAAAGAAAAAATCATAGAAAAATAAATGCAGTTTTCATGGCTTATATGTTTCAAGTCCATAAACACATAGGCTATTAAAAAAAGTTCCATAAGGGAATTCTAGCCTATTTCCTCTGATAGGAAAACTTCATCTTTTAAGTATCTTACGTTTGATTAAGTGTAAGAAATGAAAAGTTTACGCAGGCCAGATGAAGGGTATACAACCTGCTTGCATAATTATAAAGTAAATATCGTTTATTGTGCTCTTATTCTGTGTTAGAAAAATGATAGATTTACATCCACTTTAAAAAATCCTGATAATAATCCTATAAAGAATGGATTGTTTTCCTCATTTTATTGATGGGGAAACTTAAGATCCCAGAGATTAAATGACTTCTCCAAGGTTTCACCACTAATGCCTTGCCTTACTAGGATACATGGCAACTACAACTCTTCTTTCTTGTGTATCAGACTGCCTCTTTTATGTAGTCAGGCACTCGTAATACTCATGTCCAAGTCAAGGTTCTTATAAGAAATAGAAAATGTACTCTAAAAGTTTTCAGAAAAGAATCAGTTGAGGAGGATATTATTTTAAATGCCTGTAAGATCTCCATAAGAATTCAGGACAAGTTGAATTTGTAGCCCTTTGGAAGAGCTCCAGAGAATGCTCTCTCTCTCTCTCGTCTCCATTTCTCTTCGTAGCACATAAATGCTGTGCTTTTCATAGTGTTACCAGCTCCCACTCATCCTCTCCCAGTCTTCTTAGTGTGCAGGACTGCGGCCAGCATCCCCATTGCTGCCTATTAGAAAGTCTCTGCAAGCCTCTGATTGACCCCAGGTTATATTTTGGAGCCAGGGCACTCAGTTCAAGATCTCAGGGCTAGGCTTTCAATCTCATTGCTGGTCCAATCAGATCTAATGGCAGGAATGATCACACACTCTCTCTGCTTACTTGGAGGGGCACAAGTGCACATTCAGATATATCTGGTACAACCCAGAACTTCTGTTTTCCTGGGATTTGGGAATTTTATTTGCACTTTTCTGTTCCATAATTATGAGGAGCATGAAGAATTTAAGTTCACACAGGACACTGCAGAGTTGATGATTCAGTAGATGCTTTACATTTAGTGATTGGTTGGTGAAATATTTTGAGTTTCTGGATTCTAAATGAATATGTTTAAAGAATTAAAGAAGCTTTTTATAGGCCTTTTCTCCATGGGGAAGAAAATAGAGGTTATGTTCTCTTTTGCTGGTCACTAGAGTTCCCTTAAGAGTAATGTTCTAGAGGAAATGTGAGACGATATTAGTACCATTTTTCTCTTGCCTGGAAAATGGTAAACATGTCCATAGAGAAGAAAACCTCCCCATAGATTACTTTGTTTCCATTAACTTTAGTAATTGTTCTCTTTTTCAATTGGCTGGATTAAAAGAAAAGATAATTCATAACAATACAAGAGAATTTAATTGAAAAGCCTAGGGATATTCTTGCATAGTAAAGAAGCAATTCAAAACGTTAGTCTGTGCTTAGATATATTCCTAATGAAATTTTAAGCATTATGAAGTTTGTTAACCTCTCACCATATTGTAGCAAGATATTTATTTGTCTTTGAGGTTTGTGTTGATAGCTCTTAGTTATAAAGGACACCAAAGCACTGATGTTAGTAAAACCCAAAGAACTAAAACTAGTCCGATAAGAAACACAGGCTTGTGTCATCAGTAGTGTACATTTTCTGCCAGTCTTTACTTCTAGTACAAAAATATTTCCCAAGAAAAAGACTAGCTACAATTGGAAGACGCTTTAAACTGTGATGCCTTTGCATCATTTATTCATTAATCTTATTGAATAGTTTAAATTAAAATTACATTTGTAATAGCTGTAGCTATTGCTTGATTATGCTGCTACTACAAATGAATTTCTATAGACTTGATTATAAAACAATCCAGAATAAATTTATTTTCCTATTTTACCCTTTTCAGTAATATACTACTTATAAAATAAAGACAAAGGTTGTGCGTTGAAGTTATGACTATATATGAAGGCATTTTATCCTGTTTTTGGCTTTGGAAAATTTCAAGACTTTGTGAAAATATCTCCAAACTACGTCATCGTATGTTGAGGAAGTGATTAGACCATCCCAGATTTTAAGGTGCATAGTTTTATAGTTTAGATAGATTTCTTGTCAATCATCTGTTTCTTCTTCAAATGCCAGTAAGTCACTTTATGGTAGACTGAAATTGAATATTTTATCTTTATGTAGTGTGAATTTCAATTGTATAGGATTTTGGGGAAAAGAACACCTGCACATCAACAACAAAAAAGGAAATCATGGAAAATATTATCAGAGTTGTCATATCTTCAGCTACTGATTTTTTGTTTTTTAGAAATTCAAAATATAAAATAAGTAAATACATAAGCAAGCGTACACACACACACACACACAGACACAGACACACACACACACGCATGTACTCATACTGTTATCTGGGCCTGAAGTCAGATTAGCCCCAAAGCGTAGTCCAAGCGGAATACTAGATAGCTCATATACTTGGCCTCCCAAAAGCAATGAAACTGTATCATTGGGTGCAGTGGCTCTTCGTGTGTATCATGTATTGTAGGGAAAAAATTACTGGACTTAACATACATAGTACAGCTAAATGAATATTAGGCAAAACATCAGTGGATGGAATATAAGCCTGGCTCAGTCTGTAATCTTTCTGAACCTCAGTTTCAATGTTTGTAAAGTGGTAATAATTGCTTGCCTTACTTTACTACATTAATACAAAGGGTAAAATGAGATGATATATGTGAGAGTGCTTTGTTATCTAGCCCACACTCCACATAACTGAGATATTATTTGGGGGAGTCAAGAGACTAAGTTATGTTTATGACTGCATTTTGGACAAAGCTTAAAAAGAATGTCTGTGTATGTTAAAGGTAATATGGTTGGATATTGGAGAAAGGTTTGGGAAGTTATTGGGTTGTGTTTTGGCTAGAAACTAAGTCACACAATTCACACATCTTTTTAAATATGTTTTCCAAGTGACACATGCAAGTAATTTTAAAAAGTCAAATAATTTAACAAGATTTATTTAAAACAAAGAGTTATCTCCTGTCCACTCTGCACCCAAATACATAGAACACATCCCTAGCTACCTCAAAGGTAGCTATTTTCAACTTTTAGATACTTAGCTAATTATTTGTTTAGTATTTAACCCTGTATTTCTAAATAACATATCATACTGTTCCTTGATATTTCATCTTAACTTTCCATGGGTGGAAGATAAGACTTCGGCTACCTTTCACACCATCCACCTCCCAGACACACACACACGTATACTCGTATGCATGCACACTCCTGTGCACACCTATCTTTGCGTACACACACATATACATGCACACTCCCGTGCACACCTATCTTTGCAGCCTACTCACTAGTACACACATGTACACTCGTGTGCATGCACACTCCTGTGCACACCTATCTTTGCGTACACACACATATACATGCACACTCGTGCATACACATTCCCATGTGCACCTATCTTTGCACACCTACTCACTAGTACACACACACAGCCTCTGACATCAACCTAATATAGTTACAACATGAGTTTTGGTTGAAAAAATAGTTTTTACATTATTATGAATCTGTAATATTATTCACTACTGATGCTTACCATTATGTTTTTGTACAAAGGTTTTACTTTCCCTGATGTTAATTATTTTATATATTTGTTTGTTTCATTTTCTATATACTAATCACTAATTAATTCCCAGACTTTCCATCATAAGTGTAATCCTCATCTCAATAATTTCAAATACATCAAGCATCCCACCAAATTTGGCTTCTTGGGGATCTCTCCCTGAGCCCGCTGTCCTCCCACTCTCATTTTCTAGCTGTGATTCTGAGATCCCCCTTTGTCTTCACCCAAATTATTAATTACCTGTGCTTCTTTCCTCTCTTGATTCTTTAATTCCAGGATCTCATGTTTTATCCTTCCTTAATTTAGTCTCATTCTATTGGCACATACCTCCAGTAATATCCTAAGAAATGGATTTAGCTGGGGATTCATTTTTTCTGAAAATTTGCGTATCAGAATATGTACTTATTCTACTCTCACACTTACTAATAGTATCACGGGACTTAGAATCCAGCGTTGAAAAGTATTTTCTTTCAGAACTTTTGTTATTGCTCTCTCTCGCTGCTACTAGGAAGTTTCTGATGTCTAGTCCCTTGTTTGTGACCTGAACTTTTTCTGTCTAGAGGCTTTTAGGATGCTCTTGTTATTTTAAGTATTGTATCATTTCAAAATGTTGGGCTTTGCTATTATCTTTTTCTCACTGTTTCTTTGAACCTTTGTCGGCCCTTTAACACTGGAAACATATATTGTTCGCTTTCTTGATTTTTTTCTTAATAATTTCCTCTGCATTATTTTTTCCATTCTCTCTTTTAGAAATTCTTATCATTCATAAATTTAGTTTGAGATAGTTTCTGTAAATTTCTTAGCTGCTCTCTCTCTTTCTCTCTGGAAGAAGATTTATGATTTAACAGTAACTTCTAAGCTTTCTATTTTTTGTAGTATCACCTTCATAATATTCAAGAACTATTATTTGTTGTTGGAATATTCATTTTAATAAGACCTGGTTTTGTTTTATATATACATATATTCAGTCATTCAAAAAATATTTTTGAGCACCTAAGTCCCAGGTACTGTTTTAGGTACTGGAAAAACAGAAGAGAACAAAGTAAATAAATAACTTTTTGTTCCTGGGATTTACATTCCAGAAGGGAAGACAGTCAAAAAATGAGGTGAATTACTAAAACATATATGTTAGATAATAAGTCCTTACAAGGAAAACAAGCTAGGAAGGGGAACATGAACTTGTGGGGAAGGGGAATTGACATTGGAGATAGGGTGGCTATCTGTCTATCAAGGGAAAAGCATACAGAGAAGATGCTGAAGGAAGTGGGATAAGAAGTCATTTTTGAATATTTGTTGAAGGTTTTAGATCCCACGGGAAATGAGTGCTTGGAATGTTGAAATAGAAGCAAGAAACTTGAGTGTAGGGAACAGGCGAGGGGAAGCTGGCAGCAGGTGAGGTCTCAAGAGAGGTAGGCTGACAGACCACTCATGTAGACCTGGAGGAATTTTGGATTTTATTCTACATATAAGCAGAAGCCAGTTGAGTATTTTGAACAAGGAATTGGCAGGATTTAATTTGTTTTTAAGGAATCTTTCTTATAGCTATGTAGAAAATAGCTTAATAAAAATAGATAAGATAATAATACTGACTGACATTTATATATTTCTTATTGTTTGTCACACTCTGTTCAAAGTGCTTGATCTATGTTGTTAAGTCCCAACAACAATCCGTGAGTTAGATACTATTATCTTCCTCCTTTTACTGGTGAGGAAACACAGGTACGCGGTCATTAAGTAATTTGCCCAAGGCATACGGCAGGTAACTGGCTCATCTAGGATATAAATCCTTGCAATGCACTTTCAGAATCTGAGCTCTAGCCCGGAGCTCTCTTGGAGAGGTGACAGAGTGTGTGCAGGGCTATTAGTTTGCAGTAGTCCGCGTAAGTGAGGTTGGTAATTTGGACAAGGGTTGTAATGGTAGAGTTGTTGAGAAATTGCTGAATGTGAGAAGGGTTTGAAGGTAGAGCTGTCAGGATTTGCTGACAGATATGTGGGGAAAAAAGACTCATGGTCAAGGAAGACTGAGTATTTTAACAGTTAGGTAACTGAGGTTCCATTCACCAGGATACGGAGCATTGTGAAGGTAGGTTTGGCAGGAGTAAATCAAGATTTTGGTTTGAACATATTGCATTTTAGATGTCTGTTAAGCAGTCCAGTGGAAATACCACAGAAGAACTAGATATTGTTGAATTCTGGAATTTAAAATAGGTTAGGAATGGGATACAAATTTTAGACACACAACGTATATTTGGTATGTAAAGCAGCTGAGGTGAATGAATTCAGCTAGGGCAAGTAGCGATAAAGAGGTTTGAGCACTGAACCCTGCATCATTGCAACACGTCAAAATCAAGATATTCAGAAAAGGAGGCCAGGAAGAGAGCCACCAGTCAAACGGGGAAAACTATGAGATCATAGAGACTCAGAGGTCAATTAAAGTATGCTTCATGAAGGAAGGATTGATCAACAGAAAAAAAGTGCTTTTGAGGGATTGAAAGAGTTAAGGACTGAGAAGTTCTTATTGTATTTCAAAATATAGTCATGGGTCACATAGAAAAGAGCATTTTTAGTAGAGTGGTAGAATAGATTGAAAGAGAATGGGAGGAGAATAGTGGATAGAGCAGAGTATAGGTAACTCTGTTGAGAGTTTTGCTCTAAAGAAGAGAAAAATACTGAAGGAATGGGAATGGTCCAGTAAGTGGATGACATTGCTGATGTAAAAGAGTGATGCAATAATTGCAAAAGCAAAGGTCATGAGTAGGAGAGAGGGTATGAGATCCAGTGCACAATGGAAGAATTGACCTTAAGAACAGAGATAGTTTGTTCATTATAATCATATTTGGGAGTGGGAGAATATGGATGCTCCCTTTTATTTTCACCTATTTATTCAATAAAATAGAAATGTAAGGCACTCAGCTGAGAGTGATGAGCAGGAAGGATATTTTGCCTGTTTGAGGAGAGAAGAGAATGGGTAAACCAGTTTCAGAGAGTGGGAGAAAGAATGGGCCAGTTAAAAATGGTAGGGCTGGGCTTCCCTGATGGCACAGTGGTTGAGAGTCCGCCTGCTGATGCAGGGGACACGGGTTCGTGCCCCGGTCCGGGAAGAACCCACATGCTGCAGAGCGGCTGGGCCCCTGAGTCATGGCCGCTGAGCCCGCGCATCCGGAGCCTGTGCTCCGCAACGGGAGAGGCCACACAGTGATAGGCCTGCGTACCGCAAAAAAAAAAAAAAAAAAAAAAAAAATGGTAGGGCTGCTGGGCTACAAGGTGGTTTGTGGTCATGAAATTAAAGGGAGATAAGTTACCAAGGCTGTGTATTTTTCTGCAGACATATCCATCTCTTCTAGTGTAAACAGAGGAAAAAACTGAAAGTTGGATTCAACCAGATGAGTTTGAGAGAGGATGGAGAGAAGGGCAAGAAGATTGAGGTGGGGAGCGAATATAATAAGGGGCTAAAGAATGTATGTAACAGAAATTTAAGGAAGCTGAGGACAGGAAGGGGAATATGACAGTGAAAAATTGATAATTCAGTAAACTAAGGGGTCCAAAAATTGTTGTAAACAGGGTATAAAAGCATGAGGTGGAAAAAGAAGAGGTGATGGACTTGCAATAATCACATATTAATACTCAAGTCATAGATTTGAGTGAACACATCTGAGTGAACATTAAAGTAACTGTATATTTCCACTGGTTTTAGACTTGTGCTGAGGCTGTTTACTCAGTTGAGTTAGCAAGAGTCAAACAGAGATACTCTTTTCAGGAAATTGCAGATATAGAGGTGGCCAGAAAACCACTCATGGAAGAAGCGAGTATTTCCTTTGTCTCATAAAGGATTGATAACCACTAGTAGAAAGTTTATTGGTAGAGTTTTGGAAATAGATACATCTTCTGTATTCTTTCTTCTGTACAATTGTATTTCCCAAATAAGTGTCTTATTATTGCTATTAAAATATGGAAAACAAATTTAAAATTAACTGTAGGATTATATGGTATGTATTTTATACCTTTAAAAAGCTGTATCAAAGTGAAGTGGAGGACATGACTGCATAAGTATTTAGAATTAACAAAAAAATGTCTTTGCTAGACTATGTCAAGTGTATCTTTTTTCTAATATGGACAGAGCAAATGAATGTTTAGAGTCAAAAAAGGATATGATGTTGTTAAGAAACATTTTATCAAAAAGAGGATGACAACATACCATTGTGTATTTATAGTAATGGACAGTGGCACAATAGCCATCTGGAACTTTTGTAAAATGTATTTCAATTAATCATTAAGATACAACTTTTCAAAGCCAGTTTTTCCTGCTAAAATTTGGTTAATTTAAAACACTTGCATTGTTATATCCATATTTATCAAGTTATGTTCTAGCTACTTATGTAACCTTAGCCCACTATTGTCAGTAAATTCAGAGGATCTTCCAGTAACAAGTATGCTCGGTATCCACATTACCAGGGATTCCCACGACAAGTGAAATTAAGTATATGGCCTTAGCTAGCAAAGTCTATTTCACATTCACTCAGCTAAATAAAACTTTTTAAGCCTTGAATCTAAGTATGTCCTCTCCCCAACTTAAAGTTTTCCATTGGACTTCAATTATACTTGAAATAAAATCCAGCTACTTTTCCATGACTTATAAATCTCTGTAATCTAGGTCTGACCTCTCAGACCTTATTTCCCTGATATTTGCTTTTCCTTCCACATGATCCAGTCATATGATCTTGTTGTTCCTGAGAGACTTACTTCTGCCATTACAGCCAAGCTCATTTTTAACTTGGGGGCTTTACAATATTTGCAGTCTTTCTTTAGAATGCTCTTCCTACTTGAATGACCCCTTGTGGTAGGCAACTTGTAATATGGCTCCCAATAATCCCTATCTCCTGATATCTGTGTCCTGTGTCATCCCCTCCCCTTGTGCATACAGTGTACCTGCAGACTCATTTCTAGTGAATAGAACGTGGGAAAATTAATGAGAAGTCACTTTTGAGAGTAGGATATAGATAGTGTCTTCTCTTCGGGGCTCTCTGTATTTTTCATTTTCATGCCCTCTAATCCCTCATTCTAAGGGAAGCCAGCTATTACATTGTGAGTACCCTGCTGGAGAAGCCCACATGGCAAGGAACTGATGTCTCCAGCCAATAGCCAGGGAAGACCGAAGGCTTGCCAGCAGCCTGTGAGGGAACCTGAAAGCAGATTCCCTCCAGTTGAACCTGGAGGTGACTGCAGCCCCACCTGACACCTTGATTGCATTCTTGGTAGAAACCCCCAGCCAGTGGACCAAGTTAAGCCACACCTGGATTCCTGACCCACAAAAACTATGAGATGATAAACGTCTGTTGTTTTAAATCACAGGTCTTAAGGCAATTTCTTATGTGGCCATAAACAACTAATATTCTTGTTCTTTTCACTCAGACCTCAGATCTAGTATCTGTTCCTCTAAGATGGGATGAGCAAACTTTTTCTGTAAAGGTCCATGTAGTAAATATTTTAGCCTTTGTGGGACATATGGTTTTTGTCACAAATACCAAAATCTGCCATTAAAGCAGGAAATTAGCCAAAGACAGTATGTAAATGAATGATTGTGGCTGTCATTCCAAGCAAATTCTATTTATAGAATCAGGTGGCAGGCCATGGTTTGCCCACTCCCACTTCAGAGACCATTCTAGGTCCCTTGATCTATATCATTTCTCCCACACTAAAGTCACTATCATTTTAACTTGTTTGATTTATTCTTTTATTATCCTTTCATTGGAATGGCAGCTACCTGAGGGCATATTGAGCTCCATGTCCCGGAACAAAGACCTGAATGGGGCCAAGGGTTGGCTTAGTGAAATTGGAGGTGGACTTCTCAAATGAGGATGAGTCCAGGAACCATGTCACCAATTAAAGACATATAGAAAAGAGAAGACCAAGGTATATCACGGTACAATCAAATATGTGATGTCTGTCCCATCCTGTCAGAAAGGGTATTGTTTGACCTCTGTTCCGTCAAAGGGAAGAATTGTGAAAACCCACCTCTATGGCAATCTCTGTATAAAACTTTCCCCAACCGCCCCAGAATATTATCCATTTCTATCTCCTTTTTTTCTGCTTTTCTACTTGGTACATACAAAACCATTTAAATATATATTTTTTCTTTTTTGTAAATTTTTATTTTATATTGGAGTATAGTTGATTAGCAATGTTGTGTTAGTTTCAGCTGTAGAGCAAAGTGATTCAGTTATACATATACATGTATCTAGTCTTTTTCAAATTCTCTTTCCATTTAGGTTATTACAGGGTATTGAGCAGAGTTCCCTGTGCTATACAGTAGGTCCTTGTTGTTTATCAATTTTAAATATATCAGTGTGTACTTGTCAATCCCAAACTCCCAATCTATCCCTCCCCCCACCCACCTGCCCGGTAATGATAAGTCCATTCTCTAAGTCTGTAAGTCTGTTTCTGTTTTGTAAACAAGTTCATTTGTATCATTTTTTTTTAAGATTCCGCATCTAAGTGGTATCGTAGGATATTTGTCTTTCTCTGTCTGACTTACTTCACTTAGTATGATAATCTCCAGGTCCATCCATGTTACTGCAAATGGCATTATTTTGTTCTTTTAAATGGCCGAGTAATATTCCATTGTATATATGTACCACATCTTATTTATTTATTTAATTATATATTTATTTTTATTGGAGTATAATTGATTTACACTGTTATGTTAGTTACTGCTGTACAGTGAAGTGAATCAGCTATATGTATACATACATCCCCGTTCTCTTGGACCTCCCTCCCTGCCCCATCCCACCCATCTAGGTAATCACAGAGCAGCGAACTGAGCTCCTTGTGCTATATTGCAGGTTCCCACTAGCTATCTGTTTTACACATGGTAGTGTATTTATGCCAAACCTAATCTCCCAGTTCATCCCACCCTCGTCTTCTCCCCCTGTGCCCACATGTCCGTTCCCTATGTCTGCCTTTCTGTTCCTACCCCGCAAATACGTTCATCTGTACCATTTTCCTAGATTCCATATATATGCATTAATATATGATATTTATTTTTCTCTTTCTGGCATACTTACTCTGTATGACAGACTCTAGGTGCATCCACATCTCTGCAAATGACCCAATTTCATTCCTTTTTATGGCTGAGTGATATTCCATTATATATATATACCACATCTTCTTTATCCATTCATCTGTAGATGGACATTTAGGTTGTTTCCATGTCCTGGCTATTGTAAATAGTGCTGCAATGAACAGTCTTTTGAATTATGGTTTTCTCAGACTATACGCCAAGTAGTGGGATTGCTGGGTCATAAGGTAGTTCAATTTTTAGTTTTTTAAAGAACATCCATACTGTTCTCCACAGTGCCTGTATCAATTTACATTCCCACCAACAGTACAAAAGGGTTCCCTTTTCTCCACACCCTCTCCAGCATTTATTGTTTGTAGATTATTTAATGATGGCTTACATTATTTATTGTTTGTAGATTATTTAATGATGGCTTACATTAAATACGTAATTATTTAATGACGGTTTTGACCATATGAGGTGATACCTCATTGTAGTTTTGATTTGCATTTCTCAAATAATTAATGCTGTTGAGCATATTTTCATGTGCCTCTTGGCCATCTGTGTGTCCTCTTTGGAGAAATGTCTATTTATGTCTTCTGCCCATTTTTGATTGGGTTGTTTGTTTTTTTGATACTGAGCTGCATGAGTTGTTTGTATATTTTGGAGATTAATCCTTTGTCAGTTGCTTCGTTTGCAAATGTTTTCTCCCATTCTGTGGGTTATCTTTTCATCTTGTTTATGGTTTTCTTTGCTGTGTAAAAGCTTTTAAGTTGCATTAGATCCCATTTGTTTATTTTGGTTTTATTTTCATTATTCTAGGAGGGGGGTCATAAAAGATCTTGCTGTGATTTATGTGAATGAGTGTTTTCCCTGTGTTTTCTTCTAAGAGTTTTATAGTGTCTGGTCTTATATTTAGGTCTTTAGTCCATTTTGACTTTGTTTTTGTGTATGGTATTAGGTAGTGTTCTAATTTCATTCTTTTACATGTAGTTGTCCATTTTTCCCAACACCACTTATTGAAGAGGCTATCTTGTCTCCATTGTATAGTCTCCATTGTATAGTAGGTGACCATAGGTGCATGGGTTTATCTCTGGGCTTTCATCCTCTACCATTAATCTATATTTCTGTTTTTGTGCCAGTACCATACTGTCTTGATTACTGTAGCTTTGTAGTATAGTCTGAAGTTGGGGAGCCTGATTCCACCAGCTCCGTTTTTCTTTCTCAAGATTGCTTTGGCTATCCAGGGTCCTTTGTGTTTCCAAACAAATTGTAAAATTTTTTGTTCTAATTTTGTGAAAAGTGCCATTGGTAATTTGATAGGGATTGCATTGAACCTGTAGATTGCTTTGGGTAGTTAAGTCATTTTCACAATATTGATTCTTCCAATCCAAGATCATGGTATATTTCTCCATCTGTGTCATCTTTGATTTCTTTCATCAGTGTTTTATACTTTTCTGAGTACAGGTCTTTTGCCTCCTTAGGTAGGTTTATTCTTAGGTAGTTATTCTTTTTGTTGTGATGGTAAATGGGATTGTTTCCTTAATTTCTCTTTCTGATCTTTTGTTTTAGTTTATAGGAATGCAAGAGATTTCCGTGCATTAATTTTGTATCCTGCAACTTTACTAAATTCATTGATTAGTTCTAGTAGTTTTCTGGTGACATCTTTAGAGTTTTATATGTATATTATCATGCCATCTGCAACCAGTGACAGTTTTACTTCTTTTCCAATTTATATTCCTTTTATTTTGTTTTCTTCTCTAATTGCCATGGCTAGGACTTCCAATACCATGTTGAATACTAGTGGCGAGAGTGGACATCCTTGTCTTGTTCCTGATCTTAGAGGAAATGCTTTCAGTTTTTCACCAGTGAAAATGATGTTTGCTGTGGGATTGCTTTATAGGGCCTTTATTATGTTGATATAGGTTCCCTCTATGCCCACTTTCTGGAGAGTTTTTTTTTTATCAATTTGGGTGTTGAATTTTGTCGAAAGCTTTTTCTGCATCTACTGAGGTGATCATATGGTTTTTATTGTTTATCTTGTTAATATGGTGTATCACACTGATTGTTCTATGTATACTGAAGAATCCTTGTATCCCTGGGATAAATCCCACTTGGTCATGGTGCATGATCTTTTTAATGTGTTGTTGGATTCTGTTTGCTGATATTTTGTTGAGGATTTTTGCATATGTGTTCATCAGTGATACTGGTCTGTAATTTTCTTTTTTGTGTGATATCTTTGTCTGGTTTTGGTATCAGGGTGATGGTGGCCTTGCAGAATGAGTTTGGGATTGTTCCTTCCTCTTGGTTGTAGGTTTTTCCCTTTCATCATTTTAAATATATCCTCCCACTCCCTTCTGGCTGCAGAGTTTCTGCTGAAAAATCATCTCTTAACCTTATAGGGATTCCCTTGTATGTTATTTGTTGCTTTTCCCTTGCTGCTTTTAACATTTTTTCTTTGAATTTAATTATTGTTAGTTTGATTAATATGTGTCTTGGTGTTTTTCTCCTAGGGTTTATCATGTATGGGACTCTCTTCACTTCCTGACTTGGGTGGCTTTTTCCTTTCCCATATTAGGGAAGTTTTCCACTATAATCTCTTGAAATGTTTTCTCAGACCCTTTCTTTTTCTCTTCTTCTTCTGGGACCCCTATAATTCGAATGTTGGTGTGTTTAAAGTTATCCCAGAGATCCCTGAGGCTGTCCTCAATTCTTTTCATTCTTTTTTCTTTATTCTGCTCCTCAGCAGTTAATTCCACCAGTCTGTCTTCCAGATCACTTATTTGCTCTTCTGCCTCAGTTACTCTACAATTGATTCCTTCTAGTGTATTTTTCATTTCAATTATTGTGTTCTTCATCACTGTTTGTTTGTTCTTTAGTTCCTCTAGGTCTTTGTTAAACATTTCTTGTATTTTCTCGATCTGTGTCTCCATTCTCTTTCTGAGGTTTTGGATCATCTTTACAATCATTACTCTGATTTCCTTTTCAGGTAGGTTGCGTATTTCCTCTTCATTTACTTGTTCTTGTAGGTTTTTACCTTGCTCCTTCGTCTGTAACATATTTTTTGTTGTCTCATGCTTTTTGACGGGTGGGGCTATATTTCTGTCTTACTGGTTGTTCGGCCTGAGGCATCTACCACTGGAGTTAGCAGACCCTTGGGTAGTGGTGGGTCTTGGTGCCGAGATGAGGACCTCTGGGAGGCCTCACTCTGATAAATATTCCCTGGGGTCTGAGGTTCTGTTAGTCCAGTGGTTTGGATTTGGTGCTCCCAGCACGGTATCTCAGGCCTGACCCTCAGCCTGAGAAACAAGATCCTGCAAGCCACATGGTGTGGCAAAAGAAAAGAAAAAAAAGGGAGAAGTACAATAATAAAAAATAAAAAATTAAATAAAATTCGAAAGATAAAAAATATATTAGGAAAAATAAAAATGTAAGTGAAACAACTACAAGGTAAAACAGCACCACAAGAGGAAAAAAAAGTGAACAAGCCAAAAGGAGCTGAATAACAAAGTATAAAGTATAAAATGAAATTAGAAAAAGAAAAAAATTATTAGAAAAAATAAAAATATAAATGAATCAACAACAACAAGGTAAAACAGAACCACAGTGTAAAAAGACAAAAAAAAAAAAAGGGACATGGAAAAAAGAAGGTTGGAAAAGGCCTTGGCTTGACATTCACAGAAAGACAGACAAGATGAAAAGGCAGAGGGCTATGTACCAGTTGAAGGAACAAGATAAAACCCCAGAAACACAACTAAATGAAGTGGAGATAGGCAACCTTCCAGAAAAAGAATTTAGAATAATGAGAGTGAAGATGATCCAGGACCTCGGAAAAGGAATGGAGGCAAAGATCGAAAAGATGCAAGAAATGTTTAATAAAGACCTAGAAGAATTAAAGAACAGACAAACAGAGATGAACAATACAGTAACTGAAATGAAAACTACACTAGAAGGAATCAGTAGCAGAATAACTGAGGCAGAAGAACAGATAAGTGACCTGGAAGACAGAATGGTGGAATTCACTGCTGTGGAACAGAATAGAGAAAAAAGAATGAAAAGAATTGAAGACAGCCTAAGAGACCTCTGGGAGAACATTAAATGCAACAACATTCACATTATAGGGGTGCCAGTAGGAAAAGAGAGAGAGAAAGGACCTGAGAAAATATTTGAAGAGATTATAGTCGAAAACTTCCCTAACATGGGAAAGGAAATAGGCACCCAAGTCCAGGAAGCGCAGAGAGTCCCATACAGGATAAACCCAAGGAGAAACAAGCTGAGACACATAGTAATCAAATCGGCAAAAATTAAAGACAAAGAAAAATTTTTGAAAACAGCAAGGGAAAAATGACAGATAACACACAAGGGAACTCCCATAAGGTTAACAGCTGATTTCTCAGCAGAAACTCTACAAGCCAGAAGGGAGTAGCATGATATACTTAAAGTGATGAAAAGGAAGAACCTACAACCAAGATTACTCTACCAGGCAAGGATCTCATTCAGATTCGATGGAGAAATCAAAAGCTTTACAGACAAGCAAAAACTAAGAGAATTCAGCACCACCAAACCAGCTCTACAACAAATGCTAAAGGAGCTTCTCTAAGTGGGAAACACAAGAGAAGAAAAGGACCTACAAAAACAAACCCCAAACAAGAAAATGATAATAGGAACATACATATTGATAATTACCTTAAACGTGAATGTATTAAATGCTCCAACCAAAAGACACAGCCTTGCTGAATGGATACAAAAACAAGACCCATATATATGCTGTCTGCAAGAGACCCATTTCAGACCTAGGGACACATACAGAGTGAAGGTGAGGGGATGGAGAAAGATATTCCCTGCAAATGGAAATCAAAAGAAAGCTGGAGTAGCAATACTCATATTAGATAAAATAGACCTTAAAATAAAGAATGTTACAAGAGACAAGGAGACATTCTTACAAGAGACATTACAAGAGACATTCTACATAATGATCAAGAGATCAATCCAAGAAGAAGATATAACAATTATAAATATATATGCACCCAACTTAGGAGCACTTCAACACATAAGGCAACTGCTAACAGCTGTAAAAGAGGAAATCGACACTAACACAATAATAGTGGGGGACTTTAACACCTCACTTACACCAATGGACAGATCATCCAAAATGAAAATAAATAAGGAAACAGAAGCTTTAAATGGCACAATAGACCAGATAGATTTAATTCATATTTATAGGACGTTCCATCCAAAAACAGCAGATTACACTTTCTTCTCAAGTGCGCATGGAACATTCTCCAGGATAGATCACATCTTGGGTCACAAATCAAGCCTTAGTAAATTTAAGAAAATTGAAATCATATCAAGCATCTTTTCTGACCACAATGCTATGAGATTAGAAATGAATTACAGGGAAAATAATGTAAAAAACACAAACACATGGAGGCTAAACAATATGTTACTATATAACCAAGAGATCACTGAAGAAATCAAAGAGGAAATCAAAAAATACTTAGTGACATGACATTGAAAACACGACAATCCAAAACCTATGGGATGCAGCAAAAGCAGTTCTAAGAGGGAAGTATATAGCTGGACAAGCCTACCTCAAGAAACAAGAAAAATCTCAAATAAACAATCTAACCTTACACCTAAAGGAACTAGAGAATGGAGAACAAACAAAACCCAAAGTTAGGAGAAGGAAAAAAATCATAAAGATCAGAGTAGAAATAAATGAAATAGAAACAAAGAAAACAGTAGCAAAGATCAGTACAACTAAAAGCTGGTTCTTTGAGAAGATAAACAAAATTGATAGACCATTAGCTAGACTCATCAAGAAAAAGAGGGAGAAGACTCAAATCAATAAAATTAGAAATGAAAAAGGAGAAGTTACAACAGACACTGCAGAAATACAAAGCATCCTTATAGACTACTACAGGCAACTCTATGCCAATAAAATGGACAACCTGGAAGGAATGGACAAATTCTTAGAATTTCGAATTTGTCAACTACTTTGACAGCAAGGATCATATCTTTTCACCTTTGTATGCCAGAAACTGTCATCATCAGTGCTCTATAAATGGTGGTCTGTCATAGTACATGCACAATAAATCAACACTGGAGAGAGGGAAATGTCCGGGGTTTGATGAGAGAAAAAGAAAGCAATTTAGAGGAGTAGTTTTTGTTCACCCCTAGGAATTTCACATAAAACACAATGTTCTAAACATGAAAGATTTTCAAAAATGTGATGGTCTGCATGTACAGTGAGTGTCTTCTATCAGGGACTATAACTCCTTTCATATGGTGTGTCTAGATAATTGCCTTCATTTTGCTGGTAGAAGTAAGCATTGGAAAACTTTCTTGAATGTTTGCTCTTCGTATAGATGCCAAGCCCAATCTTCCTTTTTCATTTTGCCACATAACCACTCCATTTTATTGTGGAACAGGGTACATAAATTTCCATCTTTCTTCTGGAACAGTGTTTGTCATTCTCTGTAACATTTCATAATATTAGAATATATAGCAAAATGCGGGAACAGCTCCACTTGGGTAAAACCCTGTGTTTTGCAAGTGGGTAATAAATTCATCATATATACTTTCCAAGGTTATGGGTGCACAAAATACTTTTAAAATTTATTCATAAGCATGAGTCAGTAGGATAAGAATGAGTTGAGTTTGGCTTTTCAGCTCTGTAGTAATGTATTGGATTATGCCTTATGGGGATGGTACTCATACTTTTATCCAGATAATCATATGTCTGGCTATACAAATAACGTATGTTTGTTCTTTCAGCTTAGCAAATTACAACTTGGAATTTGGGGACAGAGTATGGTTTGGATGTCGATGTAACTGGCAGTCGATCTTAATCTTTACTGTTTTTGATTACATATAATTTATTTTAATTGCAGAGAAGCACAGATTTCAAATTTAACTTTGGTATGGCTTTCAACACAACATAATAGAGAGAAATCACACTACAATTGATCTTTATCACTATAGTTTGGTCTGTGATAGGATATTTGATCATTAACTTTATGAGTTATAAATAAAACTGAAAAGGAATGAGAAATTGTGATGCTTTATGTTGGACTTTAAAATAAATTCTACATTTCTAAATTTATGTGTTTTTTGCCTTTATTGTAGAATTAGTTTTTGAAAAGCAAGAAAAGCATGCAAACTATGAAATCATTCACAGTTAAAATATTTGGAAATAACCACAGTTTACATTTTGATATTTAAGCTTCCAATCTTTTACATATGTATTTCTATATTAAAAAATCAAGACAGTGTCAAAGTGACTATCATGTTTTAGACATTAAGACATTATTCTCTGAGAAGTTAGATAAATATGAATAGAAATACATTTACTTATTTATTTGTCTTGCTGCATACCCCTACTAAAGGTAAGCTCCATGGGACAGGGATTTGTGTATAGTTTTTAACTCTTCAATCTCCATTGCCTAAAACAGTGCCTGGCACTTATTTGTTCAGTGAGTTAAAGGTAATTGACATTTTTCTGTCATAATATGTTATAGACAGATTCCAGTTTCAGTGTTTCTGTAAAAGCATATTTTTAGTGCCAATGAGATTATACTATAATTCACTTTTAACCTATCTTCATTTGAAGAATGCCTAAGTTCTAACTTTTTACCTATTTGAAAACAACATACTTTTTAATATTCTAATAGTTTTACCTCTTTTGTTCCCCTAATTTCATTGAATAGACCAGAATTTCAAGAGTAATGTTGAGCTAAAATGATTGCAATGGGAACACTTATTTTAATCCTGAATTAAATGGAATTTCTCTGAAGTTTTATAATTAAATTCAGTGTTAGCTTTTGGCTTTAGATATTCTCATTATTTTGAAGAAATATACTTCTATTTATACTTTACTATGTTAAAAAATATTTTTATAAATACACATATGGTATGAAATATTATCAAAATTCTGTCATTTGGCCTATTAACATGATAATATAGATTATCAAATTTTCCTAATATTAAATAATTTTTAACTTATTGAAGGTATTTAGTCATGATATGTTATCTTTTATATACTTTTGGATTAATCTAGCTGGTATTTTGATTTGAATTTTGTTTTGTTTGGTTATAAACAAAATTTGTCTCTAATTTTCTTTTATAGAACAAACAGGCAGTTTTTGATGAAAGAAAATTGACTAATTTCACTGAGAAGATTTATTTAAAACCTTTCTATGGTCTTGAATGGTTTATTTACAAGAATATTATGTTTTTTGGAATTTTGAAAGAAATCAGTAATAAAAATTTTGAGAACCATGTCTTTTAAAATAGATGAGTATTTGGAAATATATTTCCTTTATTCCACAGCAGTCATTTTTTGATGATGGTAATCTTATATAGTACAACATTTTGCAAGTTCCTTGACATACAATTCTGCAAAATTCCCCATTTTTTTTTTTTTTTAATTTCAGAACTCTCAGGTAATAAGGAGAATAGAGAGTGTGATATTCCTCAAACTCATTTATTCTGGAAGCTCCTCCCAATTTTTATAGCATTTCACAAAACAGTTTTCCCCAGAATACAGAAAAATTATCAAAGTTGCTTAGAATATATTTCTGTAACCATCCCACCAACATTGATTCCAGGCTCTGGTATTGAGCGGTTGGTTGTGTGACCCTAGACAAGTTACTTATATCACCAAGTCTCAGTGTTGTTAACTATAAAATGGGGATACTTATAAGAATATCTAATCATGGAGTTATGAAAAGAACTAATTGAGATTAAATATGTGAAGTGTCTGATACATAAGTATTCCAAAATAGTATTATTAATAATAGGAATTAAATCAATATTGGTAAATTAAACTTTTTAATAAAATCACCCTTTTTTAAGATTTTTAGTTGTATTTTCATAAAGTAGTATGAAGTATCTCATAGTTTTTGACTCTCCTTATAGATTCTTTTCTCTCTTTTCTCATTTCAAGTGTTATATTTGTGATTTCTTTAATTACTAAACAAATTTTTCTTTTTTTCTTTCAAAGGCTATTATATTTTAAATTATTTTACATTTTCTAAGTATTCTAATTATTAATCTATTTTGAAAACTTTCTTTTCCTGTGTTCTTGAAAACGGGGCATTCACGTCTGGCAGTATTCACTCCTGTTCCTAAGTCACAAGGTTGACTTCAGCCATTACCTCTTCACAGACCAGACCCCAGACCAAAAGTTTAGTCACTAGCAGAGAATATTTTCTTTCCACTTTTTATTTAGTAATATAGAAATATATATTCTTCTTTTAATTTTACAAGTGATTACTTCAGAATGTTTTAATATCATAAGTGAATTTAAATTCTCTAAATATCAGTATCATCCATTTAATGAAAATATTTTGATTTCCTTAAATATGATGAGAAAATTGTAAATTTTTACTTCTCTTTCATACCGTTCATACCAGTCCTTTTAAAAATGGTTCTCTAACAATTGTGTTGAGATTTATATTCAGTTTTATATGTATCTATAAAATCTTTCCTTTTTATTTCTGTATGAAAATAGTTTGGGCTTTCACCACATATTTTATATAATCTCTCACTGACCCTTGAATACAATTACTATTGAAAACATTCTTAGGTAATCTAAATTAGTCTGCATTTATTATTTTAGGATGGAAAATGCTTTATCCTTTTCCACAGAACTGAATTTTGCTAGTTAATATTTTATGTAAAGTTTTTTATATGTGTGTTTACAAGTGAGACTGGTAGTTTATTTTTTAACCAAATCTACTTTATTTTGTAACATCTTTATTAATTAACAAAGCTGTTCACTTTGTTAAATAAATTGAGGATCATTTTTTTAACAGACTGCACTAATTTAAACATTGCCAACATTATCCCCTTAGAGTTAGACCCAACTAACCCTAGGATTTTTTCCAATGGTAAATCTTTTCACTGTATTTTAAAATACTGTTTGTTTCCCTCTCTACAACAATGCATATCATAGGATAGTGTTTATATATATACAGTTTGTATTTATAGATGCTTATGTATGCTTAAATGGAGGTGAAATAAATGACAGCAATGTTATAAGGAATAGGAGGGATATATTAGGATTACTTTGTAATGTACTCATACTATCTACGATGTGAAGCAGTATGGTGTTATTTGAAAGTGGACTTGGATTAGTTGTAAATGTAAATTGCAAACCTCTGAAAACAGTAGAAAGTGAAGTATAACTAATATGCTAAAAAAGGGGAGAAAATCAAATCATATAAAATGCACAATTAAAACCACAAATGTAAGAAAAGCAATGGAAGACAAAAATAGGGATAAAAACCAAAGGCAACAAATTGAAAACATTAACAAACATGGTAGATATTAATCCAACTATATCAATAATAATTTTAAACATCAATGGTCTAAATATACCCATTGAAAGATGAGATTGTCAGAGCTGATCAAAAAACTACACCTAACTATATATTGTCTACAAGAAACCCACTTTAAATACAATGACACATATAGATTAAAAGTAAAAGGATGGAGAAAAATATACCATGCTAATACTAATCAAAGGAAAGCAGGAGTAACTGCTTATTTCAGACAGAGCAGACTTCAAAACAAGGAAAGTTATCAGGAATAAAGAAGGACATTTCATAATGATAAAGGGGGGGTGTCATTCTCCAGAAAGTCATAATAATCCTTAACACATATGCACCTAACAAAAGAGTATCAAACTACATGAGGCAAAGACTTACAGAATTGTAAGGAGAAATGGATGAATTCACTGTCATAGTTGGAGACTTCAGTATCCCTCTATCGGGTATGGACAGATCCAGCAGGCAGAAAACCATAAAGACATAGTTGAACTCAACAACACTATCAATCAACTGGATAGAATGTACATCTATAGACTGCTTAAACCAGTAATAGTAGATTATACATTCTTCTGAAACTCACATGGAATATTCACCAAGACAGACCACATTTGGGTTATAAAGCATACCTTAACAAATTTGAAAAATAGAAATCATACCGTGTCAGCTCTCAGACCACAGTGGAATTTAATGAGATATCAGTAACAGAAAGACAGCTGGAAAATACCAAAATACATAGAGATTAAGCAATGCACTTCTAAATAACACATAGGTCAACAAAGAAATCCTGAGAGAAATTTTAAAATATTTTGAACTATGTGAAAAGATAATATCAAAATCTGTGGGATGCAGCAAAAGCATTTCTTAGAGGGAAATTTATAACATTTAATGCATATATTAGAAAATTAGAAGGGTCTGTAATCAATAGTCTAAGCTTTCACTTTAGGAAACTATAAAATGAAAAATCCAAAATGACCAGAATAAAATAAATAATAAAAATTAGAGCACAAATATATGAAATTGAAATCAATAGATAAACTCAATGAAACCAAAAGCTGGTTCTTTGAAAAGATTGATAAGCCTCTATCCAGGCTAAGAAGATGAAAGAGAACAGAAATTACTAATATCAAAAATGAAAAAGAGGACATCACTGTAGGTCCCATGGATATTAAAAGGATAATAAAGGAATATTAAGAACAACTATAGGTCCACAGATTAGATAACCAAGATAAACTGGACCAATTCCTTGAAAGACGTAATCTGTCAAAACTCACACAAGAAAAAATAGACAATCTGAACAAGTGGACCTATTAAAGATATTGAATCAATAATTAATTATCTTGAAAAACAAAAAGAAGCAGGTCTGATGGGTTCACTGGTAAATTCTTTCAAACATTTAGGGAATAAATTATACCAGTTTTTTATAATCTTTTTCAGGTTATACAGAGGGACTATGTCCTTGTTCTTTCTGTGAGGCCAGCATTACCTCAATACCAAAACCAAAGACATTACAGGAAAAGAAAACTGCAGGCCACTATCTCTCATGAATATAGATGTAAAAATCCTAAACAAAATGAAATTCAACAATGTATAAAAATAATTATACACCATGACCAAGTGATCCCAGGTATGCAAGACTGATTCAACACTCAAAAATCAATTAGTAAGATCCATCACATCAACAAGCTAAGAAGGAAAATTCACATGGTTATATCAGTAGATGCAGAAAACATATTCGACAAAATGTAACACCCATTCACGATAAAAGCCTTCAGTAATAAGGAATAGAGGGGAACTTCCTCAACTTGCAAAGCATATCTACAAAAAGCCTACACCTAACATCTAGAAAGAAATACAAGTAAAAAGAAGCTATCTATCTAGCCATGAAAAGACAAAGAGGTACTTTAATTGCATGTTGCTAGGTGAGAGAAGCCAGTCTTAAAAGGCTTTATACTGTATGATTCCAACCAACTATATGACATTTTAGAAAAGGCAGAACTATGGAGACAGTAAAAGGATCAGTGTTTGCCAGGGGTTGGGGGAGGAGGGATTAGTAGGTGAAATGCAGAAGATTTTTAGGGCAGTGAAAGGAAGTTGACCCTTGAACAACATGTGTTTGAACTGCATGAGTCCCCTTGTACACGGATTTATTTCAATAAATATAGTACCTGTATTTACATTTTACAGAAAATGGAAAAGATTGTGTTTGATTAGAGAGCACAATTTGTAGAATCAAAAGAACTAGGATTTGAGTCCTGATTCTATCTACACTGTTTCACTTTCCTGCCCTTGAGTGAGCTATTTATCAATTCCTTTGTTTTTGAGGCAGAGATAGCAGTATGTGGATTTTTGACCATGTTCTGCCTTGTTCAAGGGTCTACTCTACCGTGTATGTCATTATAATGACAGTTAAATGTATAAACCCATAGAATGTGCAACCAAAAATGAACCCTAATTTAAACTATGGGCTTTGAATGATTGTATGGGTCAATGTAGGTTAATCAATTATAACAAAATATACCACTCTAATGAGGATGTTGATAATAGGGGAGGGTATGAATGAGTAGGGTCAGGGATTATTTTGGAAATTTCTGTACCTCCTGCTCAGTTTTGCTGTGAGCCTAAAACTGCTCTAAAATATAAAGGATATATATATATATATATATATATATATATATATATATATTTGCACTTGATGTCTAAGTCTACTAATTCAGCTTTTACACAGATAATTTTTCTTTACCTACTGAATTATTTATTTAGGAAATTATTATTTTTACCCTAGGATATCTCTTTAGTGCCTCATTAGAATATTGGTAAGTGTTTATTATTATTTTTGTAATCAAAATGCCTCCTTTAAGCAGTCTCTTGATTTTGGATAGATCATTGAGGTACAGGTCCATCGGTCTCTGGCAGGTCAGGGTGAAGAGGAACACTTATGCAGGACTGAAAGCTACCTTCTCCAGGTATCCAGACATTTCAGGATTTGGCACTCTGTGTCCTTAACTGGGGGCCCCTGATGCTAGCTTTAAGCTGCTCCACTCCATGAAGACAAAAAAAAAAAAAAATCTTTCTACAGCTATCTGGAGTTCCACACAGTCCAGCATCACACTTGCACCCCACTGCATAGAGGCCCCCAAACTCTATGACTCAGGTTAGACTGGTTGAAAATAAAAGAAAGGGGTATAATTTTTCATGAACTATATTGCTGAAATCCTTTTGTCTATAAGCAACAGTAGATCAGATAAGCATAAGTCACAGACTGCACACCTCCCTTATTCTTTCAGGCTATTTTATGTACCATCTCACCTCTTTCAGCTGTAATAAACCCAATGAACAGGGTGCACTTAGAGGGAGAGGAGCCCAAGGTTAATAAGCAGCTCAACCTTTTTTCTTCGTTTTCTTCTGCCTAGCATCCTTAGCAGGTTACTTGCAGTCTTACAAATGAGTTTTTAAAAGATAAGGTGAAAGGAGTGGTGGGAGATAATGGTTCTTCTCTTCTCAGGTAAAAAAACCTTCCATGGAAGACATCTTGTATCTCATTGATCAGAACAGGGTCACATGATCACCCTTAGCTGCACGGGAGCCTAGGAAGTGGGTGGTTCACATTTTTAACATTTATCATTGGAGGCAGGCAGGTTCTGCACTAAAGAAGAAGGGGGAAGGGAAGGGAAGGGAATTGCTGTTGGAGTAGGCTTGCTGTATTTCCAGAAGTCTATTGGAAGTTAGGTCTTCAGTGGGAAAAAATATGTCTCTAGCTGTGGAAGAAGTTTGCTTTCTTTCATGGTTGCCTCCCTCAGCTTGGTGCAGTGTCTACGTGTGTGGGTCAGTGTTCAGGACACACTCATTTTTCCAAAATCCCTTGTCCTGCTGATCTGACTCAGGGCTTCATCTGTACTTTGTGCCTGAAGAGTCCTCCTAAGATCTGGTATATCTTTTATCGATAGTCCTAGTTTCTACCATTGTTGCGGATTTATATCTTTTTGAGATTGCATAAGAATTTCATGGGGAAATTGATAAAGGATGTGAGAAGTGGTTGCTGAATCACTTCATCTTAATCTCAATTTTCTATATTATCTTGAGGAGATTTTTTCAATATACAAAAACAAAGTCTAATTGACAGTCAAAATTCTAGCTGCTCTGAAATTGTTAATGAGCAGGATAATAATAGGTTGTACTTTTTGTAGTGATTTTTTTTTCTCTGAAAATTTCTGCTGATTTTTTTCCTTTAATGTTAGGTTATTAATTTATGCTATGCTAGATCATGTGGCATAAGGTGGCTGAATATGGTCTGATTCTTGAAGGAAGTTTCCAGAGGGAGCAGGAAAGGCAAGTCAGGATAGTAAAGCCCAGACAGAGGGACTCACACAAAAGTACTGAACTATATTTAAAAATACTGAGTGTAGAGCAAATTGGCACAGTTTTACATGGTTAGAATGAAGTTAGGAGTCTTGTGATTGTTTGGCTAAGCCACAAAGAACCTTGTATTTCAAGTGAGGTTTTTATTTTGTCATGATGAGATATTTTGGGGAAGGGTG
Organism: Orcinus orca; assembly: GCF_937001465.1. Classification (NCBI taxonomy): domain Eukaryota; kingdom Metazoa; phylum Chordata; class Mammalia; order Artiodactyla; family Delphinidae; genus Orcinus; species Orcinus orca. The sequence goes on from NC_064562.1 coordinate 133,808,540, forward strand.
GGGGTAAAATAGAGAAAGTGACATATATTCAATATTATATAATAATAAAGATAATATTTAAATCTTTCATATGACATAATTTTTTCCTAATACTTAAGAGGTAAAGCATTCTTTACAGCCTGATACATTTATTTAGATAAGTCTTATTCTCTAAACATAAAACATTCTGATGCCTCACAGCATCACTCAAAATACAGTCCATGGGCTAGCAGCCACTGTATGACCTGAGAATTAGTTAGAAATGCAGAGCTTTAGACTGTACCCCAGCCCTGCTGAATCAGAATCTCATTGTACCAAGATCCCAGGAACATTGATGTTTGAAAAGCACTGACAGTGTCTGAAAGTAGGGAAGGGAAGGGAAAAATTGATCATCTTATTTCAGGACACTATGGTGATTATGAGTTTTTACTTTCTATAGTACTTCAGGTTCAGCCTTATTTACTGATAGAATTACATACATCAAAAGCCTTTCATGCTGCCAGTTAAAGGCCAGAAACTCACTGGTGGACGATGCTGGTGATGGATGATGATGATGATGATGATGGTGATGATGGGGATGATGGGGATGAAGGTGATGATGATGATGATGGGGATGATGGGGATGATGATGAGGAGGAGGAGGATGGATGATGGTGCTGATGGTGGTGATGATGGTGATGATGACAATGATGGTGATGATGATCATGATGGATGATGATGAGGAGGAGGAGGAGGATGGATGATGGTGATGATGGTGATGATGATGCTGATGGTAAGATAGCACCTCCATTGAGAGCACCTGTTATGTACTATGTTGGATGCTTTGTATGTATCACCTCCAATCTCTGTAACAACTCTTTGCAGTTGGTCTTATTATTTACATTTTGCAGATGAGGAAACTGAGACTCTGAGAGACGACACGTCCGAGGTCACAAGCTAGAAAAAGTTATAGCTGTTATTCATAGCTGGTCTAATGCAGTTTCATTTGATTCCAAAACCGTCCACCCTACCTCATACGTAAATTCTCCAGCAATTTAAAGTAAGCTATCTGGGCTACCCAAGAGTACAATCTGGAAGAGCTCTATCGACCCCATTTCATAATTATCCAGTGAAAATCTATGAGTCTAGGAGACTTCAAGCATTCATCATTGTGTAAAGTTTGGGCAATTTCAAGAAGTGTAGCTTTAAGAACTCATTTAGAATGAACGTGGTGAATGAAGGAGCTAGTGAGTGGTGGTGGGCCATCTCCCTCCTTCCAGAGATCATCCGAGTAATGCGTGAACCCCTCTCCTGGATGTTCCTTTAATTAGGTAAACCACGGAGAACATGTTCTGAAAATTGCTAAATGGTTGGGTGGCTGCTCTGTATTAAGAAATGCTACCCTTTTATTCAGAGGAGCTTAATTAGCACGAGTCAACCAGTAGTTAATGATAATAATAAAATGGAATGATCATTGGGAAAAAAAAAAGCCTTTCATGTCCACCAGTGACTTCATCCAGGGCCTCAGTTCTAATTTTTAGAAGCACGTTTTTGTATTAAGTGTGAGTAGAGGTTAAAATATTAATGTTACTGAAAAAAGTAATGCATTATCCTATTTACACAAGAGGAAAGACTTATGCTAGTTCGTGTGTGTGTGTCTGTGTGTTTTTGTATGTCTGCGTGTGTTTAAATAATCATGAAGCAGGGCCCAAGGAAATTGGAATCAAAAGTTTGCATCTGGGGAATTAAATCTAATATAAACTGGGAAACGACCGCAGGGACCATGCCCATGGGAGCCACAGAAGAGCCCTGGGATATTGAGATGCAGGAGGTTCCAAACAAGAAAGTTAGAAAAGACAGCTTGGAAGCGAAGTTTACTTAGTGTCAGTCCCAACAAACCTACCTACTTAATGTATACGAATTGTTCAAATAACACATTTGATTCCCTTGGCAACTCTTTCCTGAAACAAATATCACTTGCAGTCTTCCAGCTTGAATTCCTGAAGAGTTAAAGCATCAACTTTCAGAAAATTATTTCATCAAAATGAAGTATCTGAAATGTTTTTTATTTAACTTTGGTTCTGTTCCAGAGTGAAGATTTAAAATTACTCTGTAAATAGACAAACTGAAAACTAGATGTCTCAACGACAGCTTTCACTAAACCTTATTTTTTAAAAAAAATTTGTAGTGAACTATTTTAAAATGTTAGGAAAAAATGTTTTATTTTAACATTTCAACAGTGAGGGATATTGAAGCGTCTGCATTATGATTTTGCACTACATAAATGATTTTTTTGTCTATCCTTTTTTTTCACTAAAAGAAATGACAATTTTAAATAATCTTCTGAGATGGGAAATGAACACTGCCATTTCCAAGGGATTGTAATGTGCCAGCTCTGGCACTAAGATGCTTAAGATAATAAATACTTTAGGAGGAATAGGAGTTCAGAGCATTTTCACATGAAAATTATTCTAATGAAAATGTGCTCAGAAATTTTGGAATGAACCCCCAGCCCAGCTCTCCCTCCTCCCCACGCCTCACATGTACAGGCAGAGTCAGGGGAGGTGAGCTCAAACTTAAATTCATTCCTGCCTTTCGATGAGGGCTTAAGCAGGTAACTTAACAGACTCTTTGTTCCCCTGTCACTTGAATATTGGATCCCCAAATAACTGTCTGCTACAAAAATTTATTAGGCATCTTGAAAAGTATAGAACTCTATTATTAAATGTAGATATCTGACTAGTGCTGCAAACAGTAGAGAGATTATTTTTTTTGTACCAAAAAATGATGATTTGCTAAGCTCATCCAAAATTATGTTCAAATACTTTGTCATGCCAAGAAGTAAATACTCAGAACAGTTGGACATGAGAATGAGTCTTCATCTAATTTCTGTTGTTCTTAATATGTATAAAAACTCACATGTAAACTTGGTATGCTCACATTTCTTGTATACATATATGGGGGGTATAGTCACATACGTATATACCATATACAGGAATATATATCATATATAGTATATTATCATATATTTGTGTATATATATAAAATGTATAGGAATGTGTATATACAAATACATATATATGTGAGTATATTTAAAATTCTCTTCTATTTCTAATGAAGTTGAAACATTTTCCATGCATTTTTGACCATTTTATTATTATTTTTCCAATGTCTGCTCGTTTCCATTCTCCACATACCTATCAGTAAAGGAATGGCACATCGTATTTGTTAGCGTGTTCTCTTTATGAGTGTCACATTTTTAATTTTACTTTCTTCAACTATATCACCAGGTTGTTCAGCTTACCTTTGGGTTTTGATTATTCTTCTTTGTTTCAGTTTTAAATTTTAAGAGTTCTAAAGTTTTATGTATCTCAAAGTTTTTAATTGACCTAAATTAAGAATTGTTTCTTAAGCAATTTACTTTGAAGTGGTCATTCACAGTCCAATGAGTTGAAATATGATAGCAGATATAGATCAAGAGACTCTTCGGAGGTCCAGAACTCTCCCACTGAGGACTCAGGAGATAGAAACATTTAAAATAAATAAATAAACAAACAAAGTGCTTTGTTTTCAGAGCACAGTCACTGTTCATTTTGATATCTCAAAATAAACATCTTACCATTCCTATGCATTATTCAAACATGGAAATATAAGTGTCTGCATACATAATTAAATGGTCTGCACTGGATAAAATCTGGACTCATTTGATAAACTAGAGTAGAGCAGTCTTAAAGCTTTTCCTTCATTTTCTCTAATTAGAGAGAAATTTACATATAATCACAGCTGCTGCATGAGATGGGAGAAATCTATTTCAATCATTTAATATTTCATTTTAAAAGCCATGTATTAACAACTTTAAAATATCTATAGCCCTTTAAATTGCCATTACTGTACATGAATATTCAAAGTACTACTGAAATTTATTGTGGTATGCTATTCAAATTGTCTCTTGCATTATATTACATATATTCCATATTATTGTCTTCTTGTCTTTACATTTTCATGCTGAACTAAAATTCTTTGTTTTCTCAATATGTACTTGTGACTGTTATTACATATTGAGGTTGATATTAAGACATTTATGATTATTTAGTAAAAAAAGATTTTGAAAACCAAATAATGCACATTTTAAATAATTTCCCTTTTTAATTTAAAAGTTGAGCTTTGTTGGATCAGACTCAACAGTCATAGATATTACTTGTATAGTGTAGTTACTATAGAACACTTACCTGAAATGGGGAACTTAGACTTTCTAAATTTGTCAAAGGAATTACTTGTTTTCTGAACTTTTCTTTAATTGTGGGATTCCTCAATGGCATAAAGGTTCACACAACAGTGTCAGAATTCTCCTCCTGTATCACAGTGTTGGGCTTATTTTGTACATGGTTCTCTCCTGATGTGAGACTATAAAATTTTAAAGGGTAGGCAGTGTGCTTTCTGTTCCCAGTTCCTGAAGGGGCTGCTCATGGATGTGGTGAGTGCTCAACCAAGGTGTGATGAATGCATGAATCTCTCTATATATGGGTGTGGATTTTTTAATGGATATTGATTTACAGTATTGTGTTAGTTTCAGGTGTACAGCACAGTGATTCAGTATTTTTGCACAGTATATTCCATTGTAGGTTATTACAAGATAATGGCTGTAATTCCCTGTCCTGTACAGTAAATTCTTTTTGCTTATCTGTTTTATATATAGTAACTCATATCTGTTAATCCCATACCCCTAATTTGTCCCTTCCCCCTTCCCTCTTCCCTTTGGTAACTACAAGTTTGTTTTCAATGCCTCTGAGTCTGTTTCTGTTTTGTAAATAAGTTCATCTCTGTTGTTTTTTAGATTCCACATATGAGTGATATCACATAATATTTGTCTTTTTCTGTCTGACATCACTTAGTATGATAATCTCCAGGTCCACCTATGTTGCTGCAAATGGCAGAATTTCCTTCTTTTTATGGCTGCATAATATTCCTGTGTGTGTGTGTGTGTGTGTGTGTGTGTGTGTGTGTGTACACCACATCTTTTTTTTTTAACATCTTTATTGGAGTATAATTGCTTTACAATGTTGTGTTAGTTTCTGCTGTATAATGAAGTGAATCAGCTATATGTATACATATATCACCGTAGCCCCTCCCTATCCCACCCCTCTAGGTGGTCACAAAGCACTGAGCTGATCTCCCTGTGCTATGCAGCTGTTTCCCACTAGCTATCTGTTTTACATTTGGTAGTGTATATATGTCAATGCTACTCTTTCACTTCATCCCAGCTTACACTTTCCCCTCCCTGTGTCCTCAAGTCCATTCTCTACATCTGCATCTTTATTCCTGTCCTGCCGCTAGGTTCTTCAGAACCATTTTTTTTTTACATTCCATATATATGTGTTAGCATATGGTATTTGTTTTTCTCTTTCTGACTTACTTCACTCTGTATGACAGACTCTAGGTCCATCCACCTCACTACAAATAACTCAATTTCATTTCTTTTTATGGCTGAATAATATTCCATTGTATATACATCTTCTTTATCCATTCATCTGTCGATGGACACTTAGGTTGCTTCCATGTCCTGGCTATTGTAAATAGTGCTGCAATGAACATTGTGGTACATGACTCTTTGAATTATGGTTTTGTACCCAATCTTGTTAATCCAATTGTCCATTGATGGGCACTTGGGTTGCTTCCATTTCTTGGCTATTGTAAAAAGTGCTGCTATGAACACTGGGTTGCATGTATCTTTTCGAATTAGTGTTTCCATTTTTTTTCCCAGATATATACCTAGGAGAGGAACTGCTAGATCATGTGGTGGTTCTACTTTTAGTTTTTTAAGGAACCTCCATACTGTTTTCTGCACCAATTTACATTCCTACTAACAGTGTACAAGGGCTTCCTTTTTTGGATGTGGATAGTTTTGAAATGCCTAAGCATAAATGTTAATTGGATGTCTCACCTTTTGTCAAATGTGATGAAGTTATTAAAATCTGTGTAACAGAGTTTATTCTCGAGTACTCAAAGATGGAGAAGCAGCAGCCTTAGAAAGCAGTGTACACTTTGCACAGTTAACTCTTTTCCGTCATGCCAACTATTAGGATATTAGAAAGAAACATTGTGTTCCAGTGAAAGGACATTTCTCCATATAATGTTCCTAGTCAACTGAAGATCTATGTGGGGAACCCCAAAATTATAGTTAAAATGAGAGTTTCTAAGTGCAGTCTGCAAGTTGAGAATGAGAGCTAAAGTGCCATGCCAGATGGATTCCAGCTTTCTTTCTTTTATGAAAGGATTCAAAAATTCCTACTCTGAAGCTTATAAGTCCAAGCTGACACGAGACACTCTTCTGCCATCCCAAAAGATCATTATTATTTTATTCCAAAATATCATAATTATTTCAGGCTTACTACAAATATTAGATCTTAAAGTACATAGATTGTTTAACACTGTTCTGTGTGTCGTTATAGGTCGATTTTGAAAAAGTTCTGTAGTAATCAGGGAAACTACAAATTTAAATATGTGCATGTGTAAGGAATACAATGAATATTCCTACTTATAAATGCTAAAAAAAAATTCTACAAATGACATCTATAACGATATCACTTTTCAGCAAGTAAGGGGAGAAAAGTGGTATATGAAATAAAGAGCGTATATTAAGTAACATTTTGGCAGGAAAATTTTGTCTATTTTTCCAAAGCCTTTTAATTGTTTTACATCTTTGGAGCAAATTTTTGAAGTGATTTGTAATGTATATATTATACCATGTCTTTCTTTCCCCACAGATTTAATGTTTCCTCTTCATTTCCCCCTAGTTTCATAGTTCTTCATGAGCCACATGTACTCCTTCAAAGAAAGAAAAACAATTTTGCCCTCTTGGTGGAAATCTGCCTAAGGCTTTGGTATTCACAGCACAGCTTGTCTTACCTTTTACTGAGCTGGGAAAAAGTCAGGAATGTTTCATCATTTTACCATTAAAACACTCCTGGTTCAAAAGTCCTGGAATCAAGTAGAGCTATATATTTTCTTGCTCTTCAAACAAGCAAAGGAAGTAGGAAGATATTACATCAAAAATTTGTGTTTGTAAACAGAGTCAAACTGTTTTGTCATCCCTCATTGATGACAAATTGGCTAAACTACTTTATAAATGACTTTGGGTATTATAAATGGCAAATTGTAAAAAGCATTGCAAAAAATCGACTTCTGTTTTCAGGTTAATTTTTCTTTATGATCTGTGACTTCGGTTCAGACTTAGAAGCAGCAGGTTTAGCATAAAGATACTCTTCATACAGAAGGGGACACATGAGTGTCTCGTTAGAATGCTACTGTTAAAGGATCCTCATAGCATTGGCAAAGTTAACGGCTGCCCTCAAAACAGCCTGCTGGGATAATGCTCACTGACAAAGGACTCCACGTTGACAAAACTGATAAAATCAACAATATCAAATATTTAAAAAGAGTACACAAATCCAGCAAGCAATATGAATTCATTTCATTGCTCAGGGATTGTGCATATTTTGGGAGATTAGGCTCTAAGGAAATTTACCTCGGTTTGCTTGTAAGACATATTTTGCTTTCTAACACATATTCCATTTAAGCCCATCGTGTAAGTTGAGGCACACCTTGTCCTTAGGGTTAAAGGAAATAGTTTCCCGAAATACCTTCTAACACTTGCATTTTATTGTGATCCTCAATTTTATAAACATGTGACTTAGCAATAGAAAAGGAAACTAACTTGGTTTCCTGAAGTCATGCTTCTCAGTATGAGTTGCTGACCCATCCAAAGCCTGACATGCATGTGTCAGTCAAGGTAACAGCAGTTCCATTCCTGAAGTATTTCATGGCATTGTCAAGGTCTGGGGCACTTTGTCTCTAGCACTGGCTAGTATCCCTTTAAAAGCTGTATATAAATCTAAGAAGGAAAGTAATTGTTTGACAACTGAATTTGTAAACTGAGGCAACTCAGTCTAATTCCAATAATCTGTAGTTTTTTCTAATTAATATTCATAAAATATCTATAAATTTAACTATCTTGAATATGAGTGCAAGTGATCATGTTTGCTAGTGGACAGGACCAATATTAGGACAGTGGAAAGTAACTAGTTTCCTTTCATACCACATTCCTCAAGTTAGCAGCTGTTAATGACAGTTGAGTTTTGGGAAAGACAGGCTACAGAGAAGAGCTTGGTATCTTATCTTCTCCTTACCACATAGAAAACTAGGGCATGTTTTGGGAAAAGATTGGGGGGCATGTCGGTAGATACAAGGAGGACACAAAAGTGTGATATGTGGTTGGAATAAGGTTATGATATCATCTACTGAAATCTACTTAACTTACTACACCTACTGTATGGCCATTTCTCCATGTTGGGGTGGTAGGAATTAGCATTTCAGATGCAGATATTTAAGCTACTTTTCCTGCTGTCAAGAAACTTGTGCTCAAGTTGGAATGAAGACAAGTAAACCTATCATCATGTTCAGAATTGTAAGGGAAAAAGTAAATGCAAACGCTGAGAACTATGTGCACATGTAGGGAGAAGGTTCAGGGAAGGTTATCTAGAGGTGAAGTCATCTAAGCCAAGTTTTATTATTAGTTAGGAATTAGCTAGATAAAGAAATGGAGGCAGGTGGCATTCCAGGCAGTGGAAGCAGCTTGGGAAAATTCAAAGAAGTGTAAGGGAATCATGGAATACTTGCTGAGCTTCAGATATCAGTTATTCATAGCTTAGTGTATGGTGTGGGACGAAGCAAGAGCTGCAGATATAAGAGAACCCAAATAATGACAGGTTTTGTGTGTCATGCTAAGGACTTCAGATTTTATCCTGAAGGTGATGGGGAACCTTTGATGATTGTTTTGAATTTTCAAACGAATACTTTAGAACAATGGATGGAGGCAAGAATAGAGGCAGGGAGATGTGCTAGGAGGGTCTTGCAGTCTAGGTACAGTGGGTGATCAGGACCTGGGCCGAAGACCAAGTGCCAGAGACCAGGGGAAGGGACATGGTTGATAAAGATTAAATTGATAGGAATTGAGGTCTGATGGCTTGTGGGGATCAAGAGAGAGAAGAGAAGGGTGATGATAGTTCAGTGACTGTTAATGAATCCAAGAGGAAAAACAGATTTTCAGAAAAACATTTTGAAAATCTGTTGAGTTTGGGGTTGCAATGAGACATCCAAGAGGAAATGTCCAATGGGTAGTTTTTTATAGATTGTAAACCTAATGAGCAAGGTCTGTGTTGGAGATAAAGTCTTTTGCACAAGAATTGTAGTGGTGGTTAAAGGTATGCAAGTATGTCATTTCATCTGATAGAAGTTTGTGGAATGGAGAACAAACAAATTGTAGGACAGAATGACATCTCTAAAGCAAGATGTTTTTTTGCTCCTTCATTTTCCCACTTTTTTTGAACATTTAACCAAGTAAACATACACACAAAACTAAATAACTATATGAACTGTAGTTATTGAGAGCAATGCAAATTTATAATCATTGATAATAATAATATTTATTGAATAGTCACAGGCACTGTGCTAATAAGCATTTTTACATGTGTTATATAATACTTATTAAAGACTGGTAAATAAGAAATATTATGATCTAATTTTTCATATGATGACACTGGCTTAAAGAAATTTTAAAACTTGCTCAAGTTCATATGGTTAGTAGAAATTGAAGCTGAGATACAGAGCCTTAGGATGCCTTATTCAATATCATTACTCACCCAGTTGGATGTGACTGTGATATGTGAAGTAATAGCTAAAGTTCTGCACTGTTGATCCCAGTGTCAGCAACCAACCCAACCTTTCTAAAACCTAGACTACTTGCCCTGAAAAATATCTTCACTTTAAAGATAGTTTCACTCACTGAACTCTCTCAGCTCTCATTTTGGTTTAGTTAATACTCTCTCTGCTATTATCTTAAGTAACTTATCTAAATTACCTTACAGAGGTAAAGTTAGTATATGTGTGTGTGTGTGTGTGTGTGTGTGTGTGTATGTTTGCACACTAGTACATAAGAAGATAAGCTCCTTGACCTCATAGATTATACCTAAGCATAGAGGAAAATTACAAAAGAGATGGTAGACTATTTCAGAGTCCTTTAAAGAAAATGAAAGTATAATGGAATCAAGAATAAGGTGTTAACTGCGGAGTACTGTTTAAATATAAAATCCACATTCTTAAGTAATATTTCTGTTGCTCATCTGAACCAGAAATATAATTTTTAAATGTATGCTGGGCAAAAAATTGTGTGTGTAGAGGGAGTGGAGTGAAGGTGCAATGAGAGGTATTGTCTCCCCACAAACGTTCTCTGCCTCAGAGGGATCCCTCCGCTGAAATTGAAGGGGACAGGAATCTTAGTTCATGGAATTCTCCTCAGCATAACACATTGACTAGGCCAGAGGATGTTTGTTCAAGGCCAGATTTTCAGAGAAGTCAAATCATAAAGAAGAGCTAAGCACCGTGAATCACTCGTAGATAGTTATTTTCTGATTTTACTTTTAGAGTGGACCATTCTTAAATTATGATACAATTTGTCTAATTTACATGAGAATTCTCCTTGACCTTGGAGGATTACTTGGAAAATAAGTTTGGGACATTAATCACGATCAGCATTTCATACCAGTCTGAAGGTTTCCAAAAGCCAAAGTTTCATTTACTTATGTTGACGTATATTACTAAATATATTTTATTTATTTATTTTTTTAATTAATTTATTTAATTTTGGCTGCATTGGGTCTTTGTTGCTGTGCGCAGGCTTTTCTCTAGTTGTGGTGAGCGGGGGCTACACTTTGGTGCGGTGCGTGGGCTTCTCATTGCGGTGGCTTCTCTTGTTACGGAGCACGGGTTCTAGGTGCGTGGGCTTCAGTAGTTGTGGCACATGGGCTCAGTAGTTGTGGCTCGTGGGCTCTAGAGCGGAGGCTCAAGTAGTTGTGGTGCACGGGCTTAGTTGCTCCACGGCATGTGGGATTTTCCCGGATCAGGGCTCAAACCCATGTCCCCTGCATTGGCAGGCGGATTCTTAACCACTGCACCACCAGGGAAGTCCCACTAAATTTATTTTATGTTGTCCTCAAAACATTAGAAGTATTTGAAACTTATATAACTTTGTACTTTCTTCCTATCTTCAAAGCAACATAAAAAACTAACATTAGTGAAATGATTCTGTTTTATTTAAGCATTGTATATACTAGTAAGTCATAAGGTTAAAAAGGAGGACTAAGGTAGAGTAATTTAATTAGGCTTTTCAATATTTTGAAAGATGAAGACTATAGTTCTTCCTCTATAGCATTTTCATCATAGTCACCTGAATTTTAATGTTGAAAGCATTATAGAGAAATCATTGAAGGTTGTGAAACTGAAAGAATTCCCTTGTCTTCTACTTAGTTTTTTTCCTCAATAATGGGACACATTTTCAATGAAATTATTTTTCCTGTATAGCATCAAATAATATTGTACCATTATTTTCAGTGTTATAGTGAAACAGAAATTATATATTCCTCCTGTTATATTCTTTTCCTAAAATAAAATACAGATCGTGCACTTCATAAAGGCAGACACTGTTCATTATTTTCCCACTTGAATTCCTAGTGTCTATCAAATTCCTGACCCATTTTCGGCCCTTGACAACTGTTTGTTGAATTAATGGATTATATAGACAGCAAGCTTCTATGTGGTAGAGCACATTTTTTTAAAATTAATTTACTTATTTGTATTTTTTATTTTTGGCTGCATTGGGTCTTCACTGCTGCATGTGGGCTTTCTCTAGTTGCGGCGAGCGGGGGCTACTCTTTGTTGTGGTGCGCGGGCTTCTCATTGCCGTGGCTTATCTTGTTGCGAAGCACGGACTCTAGGTGCACGGGCTTCAGTAGTTGTGGCACACGGGCTCTAGAGCGCAGGCTCAGCAGTTGTGGTGCACAGGCTTAGTTGCTCCGCGGCGTGTGGGATCTTCTCGGACCAGGGCTTGAACCCGTGTCCCCTGCATTGGCAGGTGGATTCTTAACCACTGTGCCACCAGGGAAGTCCCAGAGCACATTTCTTAAGATGAATGCAGTGCTTTGTGAGGAATGCTGTGGTCACTACACTTACCTAGTTTCTTCAGTCAAATCAAAATATAACTGCAGAGTATCCTAGCAATTTTGGTCTCATTTGTCAATGTGTACTATCATTTTTTGCTATAGTATCCTGTTGACTCTTTTGCAACTCTTCAGCCAATATGTTCTAGTACCATTTTATGTCTAAGAGGTTGGGAGTTTTCTAGGTCTTTGGGATTCATGTTCTCAGCAATTTCACCTACATACAGCATGGTATAAACACATTCCATTTTGAAATTTCAAGAAAATTATGATGGTGGTTGGGGATATAACTGGAAACCTATCTTTAAATGACTTTGAAAAAGAACTCAAACCAGTACAGAGGCATAGAGAAGATAGTAAATTTTTTTATTTAAGAGTCAACTTTTGAAATAAAGAAACCAAACTTTTTTTTAGGACTAGAATACAGTTTCACATAGCTGTTGATTCTCATTTTAAAAGGTTATAAGCAATTTTTAAACGAGTCATATATCTTGGTTTTTACAAGGAACAATAATAGAATTTTGCCACAGTATTTTCAGTGGAATTAATTTGTTTTATTCAGAAGTCATTTTGTCCATCTGAAGCCATGCTGGGTTACATCTCAGTTTCTGACCCAAATAATGATTATCAAACTGCTGGATGAATAACTGTAGAAATGAAAGATTTTTAGAAGGGTAGATAAATTATTATACAAAAATTGTACTTGTGTGTTATAAGATAATGACTTACTGCTTTGCTAGTTTAACTCTGGCTAATTTTTCAAACATGCAAATGATACATAAAATTAAAATAAAAAAATTAAAATTCACCCCAAATTCTACAACTGAAAATAGCCATTATTAACAGTCTATGAATGTAAATTCACATATCTCTCTAAACATAATAGATTGAGATTAGAACTTAAATTTCTCTTACAACACTTCGCACGCTCCCTCCAATATACCACAATGCTGTAAAGCATAATGTTGAAAGAGAAGTATGTACACTGTATATATAGTGATGTTTGGGGAGTGCAAAAATCACTATGACCTGGGATGTAGTGAGTAAGATCTTGGATAATATTCTTTGTAACTATTGGGAAACAATTCTATATGAGTTTTTTGTGTTTCTGCACATATTTAGAGGAGAGGCACTAACAGCCTTTTGTTCTGGACTATGTTAAAGTGTGAACAGCCTGGAAAGATACAGTATTTCCTTCAGTAGCAAAGAGGTGTTTTTTTTGGTTGAACAGTATAATAAAGTTTTGGCAGGTTTGCTTGTGGCAATTATAAAAAATTGGAGCCTCCTAAACTTGGAGTGCCTCAGCTGTGTCTCAAGCCTTTCACAGTTCTTGACAGGGATGTGATTTTGTAGAAGAGCTGGAAATAACCTAAATGATCATTAATGGTGGACTGATACTAAAAATGTTGGTGCATATATTCAGTGAAATAATATGCAACCATTAAAAAGTGTTGTAAATTATTATTTAGTAACATAGAAAGAAGATTAAAATATAGTGCTTAAATAAAATATGAAATTTAAAGCTTATTTTATACTGTTTCTTTGGGGAAAATGACATAGTATATATGTATCAAATATTTTATATAAGCATTGAAAAAATCTGGCTGGAAACACACCATACTCTTCACATTGGTTACTTCTGGAGAACAGGATATGAGAATGGGGTATGAATGGCAGATATCTGCAGAGGAGGAAAAGTTTCACTTAATATAATTCTGCAGTGTCTAATTTTTAAATGTCATATAAGATGTTTTAATTTTTAAAAGCACTTCAGAACCTAACAATAATGAAGAGAGATCTCACTTGCAAATCAGATCCATGTGGTTATAGTTCTTGCTGCCTGTGTGACTTAAAGCAAGATATCTGACCTTAGTGAGTTTCAGTTTCCTCATCTATAAAATGGACATGCAGTAATGCCTTCCTCATCTGTTTGTGGTAAGAATTTAACAAGTTTGCTCAGGTGAAAGACAGCATGGCTCCTGGTACAGAGTGCATTTAGTAAATATATGCTGTTATTAATGTAGTTATTTTTAAATTAATTAAAATTAATTTTTCTGGCATTTCAAAATGTTGTGGATATGCCAAGATAAATTTTTTTTAAAGGCAGAATGATAAATTGGTCTCCTATTATAAATTTTGATATAATTTCTAGATGGTCCTATGAGAGGTGAATGTTTTCCACTGGAACAAATCCTAGGATTCATAAAAAAGCAGTTGAAGGAAAATGTCTGACAGCAGGTCCTGAGATGTGAACTCTGTTTCTAAGTTCTGTTTTTGTCTTGGTGTGTGCACATCCTGGTCACTATTCTTTCTCACTCAAGAGACAGAACTTTCTCTACTAAAATTTGATAAAAACCTTAGTCTTTCTGTGCATTTGTGTGTGTGTGTGTGTGTGTAAGAGGTGCCCTTTCCCTAAGAAGTTGTGAGGGCCATATGGCCTTCCAGTTTTTGGATGACATTGCGAAGTGCAATGCAATTTGCAAACAAAATGGCATACATCCTGGAGCAGTTAAACTAATCCTTTTTTAATGACTAAGAATGCTATGTCCAAATTCCATACCATTTCTCCAAAATTGATCAATAACAAATACACAGAGTTAAACAAGGTATAATAAAGGAAGAAGGTAAGAAGTGCATTTTTTATGTAGTCTACGAACATAGATTTAAACCAGGTCCTAATTAAAAATAATCAAATGTTCCCCCCCTCCCTTGTAAAGGCAATGAATGGGAATGTTTAAATCAACTATGGCAAACTCTATTATAGGTATTTTTAAAAATGAGATCGCAAAGCCTGCAATGACATGGAAAATGTGCTCCTTCATTCTGTGTATGCAGGTCTTTTTCAGCTTAGGAATGTTTTCTTCTGTCTGTCTTCAACTTTTCACTTATTTAACAGAGCATGGTGGGCAGTGAGAAAGTAGGAAATGAACAGCACACATTTGGCTTAGAGTTTTACTGCAATCATTGCTAACATTTATTGAAGGCTCTCTACATGCCAGGTTGTTGAAAGTAAAACTTGTTATGTCAGCACATGGAACATTTGAAGCAGGTATTGTAAGTATCCACATTTTATAGATAGGAAAGTTGAGGCACAGGGAGGTCCAGCAACTTGCTCCAGGTGCCCCAGCTTAGAAGAGGCAGAGCCAGGATTTTATCCTAGGTGATAAGACTTGAGTGCACCCTACAATTAAGTGTTCACCTGAGAACTTCCTGTAGCTGCCGCTCGTGATCTTGTATCTTTCTCAGGAATTCTGCATGTGAGGCCTCTATTTTTCTATCCGCCACATTTTTTATCTCTTCTCTTACTTTTTTTTTTTAGAGGAGAATGGAGGGTACCCTTTTCTCTTCACGTTCAGAGGGGATAGATTAATTTATCATTCATACTGTTGGTTTGGCTCTTCAGACTATCAATTCTGCTTGTTGCTGTCTCTAGAGTAAATTTAAAACCTTCTACTTTTGTTCTTACTGAAGATTTGCCTTATCTCACCTCTCTCACATTTAATTTCATTTTATTGCCTTTAATCTTACAATTAGGCTCCATTATAATGTAGCAAGCATTACTTAGTTATACATGATATATCTGGGGGAATTGAGTATATACCTGCCAGAAAAACTAGGAATCTCTCTTTGAATGTCAGAAAGCAACATGGCCTTAAAAAAAGTGTGTGCATGTAGGGGGGTGGGTATAGTAGAAGACCAACTGTGTGTGTGTGTGTGTGTGTGTGTGTGTGTGTGTGTGTGTGTGTGTAGGGGGTGGGCATACTAGAAGATCAACAAAGCACATACAACACAAAATTTGCTTGAGAATTCTACCACCCATAACCACGTCCAAATACTGTACCCTCTCTTTTTATTAGACATTTCCTTGTCTTTCAGTTTTCCGGAAGCAAACACATAAGATCAATATAACTGAAGATATATTTTAAGTTATTCCTTAAATATCTGTCAGCATTTTTGAATGTAGTCAAATTAACGTATGATGGGCAAATTGGCTCTGTTGCATTCTATAATTATTGCTGTCAGGATACTTCCAGCTAGAGATGGAATTGTTTCTGCATTTATCATTCTGTGTTCCTGCTTATGTATTTGTCAGTGCAGCTGTGATTCATTTATTTTATAATACTGCAGCTAATTGTGTATGGGCTATTTGATCAAAAACAACATTTTAACAAGAACCAAAATAGCCAAGGCAAGGAGAAAATGTAATTATATAACAATGTTAGAACTTTTTTGGGAAGCAGCATTGAAAAAGATTACGCATTTGTATAGCTCTGAAAGCCAAATAATAATTATAGTGGCTTTGTTCTGTTGTCCATATTGTCCAAATCTGGATTGGTAAGCCAGAAAGAGAAAAGTGAATTATCCCTCATTATCTTGTTTGATTTGGCCCTTTAAATGGTCAATATTTCTAAATTGCCCTTTGGGTGGGAAGAAATTAGATTCCATCATATACCACTAAAGGTCTCTTTTCATGGCTGAATGTTTTTGAATTCATGAGGCACAGAATGCCATGATAAAGTAAAGATAATTATGAATGCAATTATTAGTCATTTATGCCATCAACATACAACATACAGATGGATCATTTGCTCAGAAATTTGCAAGGCACTTAGAAACACTGAAAAAAACTCCAGGAGCTAAAGTAAACTTGATTTGAAACAGTGAGAGTTAAGGTATATGCTCCTGACATTAATTTTTGTGCAAAATACATTTCAAATAAGGTAATTGCCCTTTCTTATGCCTTTGTGGAGGATCATCAAACGTGGGTATAAGAACACTTTGAATAGTAATCCTGTAGATTAAGCCCACTGTTATACGAATGAAAGATAGTATGAAGTCAGCATTGCTGGGCACTTGAATAAATTTTGCAGGAATGAAGAAATCTTCCTTGTAACAACTTCTATTATCTTCTAACAGAAGTGGTTTGGTTTGATAAAATAAACACCCTTGAGGAGTAGTAGTTGTTGTGATCCCACCAAGCAGGTTTTCCCATTCACATACTCTGTGGTAGCACACCCTAACATTTACTTTGGGGACATGCTTCTTCCTTGTTATTGTGATCCTGGGAGAACTCCCAATCACTGTTCCCTTCCTGCTGGTCAACAGATTGATCATGTATCCCCCCCAGCTGGTCCAATCATGCTGTTGAATCACTGCGGACACAGTGATTAAAACCAGACAAAGTGTATGGCTCACACCATGATTGAGGGCAGTTCGACTCCTCCCCAGGACGTTTCTAAGTTAGAGTTGGTGAAATAGTGTTCTTGCTAGCTGAAATAATGATGAGCAAAAGTGGCCTAAAGTTGGTGGGGTCATAGTCCCTGTAACGTGGATAAAAACAAGTAATGGTGGGAGGGTGTGGGGAGGAGCGTGGAGAGGAGAGCAAGGTAGTTCTTAAGTGACTAAATCATTGAGTCCCTGAAGCTAACCACATCCTTAGACGTCCTAACTGCAAAAACTAATACATTCCTTTTATTATTTAAGCTCTTTTGAATTGTATTAATACTACAATTAACTGAAAAATGTCACCAATTAAAGCCGTCTGTTCTGACTAGTAAAAAAAAAAGATTTGCTGGAAATAGAATATTTAACTGGAAATAAAGTATTTATTTTGGTAGCCGATAAGATTTCCTGTGTTGCTAAAGTAATTTGTAGGATTTAGTGTCCAATTTCCTTGGCAATATGGAAATCTCCTATAAATAAACAGCTAGTAGTAAGAGTAATGGTGAGCAATGATGGCAAGGCATTCTAAATTTTAAAGCTATATATGAATATATGGACAATAGTATTAGTATGTTGTTACAGTAGTACACAATTTTCAAAATACTTCAGAGAGTGAGCTGCATTATGTTGAAGATAAAGGCAAACTAAGTGATAAATTCACCAAAGAAAGGAAAGCAATATTGATATTCAACAAAAATACATCTGTACAAATGAAAGTCATTAACATTTATTCAGTGCCCCTGAGGTGTTTTCACATATGTAATATTGTTTTATCCTCACATCCACCCTGTGAGGTAGATATTAATATCCTCATTTTGCAGCAAATAAGCTTCTGTAAGGACACATAATTTTTCCTAAGGTCATATAGTTTAGTAGTTCTTACACCATACCACACAACCTCTGATAACAAATGACCAGCAGATTGCTGTATTTGCTGGTGTTTAATTTGTAGAAATGATAGACATTGTGCAGCATATACAATTAATTGGAAAAATACAGGGAATTTTGTTTGAAAAATCAGTGTGCAACATATATAAAGATTAATCTGACTTTTGGGGAAGAAGAGAACCTGAATATTTTTTAAAGGAAAAATATTAATTTTTGAGTAAACAGAAATAAAAATTTCAGGTGCTCAAAAGTATCAGGTACCAAAACTTGGTAAATTTTTAAAAACTTAGAACAAATGGTTAATATAATTAATATACAAAGAGCTCATGTAAATCAGTGAGAAGGTAAATAATTTGATAGCAAAATGAGCAGAAGACATGAATAGGCAATTCAAGAAGAAGTACATTAGGGACCTTCCCTGGTGGCACAGTGGTTAAGAATCCGCCTGCCAATGCAGGGGACACAGGTTTGATCCCTGGTCTGGGAAGATCCCATGAGCCACAGATACTGAGCCCATGCGCCTAGAGCCCGTGGTCTGCAACAAGAGAAGCCACTGCAATAAGATGACAGAGCACCACAGTGAAGACTAGCCCCTGCTTGCTGCAACTAGAGAAAGCCCGCGCGCTGCAACAAAGACCCAACACAGCCATAAATACATACATACATACATGCATACATACAGACATACTGAGAGGGGTAATCAGCTGTGTCAAGTGAATGAGTAAAAGGGATGGACAGTGTTTCAAAGCAACACTGCAATAAACCACTCACATTAAAAAAAAAAAGTACATTAAACATATGTAAAAAGTTACCTAGAGAGCGTCAAGATGGCGGAAGAGTAAGACATGGAGATCACCTTCCTCTCCACAAATACATCAGAAATACATCTACATGTGGAACAACTCCTACAGAACACCTACTGAACACTGGCAGAAGACCTCAGACTTCCCAAAAGGCAAGAAAATCCCCACATTCCTGGGTAGGGTAAAAGAAAAAAGGAAAAACAGAGACAAAAGAATAGGGATGGTACCTGCACCAGTGGGAGGGATCTGTGAAGGAGGAAAGGTTTCCACACACTAGGAAGCCCCTTCGCGGGCGGAGACTGTGGGTGGCGGAGGGGGGAAGCTTCAGAGCCACGGAGGAGAGCGCAGCCACAGGGGTGAGGAGGGCAAAGCAGAGAGATTCCCGCAGAGAGGATTGGTGCTGACCAGCGCTCACCAGCCTGAGAGGCTTGTCTACTCACCCGCTGGGGCAGGCGGGGCTGGGAGCTGAGGCTCGGGCTTCGGAGGTTGGATCCCAGGGAGAGGACTGGGGTTGGCTGCGTGAACACAGCCTGAATGGGGCTAGCGTGCCACAGCTAGCTGGGAGGGAGTCTGGGAAAAAGTCTGGAGGTGCCGAAGAGGCCAGAGACTTTTTCTTGCCTCTTTGTTTCCTGGTGCATGAGAGGGGATTAAGAGCACTGCTTAAAGGAGCTCCAGAGACAGGCGCGAGCCGTGGCTATCAGCGCGGACCCCAGAGACGGTCCTGAGACGCTAAGGCTGCTGCTATCGCCACCAAGAAGCCTGTGTGCAAGCACAGGTCACTATCCACACCTTCCCTACTGGGAGCCTGTGCAGCCCGCCACTGCCAGGGTCCTGTGACCCAGGGACAACTTCCCCCAGAGAACACATGGAGCGCCTCAGGCTTGTGCAACATCACTCTGCCCTCTGCCGCTGCAGGCTCGCCCTGCATCCGTACCCCTCCCTCCCCACCGGGCTGAGTGAGGCAGAGCCCCTGAATCAGCTGCTCCTTTAATCCCATCCTGTCTGAGTGAAGAACAGACGCCCTCAGGCGACCTACACACAGAGGCGGGGCCAAATCCAAAGCTGAATCCCAGGAGCTATGCGAATAGAAAAGAGAAAGGGAAATCTCTCCCAGCAGCCACAGGAGCAGTGAATTGAATCTCCGCAGACAACTTGATATACCCTGCATCTGTGGGATACCTGAATAGACAACGAATCATCCCAAATTGAGGAGGTGGATGTCGGGAGCAATGATATATATATATTTTTCCCTTTTTCTCTTTTTGTGAGTGTGTATGCATATGTTTCTGTGTGTGATTTTGTCTGTATAGCTTTGCTTTTACCATTTGTCCTAGGGTTCTGTTCTTTTTTTTTTTGATAATAGTTTTCAGTGCTTATTATCATTGGTGGATTTTTTTTGGCTTTGTTGTTCTCTTCTTTCTTTTTTTTAATTACTTAAAAAATTATTTTTAATAATTATTTTCTGTTTTTTCATAACTTTTTAATTTAACTTTATTTTATCTCCCTCCCTCCTTCCTTCCTTCCTTCCTTCCTTCCTTCCTTCCTTCCTTCCTTCCTTCCTTCCTTTCTCCCTTTTATTCTGAGCTGTGTGGATGACAGGCTCTTGGTGCTCCATCCAGACGTCAGGGCTGTGCCTCTGAGGTGGCAGAGCCAAGATCAGGACATTGGTCCACCACAGACACTCAGCTCCACGTAATATCAAATGGCAAAAATCTCCCAGAGATCTCCATCTCAATGCCAAGACCCAGCTCCACTCAATGACCAGCAAGCTACAGTGCTGGACACCCTATGACAAACAACTAGCAGGCCAGGAACACACACCACCCATTAGCAGAGAGGCTGCCTAAAATCATAATAAGGTCAATGACACTCCAAAACACACCACCAGATGTGGACCTGCCCACCAGAAAGACAAGATCTAGCCTCATCCAGCAGAACACAGGCACTAGTCCCCTCCACCAGGAAGCCTACACGACCCACCGAACCAACCTTAGCCACTGGGGGCAGACATCAAAAACAACAGGAACTACGAACCTGCCACCTACGGAAAGGAGACCCCAAACACAGTAAGTTAAGAAAAATGAGAAGGCAGAGAACACATAGCAGATGAAGGAGCAAGGTAAAAACCCACCAGACCTAACAAATGAAGAGGGAATAGGCAGTCTACCTGAAAAAGAATCCAGAGTAGTGATAGTAAAGATGATCCAAAATCTTGGCAATAGAATGGAGAAAATATAAGAAACATTTAACAAGGACCTAGAAGAACTAAAGAGCAAACAAACAGTGATGAACAACCAAGAAATGAAATTAAAAATTCTTTAGAAGGGATCAATAGCAGAATAACTGAGGCAAAAGAATGGATAAGTGACCCGCAAGGTAAAATAGTGGAAATAACTACGGCAGAGCAGAATAAAGAAAAAAGAAAAGAATTGAGGACAGTCTTAGAGACCTCTGGGACAATACTGAACACACCAACATTCGAATTATAGGAGTCCCAGAAGAAGAAGAGAAAAAGAAAGGGACTGAGAAAATATTTGACGAGATTATAGTTGAAAACTTCCCTAATATGGGGAAGGAAATGGTCAATCAAGTCCAGGAAGCACAGAGGGTCCCATACAGGATAAATCCAAGGAGAAACACGCCAACACACATATTAATCAAACTTTCAAATTTAAATACAAAGAAAAAATATTAAAAGCAGCAAGGGAAAAACAACAAATAACATACAAGGGAATCCCTGGAAGGTTAACAGCTGATCTTTCAGCAGAAACTCTGCAAGCCAGAAAGGAGTGGCAGAAAATACATAAAGTGATGAAAGAGAAAAACCTACAACCAAGATTATGGAGGAAGGATCTCCCTCAGATACGATGGAGAAATTAAAACCTTTACAGACAAGCAAAAGCTGAGAGAGTTCAGCACCACCAAACCAGCTTTACAAGAAATGCTAAAGGAACTTCTTTAGGCGGGAAGCACAAGAGAAGGAAAAGACCTACAATAACAAACCCAAAACAATTAAGAAAATGGGAATAGGAACATGCATATTGATAATTACCTTAAATGTAAATGGATTAAATGCTCCAACCAAAAGACACAGACTGGCTGAATGGATAAAAAACAAAACCCGTATACATGCTGTCTACAAGAGACCCACTTCAGACCTAGGGACACATACAGACTGAAAGTGAGAGGATGGAAAAAGATATTCCATGCAAATGGAAATCAAACGAAAGCTGGAGTAGCAATTCTCATATCAGACAAAATAGACTTTAAAACAAAGACTTTAAAACAAGAGACAAAGAAGGACACTACATAATGATCAAGGGATCAATCCAAGAAGAAGATATAACAATTGTAAATACCTATGCACCCAACATTGGAGCACCTCAATACATAAGGCAAATACTAACAGCCATAAAAGGCGAAATCGACAGTAACACAATCACAGTAGGGGACTTTAACACCCCACTTTCACCCATGGACAGATCATCCAAAATGAAAATAAATAAGGAAACACAAGCTTTAAATGATACATTAAACAAGATGGACTTAATTGATATTTATAGGACATTCCATCCAAAAACAACAGAGTACACTTTCTTCTCAAGTGCTTCTGGAACATCCTACAGGATAGATCATATCTTGGGTCACAAATCAAGCCTTGGTAAATTTAAGAAAATTGAAATCATATGAAGTATCTTTTCTGACCACAACACTATGAGACTACATATCAATTACAGGACAAAATCTGTAAAAAATACAAACAGATGGAGGCTAAACAATACACTACTTAATAACCAAGAGATCACTGAAGAAATCAAAGAGGAAATCAAAAAATACCTAAAAACAAATGACAATGAAGACATGATGACCCAAAACCTATGGGATGCAGCAAAAGCAGTTCTAAGAGGGAAGTTTATAGCAATACAATCCTACCTTAAGAAACATCTCAAAGAAACAACCTAACCTAACACCTGAAGCAATTAGAGAAAGAAGAACAAAAAAGCCTCAAAGTTAGCAGAAGGAAAGAAATCATAAAGATCAGATCAGAAATAAATGAAAAAGAAATGAAGGAAACGATAGCAAAGATGAATAAAACTAAAAGCTGGTTCTTTGAGAAGATAAACAAAATTGATAAACCATTAGCCAGACTCATCAAGAAAAAAAGGGAGGGGCTTCCCTGGTGGTGCAGTGGTTGAGAATCCACCTGCCAATGCAGGGGACACGGGTTTGTTCCCTGGTCTGGGAAGATCCCACATGCCGCGGAGCAACTAAGCCCTTGTGCCGCAACTACCGAGCCTGTGCTCCAGAACTCGTGAGCCATAACTACTGAAGCCCATGCGCCTAGAGCCCGTGGTCTACAACAAGAGAAACTACCTCAGTGAGAAGCCCGCGCACTGCAACGAAGACCCAATGTAGCCAAAAATAAATAAATAAAATAAATTTATTTTAAAAAAAAGGGAGAAGACTCACATCAATGGAATTAGAAATGAAAAAGGAGAAGTAACAACTGACACAGCAGAAATAAAAAGGATCATGACAGATTACTACAAGCAACTATATGCCAATAAAATGGACAACCTGGAAGAAATGGACAAATTCTTAGAAATGTACAACCTTCTGAGACTGACCCAGGCAGAAATAGAAAATATGAACAGGCCAATCACAAGCACTGAAATTGAAACTGTGATTAAAAATCTTCCAACAAACAAAAGCCCAGGACCAGATGGCTTCACAGGCGAAGCCTGGGACTATATATATGAACATACATATATATGAGCATATATACACTACCATATATATGAACATACATATATATGAACATATATACAGTACCAGATGTAAAATAGATAGCTAGTGGGAAGCAGTTGCATAGCACAGGGAGATCAGCTCAGTGATTTGTGACCCTCTAGAAGGGTGGGATAAGGAGGGTGGGAGGGAGGGAGACGCAAGAGGTAAGAGATATGGGGATATATGTATATGTATACCGATTCACTTTGTTATAAAGCAGAAACTAACACACCATTGTAAAGCAATTTTACTCCAATAAAAATGTTTAAACAAAAACAAGTTACCTAATTAATTACTAAAAATGGGTATTAAAATAATGAGATGCTGGTCTTTTACATACCAAAATGGAAAATATTTTTTAAAATAACATATTTCATCAAATTACTCATAAATGGGAACTGTGGAGAAATGGCTTTCCAACACTGTTAGTGGGAATGTAAATTAGTACCACTCTTATATAGGGCAGTTTTTACAGCGAGTATCAAAAGCCTTAAAAATATGCCACACCCTTTGATACAGTCCATTTAGAGGGGTAAGTTTTACTAATAAATTAATCAGTAATTAAAAATTACATAAAACATCTTAAAAGAATACTCTTCACAATGTTATTTATCATGAAAAAAGTTGACTAAATTCAACATCTAACTATAAATAAATAATGGAATATTATTCAGTCATTCTGTATTAAGTGTTAAAATTGCAAACAATGTGGATGTTCAACAAATGCACACTTGTTAAAGTGACAGTAACTCTTCTATGATAATAGGATAATTAAGTATTCATACTTTAATGTCATGGGAGATATTTATTATTTATTTCCACATATGAAGAAGTAAGATCCCAGATTCCAACTAGTGGTCTTTATAAATCCTCTTCTTTGGGCCACACTGTGGTAGCTCTCAATAACCAACAACAAAAAAAGAGAAATCTATTGCTGTTGGAGAGTCAGTTTGTAAAATCAGCCTAGGAGACAAGGTGACTATATGGCAATAAGACTTCATAATATTTGTACATTTTTATATAAATTAACAAATGTAGAGGAAAGCATATTAATCAAAAGGTGGGATTGACCAGTTTAGCTAAGCATATTTCTGAATCAGAAGTAACCAGATGGGATATTGTGAGTTATAGTTAAGAAATACATTATTTGGTCTTCATCCTGTTCTTAGCACAGAGCTCGTAAAACCTGTGGGGTTTCCTACATGATAAGAGTGGTAAAGGTGGCGTTTGCTGTTCATAACAACTAGCTTTATTAGACCACACCTCAGTTTATGTTAATGAGGAGACTTTCAGAAAGCCCAGAGGATGGGCATTGGTTGCCACGGGACGAACCACTGGACTAGACGGTTGGAATTCACCACCACTCCACCCTGCCTCACCTCTGGGGAGGGGAAAGGGGCTGGAAATTTGAGTTCAGTTGCCAATGGTGAATGATTTAATCGATTGTGCCTATGTAATGGAACTTCCATAAAAACTCAGAAGGACAGATTTGGAGAGCTTCCTAGATGGTGAGCATGGCCACATGCTGGGAGGGTGGCACACCCCAGTACCATGGGAACAGAAGCTCCTGCACTTGGGGCCCTTCTTGACCTCACCCTATGTACCTCTTCATCTGGTTGTTTGTCTGTATCCTCTACAATATCCTTTATAATAAACTGGCAACATAAGTAAATGTTTCTCTGAGTTCTGTGAGCCACTCTAGCAAACTAATTGAACCTGAGGAGAGGGTTGTGGGAACCTTCAATATGTAGTCGTAGATCAGAAGCACAGGTAACAACCTAGACTTTAGAGTGGCATCTGAAGTGAGTGCAGTCTTAGGAGACTGAGCCCTTACCTGTGAGATCTGATGCAATCGCTGGGTAGATAATGTCAGAAATGAGTTAATTGCTTGGTGGTGTTGGCAAACACACAACAGACAAGGCAAGCTTCTACATCCCAGGTAGCTGGAGCACAGGGACCACAGCTGTAATTCTAATAATAGAATTTCTGGTCTGAATGACGTTCCTAGTTGTCATCATTAATAAACATTCTGGTGTCATCCTCAGATTTGATTTTTGTTTAATCTCTGGGGCTTAAAAGTAGACAATGTTCTGGGCTGAATTATGTCCCCCCAAAATTCCTGTGTCAAAGTCCTAGCCCCCAGTACCTCAGAAGGTGACTGTATTTAGAGACAGGGCCTTTAAAGAGGTAATTTAGTTAAATGAGGCCATTAGAGTGAGCCCTGATCTAATCTGGTGGCCTTATAAGAAGAGGGAATTTGGCCACACACAGAGACACCACGATGTGCTTACTCAGAGGAAAGACCTTGTGAGGACACAGGGAGAAGATGGCCAACTGTAAGGCAAGGAGGGAGGCCCAGGAGGAACTAAACCTGCTGTCACCTTGACCATGGACGTCTAGCTTCTAGAATTATGAAAATTTTCTGGCACTTAAGCCACCCAGTTTGTGGTTAGTATGTATGTATGTATGCATTGGCAGCCCTGGCAAACTAATACAGAGTCAGCTAGCCACTACCTTAATTGCCGCCTCACACACTTCCATCAGCTTTCACAAGCTTGGCCACGTCCTGAGAATATATGCATGAGAATATACCTAAGTTTAGGGAAAACTTGCATTTTCTTCTATTTTCTTCATTATGGACAAAATTTTCTATAATTCAAATGTATTTCTGTTATATTCTTCAAAAAGCTATCTTTAAAACAAAAGCTAACCGATAAGTTTGGAAAGTTTAAGTTCAGCTGTTTCCTTATGTTACACATAAGCACCTTTGTTTAACAAATCATAAAGTACAATTCAACAATATATATATAAAATATGTCAGAATAAAAAATAGGAAATTAAGTGAAGCATTACATGTTTTATGTGACTGACAGTATTCCATATATTTGGAAATATCTGTATGTTTGACTTTTTAAAACATAATTTAGAACAGCTGTGATTTGGACATAAGCTCTGTTGCTTCATCACATACATTTTTGATGGTTCATTCTAATAATAATAACTTGTAACCTTTCAAAAACATAGCCACCATTAGCTTTTAATAAAATTTCTTCTCTGTGTACATATATTGGGGGATCAAATGTTGAAAGACTACTGAGGGGTTCAGAAGATGTTTGAAAGTGGGAATGATTCCAGCGGAAATACAGCTGCAGAGGAATGTAGAGCATTAGAAGAACCAGCAATGACAGAGGTGATACAGAAATGCAGTATGGGAGAGAAGGATCAAATTCAGGATACAAAAGAAATAAACTTGGTTTGGAGGAAACAAACCAAGATTTATGTGGCTTTTGATCAAATGTCAAAGTACAGGATATAGACAATGAGTAAGTGAATGCACAAGCAACTGAAATAGTTTATTCCCAGCTGACATTCCCAGTGACATTTCCTCACTTATTGGGGAAAAAAAAAAAAACAGTGGAAAATGAAAGTGACTTTATAAATCACTTTGTCCTTCACCCGTCAGCATCTAACCTTGCTATGCTTGTGTGGTAAAAAATAATGCTTTAAGGCACAAAGCTCTTGAAACTGTGGAATGACTGGAAAAAGGATTTTTTTAGAAAACTTTCATCCTAAATGGCTTTGAAATATTGTACTACCCAGCTACATACTGAAATGGTTACTTCACATAGAAATGTACTTGGATTATACAAGTATGCCTTTAGGTGTAAATGCACTGGATTACCTTAGGAAAGGTAATTAATAATAATAATAATAATGGATGCTGCCACTTATTGGGAAGTTTTATGTACTCTATTTGAAAGAAAATTTTAATAATAGCTCAGTGATACATGTTTACAGATGAGGAGATCGAGGGTCAAATACTTAAAATCCTTTGCTCATAGTCTCAGACCTGGCAAGTGGTAAAGATGGGATTTGAAATCAAGTTTGAGTTGGAGCATCAGCACTTAACTTCTCCCTCCAGCCTCTGTGACCTCAATACTACCACCCTCTCTTGATCATTAAATGCCTGCTATCCTGGCCCTTTTCTGTTCCTTGACAATACTGATCTTATTTCCACCTCAAGATCTTTGCGTTTACTGTTCTTTCTGCCCAGAAGGTTTCTACCCAGAAAATTCTTCTTATGAGTTGCTCCTTTGGCTTCTTGATCTCAATTCAGATATCACCTCCTCAGGAAGCCTCCCTATCCAGCCCATTAAAGTAGTCCAGTTACTAATTGCATTAAGCAGTTTCATTTTCTTCATGACATTTATCACTAACTGATATTTTCTTATTTTTATTTGTGAATATGGTTGTCTCTTCCCATCCCCTCACCAAGGATATGAGCCTTATTCCCTGGAAAAGGGCTTAACACATAATTAGATACTCAACAGGTGTTTGAATAGTGAGTCTCATTTAACATATATGACAGATACTTTTAAAAGGCATGATTATCCTTAATTTTATTAACATTTAAAATCTAACCAAAATTCACAAAGGTAAAATATCTTTCCAATGACCACTGAGTTAATATGTAGCAAAACTGGAATTCAAAACCAGGTCAGTATTATTCCAAAACCCATGCTCTTATTCAGAAAGCCATACTGCCTTGAGAGAAGTGACAGTTCTAGGAGCCACTAGTCTGTGTAGCTAAGGTGCCTGCTTCAGAAATGCCCTTAGTACGGAAGAAATGCCCTTGAAAAAAACAGTGGATCTCTGATTACTTGGAAGTTGTTTTGGCTCAGAAGCACAATAAAAAGGATGTAGTAGAAAATCATTAGTTATCAGATTAAAAGTTTTCACATCACAAAGGCAAACATCACTGAAATTCAAGGGGAAACTTATGATGCTTTATTTTATAAATGTTGAAAGAAGAACTGTACACTAAATTGCAGAAGTTATCTTCTGGACTAAACTATTAATTGATACTTTTCCACCTGGATATTTATATGGCCATTTCCATTTTGAAACTATGAAGGGGGTAGTTACAAGAATTTTACTTAAGCTAAAATGAAATTAAAAGATAATGCTAGCAAAAAGAAAAAGAAATCAATTGGTTTATCTACCTATGTTGACAGCTATATCTATCTATATATAAAACAGGTGTGAATTTTCAGGAACGAGAACCAGCAGGAAAAAAAAAAAACTTCCAATAACCAGTTCTATAGGAAAGCAATCCTTGTCTGAGTCAGAAAACTAGTCATTTAAATTCCCCAAACTGAAAAAGAATATAAGATTATTTGCAGATTGGTGTATTACTTCCAGAAGGAAAGATGTATGATGTTAAAAATGACTGTTGGGTTCATTTTCTGAAAGCCTGGCAGTCCCTCCAGATGGGAGTGTAGTCATTCATACGTACCTGCATTAGTTGTGCTTTCCATCTGTCTCCACTTCAGTCCCCAATTGGATTATTCTATCCTGGTATAGTACAGCTCAAATTTATGTTGTAACATTTTGTACCTATGTCCAGAAGCTCACATGGTAACATGGTAAATGTGCAAAACTTTTTAAGTGTCTATGTTCATTTGGTTCTCCTACAGGACCAATTCAGATCTGATAGAGAAGTTTAAGAGAGATTTCTCTAAAATCACTGTATGTGGTATTTAGGATACTCTAGTCTTTTGTTTTCTTCTTCAATAGTTATAATACTGAGGATTATTTTTTCTTAGGGTTAAGTAAATGTAGTTATACTAACACATAAGGGAAAATAATCTACAAAACAAACCACAGTAAAGGGAATTGATTTCTGGATATTTTCATTAAATTCTTTCAGGGTGATTCTACTCTTTACATTTCCTGATAACCTTATGAAAGCTATAATTAATAAAACCATATAGTATGTTTAATAATAGCAAAGGTATATCTAATATGTTGACCTGCTGTGTCCAGGGCACTATTTTAAGTACTTCACATGAATCTCCATAAAATATAAATATATTTATTTTTCTTGTTTTAGGATGAGGAAACTGAGGCAGAGAGATGTTAGGAAACTTGTACAAAGTCATACATCAGTGAGACCTGAGATTCTAACCCAGCAGTCTGGCTCCAGAGGCTGAGCTCTGAGGCACTAATCTGTGCTGATACATTATCAAACATTTATTTTTCATTACTGTCACCTAAAGAAGAATTCTTATTGCCTGAAGTGCTGGGGAAATTAAGAATTACTTTTGCATCAAACTGTCCCACATAAATAAATTTTCCCATTACTTTAACGTTTTCCTTTAAGTAGCCAACACTTTTGATGAATATTTATTCTAAAAAGAATTGCATACTTCCTGACTTCTTTGCCAGAGTTCATCAGACTTTTTCAAATGCAGATTCTGAAACAACACTAGAAATATCTTTGATTTTTAAATTTTGTTTTCTAGATAATGGGTTCAGAACTATGGGAGTATTTGAAGCTGTTTATGTACAAGTATTAAACACTGCTTTTTTATTTTAGGTTTTTATCTCCTCTTTGGATAGTTTTCTGCATTCTTCACTGTAGACATGATTTCATATGTTACTTATTCCTGTATTTTATTTTAATTCTAGAACATTTCCTATCTTCCTGATTTACTACTTCAAATCATCTGTGGATTATTAGGTAGTCCAATAACCACGCTTGCAGGAATTGACTATCTAGTAAGAGTAAAGAAACTCCTAGTGAGAACATGATTTGTTTTTTTTGTAGGTTAATTGTTCAAAATGTAATGCTCGTCTTTCTGACATTAGGCCTCAAGAATAGTTGTAATTCACTCTTAATTAGCTTTGTAAGTGAAAGCAGGAGACATAGTCTTCTTGAAACTTTCTTAACTGTAGAATCTTCTTCATATTCTTTCCCCTCTTTTCCTGGTTTGGCCCTTCTGCCATAGCTGCCTCCCTGTGGACTTTCCTACAAGTTCACAGTCCTCACCATCACCAATATTCTCCTTTACCACTTTCTCCTGCTCTCATGGCCAAAACTGTGACTCCTCTCTCCAGACCTTCATCTCTGCTATCCAGTCTTTAATTTCCAGCTGATAAATTTCTGGATGAGATTGCAAACAAATCAGTTTTTAAATTCAGTGCATCATTTCCTCCCTAAGGCAGCTGTGAAGATGTGAAGCATCACATCTGAATTCAGAAGACTTGGGTTCGGGTTCCAGTTGGGCCGTTTATGAGCTATGTGAACTTCCCAGGACATATCTCTGTATTACTCGGTTCTCTCTCCTGCAAGTAGGCAAAATATTACTCAATCCCAAGGGTGTGGGAGGGGAAAGGACATTCCCTGTTGGACGCCAGCTGTGGTCATCCAGCCACATACCACAGCTGAGCTCTTACCCACCTGCCCTCCGTTTTGATGCAAGCAGGTGCTTCCTTCTCAGCCTCATTTCCGGCTGTCTCTGACTCAGCTGCATCTCCATCCATCACTCTGGGCTCCAGAAAACGTGGGGAGACTGCCTCAGGGACGTCACCCTAAACACATCTGCAACCATTTCACTCAACTGTCCCTGTGACCTCCAAGACTGGGGAGACTTTGGGACACTTACAGGTTTTCTGAGTCCATTACAGGAAAGGGAAGGCACCCAGAACCTTCTGCTGTTGTAAACCCCAAACTGTAAGATGTTCTTATGAGCTTGGAAGCTAGAGGGGAGTGGAATACTGGGGCCTTGAAGGACTCTCCAGCTTTTAAACCTCTCACTTTCTCTCTGATTCGCTAAACAGTCTAGTGTCAGAAAGGAACACTGTCTCAGGATTGGTCAGAATCCTTTCAAATATTTTCTTGAAACTAGAAGATCAAGTCTTTTCATCTTTTTTGCTCCTAATTCTGGTGTAACAATCCTCAGCTGAGATGATGGCCATTCTTTGCTCCAACTTGAATGAGAAAGGCCCACAGAGTCAAAAAAGGACACGGCAGGCACAAAAAGTGTGAACAGTTAGTACATCAAAATGGTATCCTGCTACAAATCGAAACAGGAGGGATATGGACAACAGTGACAAGAGTATTCTCAGCTTAGAAAAGAGGTATTTACCTCACACTATAAAGTTAATAATTCTAATAAAGAAATGGGCCACATTTCCTAGGGCTCTAATTTTAGCCCTTTGTGAATAAACTTCACTTTCTTTTTTCTCTTCCAGCCTGTCTTCCTTTCAAGAAGTTTTTTCCCCTCCTTCTCTTTTTTAACCAGGCCTTTGCTTCACCCAGACTGACCCTTCCCTGGCCTGAGTGAGGTATGATGCTAGCTTTGGTCAGTGTCCTGAGAGACAATTGGCTCAGGAAACATCTTCTATGGGAGATAAGCCTGAGGTATATAATATTACATATTATATACCTTTCTTTCTATCTCCATGCACATTAGCTTAATGAAGTTTCTGAAAAACAATTTGCAAGGAACCTGTTAAATTTGACCAGTTGTTTTACAAACATCCAGTGACTGTATGCATTTTAAGCAACATGTGGGAAATAACTTTTTTTTTTAAACATCTTTATTGGAGTATAATTGATTTACAATGGTGTGTTAGTTTCTGCTGTATAACAAAGTGAATCAGCTATATGTATACATATATCCCCATACGCCCTCCCTCTTGTGCCTCCCTTCCACCTTCCCTATCCCACCCCTCTAGGTAGACACAAAGCCTCGAGCTGATCTCCCTGTGCTATGCGGGAAATTCTCCTTTGGAGAAAGTTGCTGGAGTGGAGAGAGAGGTTAGACGTTCTTCTAATGTCTGAGAATGATACATAGTTGAAAACAATTTTAGGGGCGTCTGTCAACTCCCAGTGCTTCCAGTCCCACCCTGTGGCCAGAAGTTCGTAAAACACAAGATTTTATAGAGGTGCCTTATCTATATCAGTGAGACTTAGAAACCAATACTTTCAAAAGCCATGTATGCATTTTTTCTTTGGGAAAATATATGGATATTTTGAATAACTTATAGAGGGAGGCAAGTTTGTGCAAAAAACCTCCAAACTTAAATAATGAATAAACTTCAAAACCTATTTGGGTTTTATTCAATTCTTTTGTCTCAGGAGGTTTACGGTTTAGCTAATGTTTCTCTCTCTTCTAGGTCATATCACATCAATCTGCCCTTTGACAAGAGACTTGACACTCTATCTTTCCAGTTAACACATGATATTTTTCTTGAAGAACTACAGAGACTCCCATATTGGGAACAAAACAAAACAAAACAAAACACAGTTAGGCTGTTCTTTTCTTCATTGAAAGGTTGACCTCTTCCTTACTAGAGTTTAAAGTATCTGCAGATCTGGAACATTAGAAGACAAACTGAAATCAAAATTTAAAAAAAAAAAAAGATTATCCTTTGTGCTGGGAAATTCAGTGGGGTGCGTTTGTGTGTGCTTCTGTGTGTGCCTCTGTGTGTGTATATGTGTTTAAACTACAACTTACCTTATGTCCAACCTTGCACCCTTGTTAAATTCAGACCGAAGTTTGGGTAATCTCTGTTCCATCATGATTCCCCATACTCAGATTAAAATATAAGTATATGGGAGTGCAAAGGTTAGTGATCTCTAAAGTAAAAAACAAACAAAAAACACTCTAAAATTTAAAACCACTTTAAATGTTGAAGTTGAAATTGGATGTGAAGTTTCTCTTAAATGTGTTTCCAAGGTTTTAGAAATAGTGGACTCCAACCTATGGTGTATCAGATGCTCTAAATCTGGCAAGATGATTTGAAAATAGACATAGAAAAGAAACAGAGAAGATCAAACCAGAAAAATAATGAGACTCAGCAGCGAACACAGTATTGTGTTTGACATGACATGAGTGGTACCTTTATAAAGAGATTGCTGGTTGTTAGTGGGTAAAGGGTGTGGCATTACCTTGGTGGGGAATAAACACCACATGGCAGGTGTTGGATTTAGGCCTTGCACTGCACTATTTAAACACAAAGGGAGAGTGTGAGGCAAAAAGCAAGAAGCCAAGGGTTTTGCTCTCCTGGCAGACATCTGGCCAGAGATCCTGGGGTGCTGGGAAGCCTACTGAACTGGAGGTCTATGGGTTTTTTCTTTCCCAGCCATTATTGAGATAAAGTTGACATATAATATTTTATAAATTTAATGTATACAACATGTTGATTTGATACACATATATCTTTACAAAAAAACTAACCACCGTAAGGTTAGTTAAAATAGCTATCACCACGTATTTGCAGTTGTTTTGTGTGTGTGATGAGAATATTTATGGTTTATTCTCTTAACCACTTTCAAGAATATAACACAGTATTAACTAAAGTCACCACGTGTACATTACACCCTCAGAACTTGTTCATCTTATAAATGGAAGTTTCTATCCTTTGACCAACATCTCAATTTCCTCAAATGATCCTGTTTGTCTTAGTAAAAATTGAAGTCCTGAATTAAAATTTATTAAAATTTTTCTTTTGATCTTTTTAATTGTTAAATTATCATTTACTTGTATTTTTAATATATACACATGTATATATATTACAGTTTCTCACTGTATCCTTTAAACTTTTATTTTTTCCAAACATCGTTTTGTTTTATATTATTATTTTTAATATGTTACCTTTCATTACTATCTTTTTAATTTAAAATTCCACTTAATGATCCTTGATCTCTGTGTTAAAAACTTCACATACTTATCTTAATCACATAACTTAATCCTTGAAACATTACAGTAAAACTTAATCCTTGAAACATTACAGTAAAACTAGTATTATCACTATTTTAAGATAAAGAAATGAAGGCACAGAGAACTTAAGTAATTTGCCAAAGTTCACACGATTAGTAATTGCTCTTCATTTATGGATCTGACTGAATTCAGAACCTGTGCTTTTTATGTCTATGTGTGATAGTGTATATACCTCCTCTTAGCTGTTTTTTTATTTGTTTATTACCTGCTTATTCCTTTATTTTTAGCTTATATTTGTTAGTTTTCACCAATTTTTAAAACTTGCCTTTTAGCTTGAATATATCAAATGTTTTTTTTTTCTTTTCTATCATATTATCATATCCATTTCTGTATTTTGAAAGCTTTTTTTTTCTCTTTGTCATAATATGGTAAACATTAAGCAGAAGAATGTAGAGCAAGGGGAACTTGCAAAAGACCACACCCTTTTGAAGAGTTTTCCTAGATGCCCCACTAACAACTTCTAGTTCAATTTCATTGGCCAGAACTTAGTTACATGACCATGCCCAACCATTAGTGAGTGTGAAGCATGCAGAATTTCCCGGGACACATCACCTAGGGTTTGGTTACTACGGGTTAAGGGGAAAGTGGCCATTGGGTAGGCCAGCAGCTTATGCTGCCTGTTGAAAACAGAGAGAGAGGGTCTTCTAACATGGTTATTCAGGTATAATTTTAGTAAACAACCAAGGGATTCTTAAACATCCTAAACCACATGTGGGAAGTAGGTATGAGAGTATGAATCAAGCAAAAACTTTTCATTGATCATTCATCAAACATTCACTGGAATATGAACTCCATAGGGGTGGTACTTTTATCTATCTGTGCTTTACCTCAACACTTAGGTCAATGTTTGGCACATAGTAGGTACTTGAAAATATCTGTTCAATGAGTGAAATCTTTTTTGTACATCCATTACACTGTTACATAGTTCTCAGTATTGTGTTGAGCCTTGAGAAGACAGCCGTGAGCTATACTGTAGTTCATGAGAGAATGTGTCCATATGAAACTTAAAAACTGCTGGGCAAGATTGTGACTTCAAAATATAACTATGTTAATGAGTGGTGATTAAGATAAAAAAATAAGGTGTTATGGAAATTTCTGAATCCTAAGTTACTATTAAATCAGTTTATCTGCCATTCGGAAAGTGTTGCTAGAATGAGGGAGTTATTTCTGTTTTAAATCATAAAATGCATGAGCCTTTAGGTCTCCAGTCCTGTGTGGGATTCCAGAGCCTGATATAAAATAGGGAGTGCAGAGCCCAGTGGTTGGCACAGAACAGCTGTCAGACTGGTTTATAGACTCTGACTTGCTCCACTCAGAGGACCCACTTCCAGGCGCCACAGTGGCCTGTGGGGATTACCAACTGCTGGTCCGACTAGCTGACCATAGTTTCCTTTGCCTGCCTGACTGTCCTCACTATGTTTCTCCTCTGCTGAGAACTTGGGTATCTGAGGTTCCTCTCTACCAGTGCCTATTTCCCTTCCCCAGGTTAAAGAATAGACTCAATATTCTTTATTAACCAACACCACAAATGTCCTGGTATTTGTGTGTTTGATCTTCAAGTAATATATGGCGCAAATTATTAAATAACACATTTAAATAAATGTCTTTAATTGATTACAATTGATTTCCAGATATTTTCAAATAGGGAAAGTTTGTACAATAATTATGCATTTGTTCACACTATGGATAATACATGGTACATATATGGATTAATGGTTCCCTTCCAAAAAGCTATATGTGACCTCAGGGATCTGCAGTCTACCACTGCTCTGAACATGAAAAATATCTGTCAGCTCTCTATGTGGTCTATGGGTCAAATAGTAATTGTTTTTGAAGGTCTAGATGCAAGGATCAGTGACTAAACTGCTACATTTACTCATTCATTTTCTAGTTTGGGAGGAGCCCATGGGTCACATATGCTTATGTGACCCATTCGGCAACATTTATCTTTGGCAGTGACATAACATTTGTGAACTTAAAATTACGTGTGTGGTTATTTCTAAAAACTGTTACTGAACCTGTACATTCAGGGGAGTGCTAGAGGACTTTCAAAGAACTCATCTGCAGCAGCTACTCAAAACCTATCTGAGATCCGTCTTTGATCATTACCTCTCAGAGCCAGAATAGTTTTTAAAACCTCCAGTCTAGGAGGATTTATTTGGACACAGGTTTCTGCATGTAAAGTCGTTTTTGCCTCCTGTGCTGCAAGCCTCATAAATAAGATCTACTCATTTCAACTTTTCAATAGGACTTCAATCCAGTTACTCCTTGCCACCTCCACCGCTTCCATCCTGCCCAACGCATCATCTCTTCTCCTCTGGACTATCTTGAAAGAGTGCTAAATAGTTTCCCAGTCCTCCTTGTTGCTCCCCTTGTTGCAGTGCATTATTATAAGATCAGCCAGAATGAGCTTTTAAAATTGTATATCAGGTTACAGATCCCACAAATGTTGTCATCACAGTTAGAATAAAATACAAACTAATTTACCACTCTTACAATGCTGTGTACAATCTGTCTCTATCCATATCTTGTGTTCTTTTCTTCTCTCCTTTGCTCACACTGGCCCACTGGCTAGTTATGTAACACACAGAGCTTCTTCTCAATTCAAAGTTTTTGCTTTTGTCATGTCTCTGCCTGGGATACTCTTCCTACCAGACCGTATCCTGTCCTATCCACCCACCTCAACCAGGTTTCTGCAGAGATGTCACCTCCTCCAACACCTAGAGTCTAGGCATAGAGTGATCAGCCTGTCTGAAATAACCACTTTCTCCACACCTTTGTTCTTTGTCTTTTGTTCATTGTGGCTCTCGTGACCACTTAAAATTATTTTATTTATTTGCTGATTCTTCCACAGTCAACTACCCTGCTTGAATGTAATGTTCATCACAGCTGGGATTTGCCTAGCACATAGTTCTCAATGAACATTTACTTAATAAGTGATATACTGTGAGCCAAAGCACTATCAATGAGATGCAGGGAATCACTAGTCTACTACTTTTACATCATACCAAGTCTTTGAAATTCTCACAACTTC
Organism: Orcinus orca; assembly: GCF_937001465.1. Taxonomy (NCBI): domain Eukaryota; kingdom Metazoa; phylum Chordata; class Mammalia; order Artiodactyla; family Delphinidae; genus Orcinus; species Orcinus orca. The sequence continues at coordinate 133,845,855 of NC_064562.1, forward strand.
TGCTTATTACATATGTGTAATTCCTCGCTACTGTAGGCCAAATTCTGCAGGAGCCATGCCTTTAATGTTAAAGTAGAAAATCAGTATTGCCCTCCGTTCTGACATTTATTTGTGCTGTATTTTTCTCAGTGTGTTTGGGTCTTTCCAAAGTGCTTTGCTATTTTGTTTTCAGGTTATAGAGAAAAACACCATGTTTTTTCCCAGTTATGTTTGTCTTTAAATTATGTTGCCTTGACCAGTTTAAGTTCTTGCTGTTATTATTTATCATTCATGATTTTTGGCATAATCCTCATAAAAAATGTCTTCAAGTTTAAATATGCTTTCAGAGTGAGGTTTTTAGAGTCTACATATTACACATAAGTTATCATTGTCACACTCTCCATTGTTCTGTGTCCATTGGGTTATTAGATAACTGTTTCATAATAAACATACATCTTCCTTAATTTTTTATGCTTTCCAAAAAGTTTCTGCTCATTGCATTACTTCATAACTATGTCACATTTAATGTGGCAATTCTCTCAATTTTATAATATCATAAGAAAGTGATACTAATTATTCAGGATAAATTATGATTATTTATTTTTATACCAATACAAGACTTCAGTTATTTCAGTTGCTGGATAAGAAAAGAGAACGACTAATTTTGAAAGCTTTACTGTTGCCAATGGAAGCATGTTGTAGCATGTCCGTAAAACAATCAACTTTCAAAAAAATGACTCCACAATTATACTGTCCCACCTTTATATAATTTGTGTATGTATGTATATACATATATAAAGCTAAATAAATATATATATGTGTGTCTGTGTGTATATACACACATACACGTACATATGCACATATATATATACACATATATCTATAGGTACTCCACAGGTGAACCACCATAATAAAATTAAATACACACAGCTTTATATATGTCGGTAGTATGTACTAAACATGTTTTATTATTCTTTTTTCCTCTCTACACATTGCCGCTCTAAGTAATGAATAGAAACACATGCTGAATAAAATAGCTAAGCAACCTTTTGTGAGCAATGGGCATCATGGTATTTAGACCTACCATTTGTCATTTTTGTGGTTAGGAAAATAAGGCAGCAGATCTGCAGCTAATTCCTTCAACAGTTATTGAGTACTTGTGGGAAAGCTCAGTGCTGGGATTTCCAGTGAACTAAAAGGTAAATAAAATGAATGACCAATGTGATCCTATAGTGAATTCTTAAATTAATGCTAAGTTTTCCTTACATTTGGGTGTGGGCAGTTGGAAATCTTTTAGCTTTTACTTAAAATCTAGGAATTAATCACAAATAGAAGCAATTGGTTGGCTTTTGATGTCAGCCAAATGCAATTTCTGTAAATTAGTTTATGGATAAACTGAGCTTGATGTTGAGTATAAGTTCCTTTACTTTAAAATCTTCAAAAATCAAGATATTTACCCAAATTCTTTCTGGATTTTTGTGATATGATATTTTGATACCAAGCTCTAAGTCCAGAATTTCTCATTTCAGATCAGCAAGAGAAAATTTCCAGCCCAGATCTCCCCCCAGTTTTTTAAACATATATTCATGAAATAAAATAGAAGGGAGTTAAGGGCTTCCCTGGTGGTGCAGTGGTTGAGAGTGTGCCTGCCGATGCAGGGGACACGGGTTCGTGTCCCGGTCCGGGAAGATCCCACATGCCGCGGAGCGGCTGGGCCCGTGAGCCATGGCCGCTGAGCCTGTGCGTCCAGAGCCTGTGCTCTGCAACGGGAGAGGCCACAACAGTGAGAGGCCCGCGTACCACAAAAAAAAAAAAATAGAAGGGAGTTAAATTTGAATAAAATTTCAAGGTAAAGAAAATTCAGGTTAAATCAAATTAAAATTTTTATCTCCTTACAGTGATGTCATCTTTAAAAGAAAATAATTTATCATGGCAACTATAACATTTGTGTTCGTTCCTTTAACAAAAAGTTTGATGAGCATTTTCTCTGAATATTGCAAGGTTCTAGGCCCTATGAAAAGAATGATGAATTCATTGATTTCAGAGAACACACAATCTATTTAAGGTGATAAAGGATACTCATAAAATACAGGATGCTCAAGATCTCTCTAGGGTTTCACCAGAGAGGCTGAATATGAGCTGCCTTGAAAAAACAAGTCACATTTGACAAGGCAAGAATGAGAAAGGAGGGCACAACAAGTAAAGTACCCAAAATGAATACTTGGGGATTCAAACTCTACTCAGAGACAGCTTGACACACCTATGGCTTGTTCGGCACACTCCCCCATCTTATTGTTTTGATTGCCACTTGACCTAATCACCCTCCACATGCCCTCTCACACTTGCTCTCAACACTGCACTCCACGCACACACTACCAACCATTTCACATAGCGAATACCAGGAAGCCTCCTTCTGTCCCAGACATGCTACAGGAGTTCAGAGTGAAAGAAAAAATAGGGGTCAAGGCCATGAGAGTTATAGAGAATTCATGGAAAGGTGGGATTTAAACAGGGCCCAGGATTTAGGTAATCATGTGAGGAAGGGTGAAGAGGAAATTCTTGCTATGATATGAGAAAAAGATTGGAATTTGGAATGAATCTGGTGTCTGAAGGGAACCACAAATGCATCAGTTTTTTCTTGATTAGAACATTTCTTTTTGGGAACACAAGATGGTAAATTTAGAGAGGTTTATAGTGGTCCATTGAAAAGAATTTTATTTGGGTGTTTAAAGTTATGCTATTTATTACTAGTCAGAATTTTTTTTAAAAATTATGGTCAGGGTATATATCAAGCAATACTTTGGTAAAATTAGTCTGACTTTATAATTTATTTAAAGGAGAAATCCTACAAGCAGGACAATAAACAAGAAGGCTATGGTAACAATCTCTACCTGACACAAAGATGGTCTAATAGACTGTAGACAAGTGATGACCAGAGAAACTTTCCACAATGATAGAAACATTCTTTACCCTTCAATAGGTAGCTACTAGCCACTTGTGTCTTTTGAATTTCAAAAGTAGCTAATGTGATTGAGGTACAGTATTTATAACTTTATTTAACTTTAATTATTTTTTTATTTTTTGAAATCAATTATTTTGCTTTATTATTCAATAGGAATAATACAGGAAATTTGGGTAATGGTACATTTGGGCTTTTGCATATACCAGGTATATGCATCAATATAATAAATAGCCAAACTACAAATATTTTTATAATTGAATATGCCTGTAAATACAATTAAAAAACATAAAGAAAAATACCATTTTCCTCCTGTAACTACTGCTGGTTAACATGGGCCCATTTTCTCCTTCAAAAAGGTAAAGAAAATGTAGGTGGAGTTGAGCCAAACAACAGCAAAAAATTATAAATTCAATTTTATGAGATAATTTAAGGCGTAAGCAACTTTACTTTTTTAAAAAAAAAATTATTAGAGTATAGTTGATTTACAATGTTGTGTTAGTTCCTGCTGTAGAGCAAAGTGAATCAGTTATACATATACATATATCCACTGTTTTTAAGATTCTTTTCCTATATAGGTCATTACAGAGTACTGAGTAGAGTTCCCTGTGCTATATAGTAGGTCCTTATTAGTTATCTATTTTATATATAGTAGTGTGTATGTGTCAATCCCAGTCTCCTAATTTATTGCTCCCTCACCTTATCCCTTGGCAACTGGAAGTTTGTTTTTTACATCTGTGACTATTTCTGTTTTGTAGATGATTTCATTTGTACCCTTTTTTTAGATTCCACACATAAGTGATATCATATGATATTTGTCTTTCCCTGTCTGACTACTTCACTCAGTATGACAATCTCTAGGTCCATCCATGTCACTGCAAATGGAATTATTTCATTCTTTTTTATGGCTGAGTAATATTCCATTGTGTATATGTACCACATCTTCTATATCCACTCCTCTGTCTATGGACATCTAGGTTGCTTCCATGTCCTGGCTATTGTAAACAGTGCTGCAGTGAACAATGGGACACATGTATCTTTTTGAATTATGGTTTTCTGCAGATATATACCCAGGAGTGGGGTTGCTGGATCATATGGTAGCTCTCTTTTTAGTTTATTAAGGAACCTGCCTACTGTTCTCCATAGTGGCTGTACCAATTTACATTCCCATCAACAGTGTAGGAGGGTTCTCTTTTCTCCACACCCTCTCCAGCATTTATTGTTTGTAGATTTTATAATGATGGCCATTCTGACTGGTGGGAGGTGATACCTAATTGTAGTTTTGATTTGCATTTCTCTAATAATTGATGATGTTGAGCATCTTTTCATGTGCTTTTTGGCCAGCTGTATGTCTTCTTTGGAGAAATATCTATTTAGATCTTCCACCCATTTTTTGATTGAGTTTTTTTTTTTTTTTTTGATATTGAGCTGCATGAGCTGTTTGTTTATTTTGGAGAGTAATCCCTTGTCGCTTGCATCATTTGCAAATATTTTCTCCCATTTTGAGGGTTGCCTTTTTATTTTGTTTATGGTTTCCTTTCCATAGCAAAGGAAAAGCAAAAGCTTTTAAGTTTCATTAGGTCCCATTTGTTTGTTTTTGTTTCTATTTTCATTACTCTAGGAGGTGGTTCAAGAAAGATCTTGCTGTGACTTATGTCAGAGAGTGTTCTGCCTATGTTTTCCTCTAAGAGTTTTATAGTGTCTGGTCTTACATTTAGGTCTTTAATCCATTTTGAGTTTATTTTTGTTGTATGGTATTAGGTAGTGTTCTAATTTCATTCTTTTTCATGTAGCTGTCCAGTTTTCCCAGGACCACTTATTGAAGAGACTGTCTTTTCTCCATTGTATATTCTTGCCTCCTTTGTTGTAGAATAGGTGACCACAGGTGCATGGATTAATCTCTGGAATTTCTATCCTGTTCCAGAGGTCTATATTTCTGTTTTTGTGCCAGTACCATACTGTTTTGATGACTGTAGCTTTTAATATACTCTGAAGTCAGGGAGCCTGATGGTTCCAGCTCCGTTTTTCTTTCTCAAGGTTTATTTGGGTATTCGGGACCTTTTGTGTCTCCATACAAATTATAAAATTTTTTGTTCTAATTCTGTGAAAAATGCTATTGGTAATTTGATAGGAATCACATTGAATCTGTAGATTACTTTGGGTAGTATAGTCATTTTCACAATATTGATTCTTCCAATCCAAGAACATGGTATATCTCTCCATCTGTTTGTGTCATTTTTGATTTCTTTCATCAGTGTTTTATAGTTACCTGAGTACAGTTCTTTTGCCTCCTTACGTAGGTTTATTCCTAGGTGTTTTATTCTTTTTGATGTGATGGTAAATGGATTGTTTCCTTAATTTCTCTTTCTCATCTTTTGTTGTTAGCGAATAGGAATGCAAGATATTTCTGTGTATTAATTTTCAGGATAATTTCTGTATCCTGCAACATTACCCAATTTATTGAGTGGCTCTAGTAGTTTCCTGGTAGAATCTTTAGGATTTTCTATGTCTAGTATCATGTCATCTGCCAATGGTGCCAGTTACACTTCTGCTTTTCCAGTTTGGATTCCTTTTATTTCTTTTTCTTCTCTGATTGCCATGGGCTAGAACTTCCAAAGCTATGTTGAATAAAAGTGGAGAGAGTGGACATCCTTGTCTTTTTCCTGACCTCAGAGGAAATGCTTTCAGTTTTTTACTGTTGAGAATGATGTTTGCTATGGGTTTGTCATGTGTGGCCTTTATTATGTTGAAGTAGGTTCCCTCTGTGCCCACTTTCTGGAGAGTTTTTATCATAAGTGGGTGTTGAATTTTGTCAAATGCTTTTTCTGCCTCTATTAAGATAGTCATATGCTTTTTATTCTTCAGTTTGTTAATATGATTTATCACATTGATTGATTTATGTATATTGAAGAAACCTTGCATCCCTGGGGTAAATCCCACTTGATGATGGTATATGATCCTTTTAATGCATTGTCGAACTCAGTTTGCTAGTATTTTGTTGAGGATTTTTATTCCTTAGTGATATTGGCCTATAATTTTCTTTTTTTATGATGTCTTTGTCTGGTTTTGATATCAGCATGATGGTGGCCTCATAGAATGAGCTCAGGAGTGTTCCTTCCTCTGCAATTTTTGGTAAGAGTTTCAGAAGGTACATGTTAACTCTTCTCTAAATGTTTGATAGAATTCAGCTGTGAAGTCATCTGGTCTTGGACTTTGGTTTGTTGGAAGATTTTTAGTCACAGTTTTAATTTCAGTACTTTTGATTGGTCTGTTCATATTTTCTATTTTTTCATGGTTCAGTCTTGGAAGGTTGTATCTTTCTAAGAATTTGTCCAGTTCTTCTAGGTTGTCCATTTTATTGGTGTATAGTTGCTTATAGTAATCTCATATGATCCTTTGTATTTCTGTGGTGTCCATTGTAACTTCCCCTTTTTCATTTCTAATTCTATTGGTTTGAGCCCTCTCCCTTTTTTCTTGCTGACTCTGGCTAAAGGTTTATCAGTTTTGTTTATCTTCTCAAAGAACCAGCTTTTAGTTTCATTCATCTTTGCTATTGTTTTCTTCATCTCTATTTCATTTATTTCTGCTCTGATTTTTAAGATTTCTTTCCTTCTACTAACTTTAGGTTTTGTTTATTCTTCTTTCTTTAGTTGCTTTAGGTGTAAGATTAGGTTGTTTATTTGAGATTTTTCTTGTTTCCTGAGGTAAGATTGAATTGCGATAAACTTCTCTCTTGGAACTGCTTTTGCTGCATCCCATAGGTTTTGGATTGACGAGTTTTTGTCATTTGTCTCTAGGTGTTTTTTGGTTTCCTCTTTGATTTTTTCAGTGATCCATTGGTTGTTTATAACATATTGATTAGCCTCCATGTGTTTGTGTTTTTTACAATTTTTTTCCCTGTAGTTGATTTGTAATCTCATAGCTTGTGGTCGGAAAAGATACTTGATATAATTTCAATTTTTTAAAATTTACTGACGCTTGATTTATGGCCCAAGATGTGATCTCTCCTGGAGAATGTTCCTTGTGCACTTGAGAAGAAAGTGTATTCTGCTGCTTTTGGATGGAATGTCCTGTAGATATCAATTAAGTCTCTCTGATCTAGTGCGTAATTTAAGGCTTCTGTTTCCTTATTAATTTTCTGTTTGGATGATCTGTCCATTGGTGTGAGTGGGATGTTAAAGTCCCCCACTATTATTGCATCACTGTAGATTACCCTTTTAATGGCTGTTAGCATTTGCCTTATATATTGAGGTGCTCCTATGTTGGGTGCATAGATATTTACAATTGTTATATTTTCTTCTTGGATTGATCCCTTGATTGTTATGTAGTGTCTGTCCTTCCTTGTCTCCTGTAACAGTCTATATTTTAAAGTCTGTTTTGTCTGATATGAGTATTGCTACTCCAGCTTTCTTTTGATTTCCATTTGCATGGAATATCTTTTTCCATTCCCTCACTTTCAGTCTGTATGTGTCCCTATGTCTGAAGTGTAGACAGTATGTATATGGGTCTTGTTTTTGTATCTGTTCAGCCAGCCTATGTCTTTTGGTTGGAACATTTAATCCATTTACATTTAAGGTAATTCTCGATATGTATGTTCCTATTGCCATTTTCTTAATTGTTTTGGGTTGGCTTCTGTAGGTCTTTTTTCTTCCCTTTCTGTTTTGTTCTCTTGTGGTTTGATGACCATCTTTAGCGTTATGTTCGGGTTCCTTTTCGTGTGTGTGTGTGTGTGTCGTAGTGTTTTGGTTTATTCTTCCTGTGGTGTTCTGATATAACAGTCTATATATGTACAAGGTTGTTTCAAGTTGCCGGTCTCTTTCCCACCTAGACAAGTTCCTTTAGCATTTGTTGTAAAACTGGTTTGATGATGCTGAATTCTCTTAGTTTTTGTTTGTTTGTGAAGCTTTTTTCTCTGTTGAGTCTGAATGACAGCCTTGCTGGCTAGAGTATTCCTGGTTGTAAGTTTTTCCCTTTCATTACTTTAAATATATTGTGCCACTACTTTCTGCCCTACAGAGCTTCTGCTGAAAATCAGCTGGTAACCTCGTGTGGATGCCCTTGTATGTTATTTGTTGCTTTTTCCTTGTTGCTTTTAATATTTTTTTCCTTTGTCTTTACTTTTTGTCAGTTTGATTAATCTGTGTCTCAGTATGTTCCTCCTTGGCTTCATCCTGTATGGGGCTCTCTGCACTTCCTGGAGTTGAGTGAGTCTTTCCTTTCTCATGTTAGCGAAGTTCTCGGCTGTGATATCTTCAAATATTTTCTCAGGCCCTTTCTCTTTTCTTCTTCTTCTGAGACCCCTATAATGTGAATATTGGTGCTTTAATGTTGTCCCAGTGGTCTCTGAGACTGTCCTCATTTCTTTTTTTTTTTCTTTTTTCGGTACGCGGGCCTCTCACTGTTGTGGCCTCTCCCGTTGCGGGGCACAGGCTCCGGACGCGCAGGCTCAGCGGCCATGGCTCACGGGCCCAGCCGCTCCGCGTCATGTGGGATCTTCCCAGACCAGGGCACGAACCTGTGTCCCCTGCATCGGCAGGCGGACTCTCAACCACTGCACTACCGGGGAAGCCCTGTCCTCATTTCTTTTCATTCTTTTTTTTTATTCTGTTCTGTGGCAGAGTGATTTCTACCACTCTGTTTTCTAGGTCACTTATTCGTGCTTCTGCCTCAGTTATTGTGCTTTTTATTCCTTCGAGTGTTTTTTTTTTATTTCAGTTATTGTATTGTTTATCTCTGTTTGTTTTTTGAATCTTCTAGCTCCTTCTTAAACATTTCCTGTATCTTCTCAATCTGTGCCCCCATTCTTTTTTGGACCATCTTTACTATCATTACTCTGAACTCTTTTTCAGGTAGATTGCCTATATCCTCTTCATTTGATTGTTTATGGGTTTTTATCTACTTCCTTCATTTGCAACATATTTCTCTGTCATCTCATTTTGTCTAACTTTCTGTGTTTGTGGTCTCCTTTCCATAGGCTACAGGATTGTAGTTCCTCTTACTGCTGGTGTGTGCCCCCTTGTCAGTGAGATTGGTCAAGGGGCTTGTGCAGGATTCCTGGTAGGAGTCACTGATGCCTGCCCTCTGGTGGGTGGATCTGGGTCTTGTCCCTCTGGTGGACAGGGCTGTGTCAAGGGGTGTGTTTTGAAATGTCTGTAAGCTCAGTAGGACTTTAAGCAGCCTGTCTTCTGGTGGGTGGGGCTATGTTCCTATCTTGTTGGTTGTTTGGCCTGAGGCTTTCCAGCACTGGATCCTCCAGGTTGTTGAGTGAGACCAGGTCTTGGTACTGAAATGTGGACCTCCAGGAGAGCTCACTCTGATCAATATTCCCTGGGGCTTCTGCTACCAGTGTCCTTGCCCCCACAGTGAGCTATAGTCTACCTCTACCTCCCCAGGCTACTCCAAGATCTACCAAGATCTACCTCTAGGTTGATCTAGTCCAGGTTCCTATGGAGATACTGCTCTGTGCTGGGTCCCAGTGGATATAAAGTCTTGTGTGAGCCCTCCAATGGTGGAGTCTCTCTTTCCCCCAGCCCTGTGAAGCTCCTGCACTCAAGCCCCACTGGCCTTCAAGGCTAAATGCTCTGGGGGTTCTTCCTCCCAATGCCCGACCATCAGACTGTTTTGTAGGGCTATTTTTATATGGCAATGTCCCGTGTAGGCTGTGTGGATTTAATATTTTTTGGTGCAAGAGTTTTTTTTTTAGTATAGATGTCTGCCACCTCTTTCCTCAGTGTATGCTGGCCGTTATCCCCTTGAAAGGAGGTGTGGCTGATGTTATGGTGACCAGAGCCTCCACTGGTTGAGCAGGGCCTCCCATTTGCTCTGTGCTGTTACTAGCCTGTCAGAGGTGGGGTCTGCTCCCTAGTTGTTGGAGTAGAGGCCCCCAGATTTGTTTCTTAGCTGTGTTTCTGATCTGCAGTATGAGGTAGGCAGGATTGGAGCCCTCCCACTGGGTGAGAAGCCACTGAGTATTCCTCCTCTGGAGCTGTTCACTTGTGGTTGTGCTCTGTTGTGTCACCTTTCACCCACTGTGTGAGCTCTCAGATTACACTGCTGTTGGCACTGCTCTCAACTGCACCTTAACCATGGGTATGCCAGCAATTGGCCCTGTGTCTCTCAGATGTTGTTTTCACCAGGCCACCAGTATAGATCTACTGAAGTCAGGTCCCAGGATTGCAGTCATCATGGATCTGGACTCTCTGTGTGTGCTATGGGTGGGGGGCAGGTCAGACTCTGGCCTGGCCCAACCCCTGCATGTATGTGCCCACAAGGTCTACAGCTGCTAAAGTTAGACCCGTCTTATCTGCAGGAGCATTCATTGTCTGTTCAGATGTTCTGCAGGTGCTGAGTTTACAAAGCCGGTCATGGGGGTGTCATTCTGTGGTTTGTGCAGCTGTGAGGAGAGATTTCAGGTTTTCTTCCTTAGTTGCACAGCCCCTGGGGCTCAGCTGTGGCTTCAGCCCCACCTCTTCATGTGGGCCTCCTACAGGGCTCTGCTCCCAAGGCTTCCCCAGAACACGAGTCTGCCCTGGCAAGGAGGGGCATGGAGGCCGCAGTGACCAGGGTCGAGAGAGCACCTGCTGTGGCAGGGATGGGGCACAGAGGAGGAGGTGTCGGCAGCCGGGGTCACGGGATCTCCTGCCCCAGTGGGAGGCCTTCCTAGTGCCTGAGGAGGCAGGGACCATAATGTGGAGAAGGAGGCTGCAGTGGTAGCCCCACCCCTTGTGTGTCACTCAGCAATGGTGCTTCACTTCTGTGGTGGTGTGGGTTTCCTCCACAAGCATTCCCAGTTGTGGATTTCCTCACTCCAGTCCCCTCAGGCTGTCTCCTTGCAGCCACCAGCAATCCTCTCCCCGGGTCTGCTCTCCAAACCCCACAGTACAGCACCCATTCCCCCATCTGCACTAGTGGACACGCTTCTCAGACTGGGGCTCGCAGGGCTGTGGCACAGACGATCTGTGTAGGTTTCACTCTGTTCTGCCTGCCATAGAATGATTGCAGCACTCTCCCACGATAGCCCCCAAAGCTCCCCTTCTGTCCCAGCTGATCTCCGCACTGGTGAGGGGGCTTCCCCAGATGAGGGACCCTCTCCTCTCCTTCGGCTCCCCTCCAGGGGCACAGGTTCCATCCTACTTCCTCTCCTCTTCCTTTTCCCTTCTTCTTTCCATACCCAGTTACACGGGGATCTTTCTTGTCCTTTTAGGTGTCCGAGGTCCTCTGCTAGCCTTCAGCAGGGGCTCTGTGAGAATTGTTCCATTTGTAGATGTGTTCTTGACGCATTTGTGGGGAGAGACGAACTGCACATCCTCCTACTTCTCCACCATCTTGACTCCTGCCCAACTTTAATTAATTTAAATTTAAATAGCCACATGTGGTTAGTGACTGCTGTGTTGGACAGTACATGTCTATTCATTTAAGACTGAGAGTTGTTAACTTTCTTCCCAAACATATTCCAGGACAAAGACTCCACAATTTTCAAGTTTTTATCATCCCATTTTTAATAAAACAATCTCCCTTATTTTAATAATCTTATTTTTTAAACATAGGATTTTATTCTCTAAAACTGTACTGGCTAATACAATAGGTGCTCACTACAATGGCTATTTAAACTAAGTTAATTAATTATTAACTATTTTAAAATAATTATAGTTTTCTAATAATAATTGTTAATTATTTTATTGCTTACCTGTCCTTATTTCAAGAGACCAATAGTCACACATGGTTAATGGTAACCTTACTGACAGTACAGCTCTAGATACAAGTCACAGAGGAAGTAGGAATCAAATCTGAATGCTGAAGGCCTGAAACCAAATAATCGTTGACCAGAACTGACTATTTGGATAGGTGGAGATACAGGCTGACAGAGAACCAAGGAAAATGCCGAGAGGTTGAGCCTTAGATACTAGAGAAATGATGAGAGCACTGACCAACATTTAGAAAAAGGGGATGTTTCCTCGTAGTAGGAAAGAGATGTTCAATTTTAGATACATTAAAATAGAGGGACTCTACTAGGTAGGATAATTCCAGTCTCTTTGCTTCAGAGTTGTCACACATACTTTTAAGTTTAGTGGTATGGAGAATGACAGGGAGGGTGATATGGTTTAGAGAAATTAAAGACATTTGCAAATGTAGAAAAAGGCAAGGCCAATTTGGGAGCAGACTAAACATATCTTTGTTTTCCACTACAAGGATGAAAAGTCATCATAGACTTTGGGAAGAAGTGAGAGAATCGAAACAATACTGGAGGGAAAGGAAGAGCTAACAGTGATGGGGTGGGGGAAGGAGAATTACATTGTTAACAAGTCATTCACTGGCATTAATAAAGCGTATTTCTAATAAACCATTTTTCAGAGCACAAAAGCTCCATGTTCCACATGAAACCACATGGCCCTGGGGCCAAGATGTCTGGTATGAGAATCTCTGAGAAAATTCCTCTGTGGGAACTAGAAGATGAAAGAATTCTGGATTTAAGTTAAACATTTCTTTAATAAATCATATCCTTTTAGTTAAGCACTGTGTTATTTAATCTAGCAACCAGAGCAGTGTTTTGCATGTAGTGCAGGGGTCCCCAACCCCTGGGCCATGGACGGATACCGGTCCGCAGCCTATTAGGATCTGGACGGCACAGCAGGAGGTGAGCGGCGGGTGAGAGCGGGAAGCTTCATCTGCCGCTCCCCATCGCTCACGTGACTGCCTGAACCTTCCCCACCCCCAACCCCCAACCCCCAACCCCCAACCCCCATCGCCCCGCCCGTGGAAAAATTGTCTTCCAGGAAACTGGTCCCTGGTGCCCAAAAGGTTCGGGCTGCTGACGTAGTAGATATTCAGGAATTATAAATCAGGAGGAAGGAAGGAAGGGAGGGAGAGAGGGAGGAAAGGAGAAAGGGAGATATGGAGGTTGTACAATAAATTAATAGTACTTTAGTATACACATACAGCAAAAATATAAATTTTTCTCCAGTATTTGTCTATATTAGTGATACAGATGCATACAATTATGAGTTGTATCTTTTCACATTTTAAAGCACGAAGAACTAAATTGAAGAAAAAATAAAACATTTCCCTCTTCACAAACTGTTTTATCTGTTATTTGGGGAAGTGTGAGTCTATATACTATTCTACCTATTTCCCATGAGTTCCATACATTAAAGCATAATGTGCAGAATCCGTTACATTTAAGATACCAGTAAAAGTCCTTAAAATGGCCTGCAAAGGATGATGCATGGAGGTAAAGAACAAATTCATCCAGACTTTGTAACATTAAAAAGGTATGAAAGAACCTTTCCCATCACTAATGTGAAGCAGGTGCTGCCTAACCAAAACACATTTACAACTCCCCTCTGAAAATAGTTAAGCATAATTAGGTGTGGGTTTTTTATTGTAGATGAAATTGGGAGGTTTGAGTGTGAGTTTTGGAAGGGAGGGATAAGTATAAATGTTGGCTTCATACAGTTCAAATTGTGAGAACACAATAGGCAGAAAAACCCTGAATTATGAGCATTCAGGAAAATAAAGTGATTGTTCCATTCCACCAGGGTTGTTGCATCTGTGTCTTTAATTTGCTTTGAGCTTGTCTTTTGAGCCTGGGTATCTAATCAAAGTGTTTCTCTTTACTCTGAAATAGGCTTGGAATATCTTAATCCATGTCCAGATAAGGCCCAGTTTGGTTGATCTCCAAGCACAACACGCTTTTTTAAAAAATAGTGTTTATTTTCCTCCCTTTCTTTGATTCTGGTGTATTTCTCTATGTGGATTTTAATTCACAATTAGGTCTATTGTCCCTAGTTTTCTGAATTCTCAATTCAAAGAACTAGGGACAGTAGACTTAACTGAAAGAATATTGTATCATTGTGGCTCACCGACTAAACCAGTTGGCTCTGGATATATTCTTTTGAAGCTTTGGTGAAATCATCCAACTTGTTTAGTCCATGCAGTGAAATATATGTTAGTCCTGATCAATAAAATTTCAGTAAGTTGCAGTGATCAAAATGCTAAGGATTATTATGAATAGTCAAGTCCAACCAACCTCAGAAATCCAAATGGAACACTTTTAAATTCAAATTTAAATATATTTGGGGGGTTTGTCTACAGATTAAAGTGAAATATAAAACATGCTTGATTTTTAAAAATAAGTTATGACCTTGTTGAGCAAAGACAGGGCTACAAGATAGAGGAGTACACATTCAAATACTTATCATGCTGGGCATTGCAGAATTGCATCCAGAATCATCTCAATATGCTGGCTCATGTCTTACCCTCCTCACCAGAAACCAGAAGGAAGAATGTGATTTGTTATGTATTAACAATTCAACCAAAACCCAGGGTTATAAACATTTAAACTCTTAAGCTCCTTTTAAAGCATAGCAATGATCAATTTTTTTCTTGTTTAAAGGAAGTCCATCTGAAAAGCAAAGATTGTTCATATGAGTGATGGGATTACAAAACTAAAAAATGTTCAGACATTCATTGTGTACTCTCCACATCATTTTACACTAATGCTGTATTCTTCATCTACATTAATAGTTATTATCCTTTAGACAATGAGAGACAAAGCTCTAGGCAGTGGAGTATATTTGGAAAGTAACCAGAAAATTTAACCAGAATCTCCTAACAGTGGAAAGAAACCTAACACACAATTGTGAATCTAGTCTTTGTCAAAGGGATTGCATGAAAGAGATCAGTAAAGCAGAAAAGTGTTCAGGAATGTTTAATCCCAAAGGAATAACATGTATCAAAGCAATTTGCAAGGATAATTCCGTCACTTCTGCTTCTGTGAACAAAGGATAACAAATGAGGTTGCAACATTTACTACTGAATTTGAAGGAGGTTTTCAGCATTAGGGAAGCGATATCACTACTGCTGTAGTTTTTTTGGTAGGCAAAGGGGCAAACCTGGCATTAATTTAAAATGTATTCCCAATAGGCATTGATCCTGAAAGGCATGTAGTTTTATAAAAAATGAAATGCATGCCAATTCTTTTAATAAAGAACAAAGAAAACCTGTCTTTTATTTTCTCTTTTACATATAGCTATATTACTTGGATTTCAGAATTGGGAATAAAAAATATATTTCATTAGCTTAAAGTTTGATTAAGTAAAAAAAAACCCACAAAACCTATCATTAGAAATACATTGAAATGTTTTAATAATCATCCTTTTAGTTTTCAAATTGAAAGCTCAGTGGGACCAGAAGAATTATGAGGCTAAGACCTGAATGTTTGATTGTTGGTTTTTGTTGCTTTCCCTGGGCTCTAACATATGCTTATGAATGCTTGTTCTTATATGTCGACAAGATTAAATAATCTGCCAGTTATTTGGAGGGCTAGAGTTTGTCAGTCTTTTTCAGAAAAAATGATCAGTTTTCAATCAGTGTTTCATGGGGGTCATTGTGGTATGTGAAGAAAGAACTGCCACATAAGGAAAGGAATGTACAGGTTTTAGCAGTCAGGATAGAGATACAAGTGAAATAGCGGCTTCAACAAGGTGCAAATCCATTTCTCTCTCTTCCAAAAGGTCTGGATATATAGTCCAGGGCAGATGTGATACCTCCCATAATTTCCCAGGACCTTCTACCATGTTGGTCTTCCTGCCATCCTCAACACCCTCTTTGTTTCATGTACAACATGGCTTCTATAGGTCCTACCATCAGTTCTGCATTCCACCAGTACATTAAGTGGAAGGAGCAGTAAAGAGCATGTCTCCTTTCTTTAAAGATAGGATCCGGAAATTGGACGTTTCACCTCTGCTTGAACCCAATTTTAGAACTTAGGGCTTCACTTAGCTTCAAGGAAATTTTAAAAATATAGACTTTTTTCAGGATAGGCATGCAGCCACTTAACAACTGAGTTGTATCATAAAGGAGGGAAGGGAAATGTGTACGGAGGGACACTTTTTGCTATCTGCTCTTTGGTCATTTTCCTAATCTTCATAAACTACAGCAATGACATTTCCATCAGCTTTCCGCAAACTTTCCATCATTTAAAATTAATTAAGACTGAAAGATGGTTGTAAAAACCTTTTATAAGGAGTTTATATTAGTCTGCTTAGGGTGCCATAACAAAATACCGTAGACTGGGTGGCTTAAACAACAGAAATTTATTTTCTAACAGTTCTGGAGACTGGAAGTCAAAGATCCAGGGGCCAGCAGGTTGTCTGGTGTCTGGTGAGCCATCTTCCTTTGGGTTGCAGGATCAGCCGCTTTCTCTCTATAACCTCATGTGGTCTTCCCTTGGTGCATGCGCCCAGAGACAGAGGGAGAGAAAGCTCTCTGGTGTCTTTTCTTAAAAGGACACCATTCCTATCAAATCAGGGCCCCACCCTTATGACTTCATTTAATCTTAATGATTTCCATAAAGGCCCTATCTCCAAATACAATCACATTGGGGGTTAGGGCTTCAACATAGGTTTGGGGAAGGCATAGGCATTCAGTCCATAACAGTTTTTAAAAAGTTATAATTGTTTTTCTAAAACTGGTTAAAGTTGGCTGGTCAGTTTTTCTCCTCCTTAATGAAATGAAGGAGTTGAACTAAACAATATCTAAGATTGCTTTACAATGAGTGCACATGGGATCTGTGATTCCATGAAGAATCTATAATTTATAAGATTGCTTTTGTTCTTATATTTTAATAATCTCTGTGTATTTTTAATACTAGAAATTTTATCATATATTAAATGATTAATATTAGTATTGCATATTACAAAAAATATTTGAAAAAGTCTATTGAGATGAGGATGTATTTTCATACAATGATTTCTCAGCAATACTTTTGAGTACCTACAATTGCTTGTAGGGTGGGAGGAAAGAAAATGTGTAAGTAAAGCTTTTTATGACTTCTACTTGTTTGAAAACCTTAATTTCTGGGAGAGGGAAGAAGAGTAAACAAATAAAAACAACTTTTGCCAGGATCAGAGAGCACTGTCAAGTTTTCATGTAGTTCATCCACTTGTGATCTTATCCACATGACTAACTGAAGACAACTTACAGAAGGGATTGCTTTTTTAATTATGATGGAATACATTCCTTGGTAAACCTATAGTCTTGGCCTGTGTTATAGCATAAAAAATAGCTGTAAGCTGTTTTGGAATTGAACTTCCCTTTGGTAGGATTACGGGGAGAAAAGAATTCAGTATCACTAAATTAGTCTTTTGAGGTAACTAAGGAAAACTTGATTGCTCTTTGGCAGGTAGCAGTAGGCAGTGGAAAGCCCCGTGGTCTCGGATGACATACCTTGATTTTGAAGCCTTCCTCTAATGCTTACTCAGGTCTCTGGTCTTGAGCAAGTTTCTTAATTCTTCTGAACTTTGGTGAGTTCTTAGCAAAAACTGGGATATTCATGACCTCCGGATTTCTGTGAGGGTTAACGTGGTAAAAAGTAAAATCCTTAACATAGTAATTCTGAGCCATCGGCACTGACTGCTGCTTTCCTCTCCTTTTGGTTTGCTTTTTTCCCCCTCACTGGCAAATAAACTATTGGTGAACTATCACACACTCACTGAACTTTACCTACTCCAAAAGTTGATAGACTTTTTTACAACATTGTGGAATGAAGGAAGAATTAATAAGTGAATGACTGAAGAGTAAGACTGTGTCAACACACTAGGGTGTGGTTTATGTTTGAAAACATTTCCATAATGCAGAAGTTTTAAGCAAAAACAAAGGAGTTCAAGGGCAGCAGATGAAATGTGAGGTGGCATTAGTAGCGTTCCAAAAGGACATCTGGGGTGTGATTGTTTCTGCTTCCTCTGGTCTGGGTGATTTACCAACACTGTTCAGCATCTTTATGTTTGCTTTTGGAGATCAAAGCTCTTCAGCAGCTCTAATCCCCACACACTTAGAACAAATAGCACCTCTTTAAAAGCCCAGCAGTTCACTTGGTGTATACAAAAGACTAATGTGAAAGTGACTCTGATAACATTTTAGGATAGAAATACCAATTATTTTATATAGATTATTTAGAAAATATTTGTGTTTGAATATCCTAATGCAGAAGCAATATTTTTTAAAAATTTACTCTTTGGCAAATAAGATTACATTGCACCTGTGTCTTACTTGTTATGTCATAAAGAAATTGAGGCTTTTAAAGAAGTAGTTACGTTATAGAAGTCTTTGTCTTAAACCTGAGATTTTTGTCCCAAACATTTTGAAATAAATTGCAATATTAATATCTATAACAGTGGAACATGGAAAAACAGAAGAAGAACAGCATAAAGAATTCCCTGCGTTTTAGATAAAGTATTTTTTGACAGTTTGTAAAAATCAATCATGAATATTTTTACATTATTTAAATAAATAATCTAAACATCACAAGGCTGACAAATGCATTTTATTGCTCCAACTGTAATTAACCATTGTTTCATTTGTTGAGTAAAATCTGGAAGTAGAATTAGATGAGAGAAGATTGCGGGCTGCAGATGGTAATTTAGCACCTAAGCTAGAGAGTTCTCTTACCTTCTCCAAAGAATCCCGAAGGCAGAAGACTGTGACATGTAAAGAGAAGAATAGCTAAGAAAGATATGATATATGAGGAGAATGGGATAGAAGGTTATATATGAAGATAAAGTTTTTTTCTCAAAATAAATCAGCAGTGATTAAGTTTCTACCCTCGAGCAGCTCATAATGTAGTAGAGGGGAGGATAAACCTGTAACTAAAAAATTACAAAAAGAATCACACGCAAAGAATACCTAATGTCATTACACATTAAGGAGGTACAAATTATAAGCTCAATAAGATACTACTCCACACCTACTAGAAAGGCTAAAAATTTTTTTTTTTTTTGAAACTTACAACATGAATTACTAACAAGAATGTAGAACAATTAGGACTCTTGTGTATAATTGGTGGGAGTGTAAAATGGCGTTACCTGTGTATTCCAGACATACGTTTTAGGTGGCATTGGGAGCAAAGAGAATATGTTTTATTCATTTACTTCTTACTTAAACTAGGACATGATACTACATGTTTGTTCCTCCCTGTTCCAAAGTACTGGTTTTCTATTTCCCCTAATTTTATTGATGGAATAAAATCCTTAGTTAAGACTTGATCTCATTCAAATACATGTTATGGAATTTGGATGATGATATTTAAGTGTCCCTGATATACCTGGAAACTATTGAAATTTTCCATGAAGCCAAATTGGGTACAGTAAGTGAGCAGTTTTTTACTAAAGTCTTTTTGAAGTAGAGTAAGTTCCATAAAATTTATGGTTAAGATAAAGAAATTGGTTAACCATGTTCCCAGTAATCTCAGAGACCTGAATATTCTCAGTTCCCAGTATTCACCCTGAGGACACCAAGGTCTGGGTATCTGCACAAGAAAGCAGAAGAAGGTGCTGGGTGGAAGTGCATCAAATGCACAGAAATGTTTTCTGCATGCACCTATTAGGGTCTGATTCTAATTGGACTGTGATTTGCATGGTTAGAGTCTCATACTTTTGTTTTTTTTTTTTGCAGCCAATAGCATCTGTTACCAGTTAGTTTCATACAATGATTTGCTTGACTGAAAAGTCAATATTTTTGTTAATTTACTCTAAATTGAGAGGCTGGATTTGTAATCTCCATTCCATTCCTCTTTGAGCCAATCAGAGAAGTGCAATGCATATATGTAGTATGCATTTTCCTGCCTAATTATTAAAATTATTCTTATATTGCCTTGGAAACCATAGGCAGTTACCTAAAGAAGAATACATTCATATTCTTTAGCTAGGAGTTCAGATTTCAAAAGGTCAAAAACTTGATGATTGGCCGCAGCCAAAATCTTATCTTTGCTTCTTATTGGTAATTTCCTGGCCATCTCATAAAAGCATGGCAATTACGCCAAAGCCATTGGAAAGATGGTTTTGATTAATCTCATCCCATTTTAAATGTTTTCTCTCACTGTTGTTCTTATAATATTAATCTAAAAAAAGCTATCAATATAACTGTTCATATATTCAAGAAATGACCGTGTTAAGGTATTCAAAGTTCAATATTGTACTGCAGCATAGTAGAATTCTCTAAAATTAGCAGGAGGTGAGATCATTATTAAGTTCATTATTTATTCAAGGTTCTTCAATTTTGGAAACAAAGCTTGGGCATGATCTTTCACAATCGGTCCCGTTCTAGGACAACTTCGCTGGCCTGCATGATATTCCTGCCACAGGATTCTGTGCGATTGGAGAAACGAAATGATTAAAGACAATCATTTCTTTTCTAAGAGGTTTTTTAATTGTGGTATTTAAAAGTATGATCACTGGAGTCAGACTTGCTTGTGTTTTAATACTGGCTCAGCTACTAGTTGTAAGCAAGTCACTCTTCCTCTCCATGGCTGTTTCTTCATCTGTAAAATGGGGATAATAATAATACCTGTGTTAATGAGTTACTAATATGCTGAATTATCTTAATAGATCTCCTAACAGAAATATCCTTCTATTACAGACATGAGTTTTCCACCCAATAAATGAATTTTGAAACTTTCCTTCATGTCATAATTTCAGGAAGCTCTTTTCTTTAATTCAGATGACTTAAGTGATATGGCTAAATAAACCTATAATATCAGAAATAACTTGAACCCAACACTCAGGAACAAAATAACTTGACTTTTAGTGTACAGAATAATATAATTCTTTAAAAGACAAACTGTGAGATAACTGGGTGGAGTAAAATTTTCTCTGAATAAATGATGTTATTCACTTTTTAGAGAAAAAAATTCTTTGGAATATATTTTTAAACTACATTCAAATCCATCAAATGAACAGCAATAACTCTTTGCAAAGAACAATTTATTAAATAATTAGATCAGAAATCGTTTTTCCTACTTCTCTATTTTGAAACTTACAAACACCCGGCGTTTAAGTGCTTATCTATCTAGTGTCATTGGAATGCTAACGAGCAGTGTGCAATGTGGAATCTTTCCATAATATTTATATCCATGCCCTGTGTGAATATATAGGAATTTGCCAAGGGTGATATTGAAAAATATTCAACAGCCTATGGCCCACGGCCTGAGCAAGTAGCATAGACATGGGTTACAAACCACTGGTGTGGCCACCCTGTCATGCAGAGGCTCAGCCTTGATCCTGATCTAACAAAATCAACAGATAATAAAAACTAATATTTCCTATTTTGTGCCAGACACTCTTCTGATACTTTTATCTGCATTAATTACTTTAATTTCCACCAAAATCCTAGGACTTGGGCACTATTATTGTCCTCATCACACAGCTGAAGAAGCAAGCAGAGAGGTCAAGAAACTGGCCCGAGGACACACACATCATAAAGTGACAGAATCAGGCTCCCGTCTCTTAACTATTATGCTAAACACCTTCTCCTTTAATACTTATCCCTATTCCTGCTCTGCATCTTGACTTTGAATTTTCTAATTTAGTAGAAATAAAGAGGTAGAAGAAAACATTTGTTCTAACTTACATTACATGTAGAACTTGATTCTTGGTCCAAAGTACTTTATACTGAACCTGAACAAATATCTTGCTGGAAGATTCCTAATGATGTCATTCTCACGATTTTAAAAAACTATTGTTAATTTTACTTCTGAAATATATTTATTTTTACATTAAAAGGCATGATAAACCTGTTGTGGTTGTTTTTTTTAATTAAAAATTTTTATGTCTGCATGTGTATCATCCATTGAGTGGCCTGCAGATTTTTAAAGTTTCAAAAACACTGATAGAAGTTAAGAATATATTTTCCTACTGGATGATTAAGGGGTATTAATTTTTCCCAGTTTCTAGAATGAAATGATCTGGAATTATGAGACAGATACTTCCAATGTGGTTGTAAGCGATATTCAGTTACCAGATGTGAGGTTTCTTGGGAATTCATTTTAATAAGGGATTTCCAGTGCGTCACTTCTATTAGAAAAAAAGTTAACATTAGAATTTTTATTACTATAAACCTATGAATTTTATTCAAATCTAAGCATAGATCTCATCTTAAAAGAAAAGTCTGTATGCTTAGGATCATAGAAACCCTGTTAGCTATTACACTTAGAAGATAAACAACTAATTTTCAGTAAACCAATTTATTAACACCATCATCAGATGGTGCTGGTTGGTATTTGTGTGTTCAAATCATTTTAAGTTATAATGATCCAGGAACTCTAAATAAGAGCATCTGTCGGTCAATGCTTTTTTTTATTTGCTCAGTTTTAAAATACTTAGCCCCAGTCATTATTTCTGATCACTAGATTTCAGATGCTGTGGATGGAAAAACTGGAAAAGCTGTGGTTGACTCTGCTTCATGCCCTGCTTTCCCTTCCCACACTGGGGTAACAGCACAAGAAGGGTGAGCAATGCTACACCCTGATTACAAACACATTGGCACACTGCTAGGGAGAATACGTGTGTGGAAGATCCACTTGAAAGTTATGCCATTTTTCTTTTGAAGTACCGACTTCTGTGTGACAAATAACAAAGTCAAATAAAGATTTAATATTGCAGTAGAAGCAGTGAAATACTCTAAAAGTATCCTCTGACGCGTTATTCTTGTTCACTGAAGTGGTCGTCTTGTAATAAGAGCCTTTGCGGCAGTGTGGTCATAAACAACCCATACTCTTTCTGTCTCATCATTCTTGGGCTATGGTCATAACACTTTGATGCTTTTTCTAGAAAAATATTTTCCTTTCCTAATTCTGTCCCTTAGGCATGATTTCCACAGACTCACATTTGCAGAAAAGATTTCTTCTAAAAAAGAAATCTAATTAAAACATTTATCACCTTTTCTTTTTCCAAAAGGGTAGAGTAACAAATTAGCCCTGTAGTCTGCCATGCAGTTAATAGATGAGAAATAAAGATATAGAATCATTTATTTTTAATTGCATACTTGGGAATAAAACACTTGTTGGGCTACAAGCCAAGGGCCTTTCAGAGATGATAGCTTATTGGTTGTGGTGAGACCTGGCATAGAAAGTCCACTCTTATGTCCTAAGGGGACAGAATGCTCTGTCTTCCACCCCTAATTCCAAACATTAACCCAGAACTGGAGAAATCTAACACTTTGCATTATACCACAAAGCATATTTTTGCTAGGTTTTGAAAGATAAAGTTAATGTTTCATATAATATCAAATTTCATCATAATCTTATGAGAGAATGAAACTACTTGCCTGAAAGTATAATGACAGTAAGCCTAAGAAAAATATACATAACACAAAACAATGTAAATTATTTACTACTAATTTCAGTCAGTGTTTACAAAATCAAAACCTGAGTGCAACAGCTGGTAACATATCTAATGGGTTCTATGCTTATTTCAAAAAGAAAGGATTTAGCTCAGGATGGCTGAAGATGGCTGATTAAAGAACATGGAAATATAGTTGGTTCCATAGTTTATTGTTCTCCTAGAGTATAATCCTTATTATTCAAAGCAGAAACACAGACAGGCTTACTTCCTTTGCCAAACATACAACTTTTATATAATTGTTCAATCAACATTAAAATTCAAAAATTCCCCCATTTTCTTCTTTATTTTGGAGTTTAGATTAGAATTTGTTTTTTTTTTTAAGTGGAGAAAGAGATACTTCATTTTTTCAAAAAATGAAAAATATATTAAATGCAAGCCTGATTGTCTATCCCAGAGAGAAAGATAAACCAAAAATACATGAAAAGACAATTAAAATTATAATACATGTCAAAAATTATAATACATGTCAAAAACATCATTTGCCAAATGACTGATCAAAAATCACGCTAAGATTTCAGAAGAGGAGATCATCATTGATGGTTACCGTGATTAAAAGAATTCATACAAGGAAAGAAATTGAACTGAGCTTTGAAGGAGGAACAGGATTTGTATAAATAGGGTGGAAAGGAGAGATTAGATCTGGTGAGCAATATGATACAAAGAATCATTGTATTTTTTTGTGGTCATTTTGGTGGCTTAGAACAAGAGACATTTATTTCTTGCTCATGTAACAGTGCAAAGCTGATGTCTTTCCACTCTGGTTATTCAGAGACCAAGGGACCTTTCCTTGTATGGTTGTGTCCTTTAGGATCCTGTCATTATTTGAAATAAGGTAGAGGAAGGAAAATTATGCTAAGTGAAATAAGTCAGGCAGAGAAAGGCAAATATGGTAAGATATCACTTACATGTGGGACCTAAAAAATACAACAAGCTAGTGAATATAACAAAAAAGAGATGGACTCACAGGTATAGAGAACAAACTAGTAGGTGCCAGTGGGGAGAGGGAAGGGGGGGCAACATAGGGGTAGGGGATTAAAGGGTACAAATTATTATGTATAAAATAAGCTACAAGGATATATTGTACAACGTAGGGAATATAGCCAATCTTTTATAATAACTATAAATGGAGTATAACCTGTAAAAATTGTGAACAACTATATTGTACAACTGAAACATATAATACCATACATCAACTTTACTTCAAAATAATACAAAAAAGAATACGCTCTTCTTGAACTCCTTGATTGGACATGACACACGCAATTTCTGCTTATATTCCATGGATGAGAACCAGTTACTCAGCTGCTCCTAAGTGCATGGGGAAGTAATCTCTGGCTAGACACCCACTTTCCAGTGACAAAGAAGGGGAAGCACACATCTGTGGGTATAAGGAACTAAATGTTAGTGAATTGGTCTCTGACTTTGCTTCTCTTTCCATTTCAATCTAAATGTTTTTCCCTGAGGAATTTCCTCCACAAACAGAGATTCCTTACCCTACTAAATGACTCCTGTGTTTTATTTTAAGCTCAGAATTTTCTGGAGATCAAGATCAGTAAAATCTACTGCTTGCTAAGCCTATCTTTCCACTTGGTTATCCTTCAGGCATTTAAATACAACTTGTATAAACGGAAGTCATTAGCTTCTTTCCAAAGTTTGTTCTCATGCTGTATTGTCCATACTTAAGTGTGGCTATACTATTGTATTAATTGCTCGAGCATTAGACCTTGAAGATATATTTGACTCCTCTCAATGTTTTGCCCCTTTTAAACTATTTGCCTCATCCTTCCCTTCATCCCTATTCTTTTGTTTTCTCCCTGGGTTATTGCAGGAACATCCTGACTGGCCTTCCTGATGTCACTGTAGATGCCCTTCAATTCATCCCATCCATAAGTTTCTCAGGATGATATTTCCAAAATGTGTATCTGATCTTATTAACCTCCTGTTAAATCTCTTAGGATAAGATCCACCCACTTAGGTTGGCACACCAAGTTCAGACTGCTTATGTTGTTAGCCTCTTATCCCATTATTTTCCAATGTGTTTACCTAGCTAGGCAATTCCAAACTTTGCATGTTTCTATATATCCTTTCCACTTTATATAAAAACTCTTTTTCCTTTTCCTCCTTTTCCCTTGCCTCTTTCAGCTGTTAGTGTGTCCTTCCCTCCTGTCCCTCTCAAAAATCATATTATTTCTCCTGGAAAGAGTTATCCTCACTCCTTACTTACTGAGATTGGGGTAGAAATGTTCACCCTGGCACCTACTGAGTCTTTCTATTCTAGTTGTCCTATAACCATGTCACAATTATTTTCTTCTGAAACCATTATGATCTCCTGGGAATTTTTAAGAAATGCCATTGAGCAACCCTCATTCCATATCAATGAAATCAGAATCTTCAGAGCTGAAATGTTTTAAAAGCTCTGTTAGTGGTTCTAATGTAAATCCCCAGTTGAAAACTGCTGATGAAGGGAATAAAGTATAGGGCATTGCAGTAAGGCATTAGCTATTGAAGGAATTTTTTTTTTTTAAAAGAGAGAGGTTAAAAAAAGAGGTTAAAAAAGAGGGAGGAATGAAGGAAGGGGAAGGGGCACTACATTGTGGAAAAAAAGAGGAAGAGTGGGAATAAATATTTACTAAATATCTACTTAGTGCCAGGTATTACACTGTATGATTTAAATATACAGGGATTTTCAATTGAGCTAAATAATTTGAAGTTTAATCCAGCCAGTGGGCAAACCCTTAAGTATTTCTCAGGAGCCCTTAAATATTACATGGAAGTAACAGTTGTGGTTACAATGTCTCTAATCTGTGATGGTGTGCTAGGTGAACTCAAATAAGGTATGAATTGGGTGAGATCAATAAAAAGTTAATAGCTTAATATTAGTATTAATTGAAACAGAAGTATATAATAGTTTCTTATTAATTTATTTTTATTAATAAATGAGTTTATTCTTCCCAAGTGTATATTTCCCCAAAGTCTTTTTTAACACTAACTTCTGAGTGTGACTTTACATCATTTCAGTGCATGTGTGCTGGTGAAGGCATTTATGTTTGTCTCTACATTTGTCAGCAGTATTGCAGATTAAGCAGATGGGGTGAAAAATAATTTTTGCTACATGTGAGCACATGAGCCCTGCATGTGGAATAGGTTGGAGTGGTACATATTGAGAAAGAAAATACTTGAAAGGGAACAATAAAGTAAAACTAAAAGAAGGAAAAAATGTTACAAGTGCTTCTAATTTAAAGTCTGATATTTAAATGTTTTAAAATTCCAGAAAGTTGATTGGCATTTAATATTTGTTAAGTTGCTATTTCAAATCTTTTCTACTGTTTTGGGTTGATTAATTCAAAGGTCAAAAAAGAAATCAATATTGCTATGTTCAAATACAAAACCAGAGGCCTAAGTAGGCTAAAAAAAAAAAAAAAAGATTGATACTATGGGGAAATGGCTGTTGAACCTTAACTATAGCTTACTGTTCATTTCAGATTCTCTAAGTGATATTAATGAAAAACACTGCATTTTATTGTTGAGCCACTGGATAAGCCAAAGCTGAAAGCCACCCTACCCCAGGACTTTCCAGATATTGATGCCAAAAATCCAGGGCAGTCCAGGCCAGGAGGAAGAGAGGAATGTCCTCAAGGCAAAGATGGCCTTGGCAAATGCTAGGGTGGTCCCTCTTCTGCTGTCTACTCCTACCTCGGAGTTCCAATTGCTGGGATGGTGGATGGGGTAAGACCAGGGCTCAGCCTTTCTAGGCAAGGGTCCAGGCTATCTGGCCTCTAAAGGAATTCTCCAGCCCTCCACTCTGGAAAGAGGCTGGCATGGAGAAAACCTCAGGGTGTCCAATCAAGCCAGGGGAACCGCCCTTGACTGTCCCCAAGTCAGCCCCGCGTTGGGCACCAAATTTGATGCCGAAAACTTGGCCTCTGCACCAGTGCTGAATTGAATCTCGGAGACAGAGTTTTGGGTGAAGTAGAAAAGAATAGCCTTATTGCTTTGCCAGGCAAAGGGGGACACACAGGACTCATGCCCCTGAAAAACTGTGTGTCCCAACCTGGGCGGATTTGGTGAGGAGTTTTATAGCAATGGTTCATGGGTGGGGTTGTTGATAAGATTAGGTTGTATGCAGGGCCTGCACTCCTTTAATCTGGTCTCAGGTTATCTCTTGATGAGCTTCTCTGATTCCTTTAATCTGACCTCAGATGGTCTTCTCTGGAATGAAGAATGCTAATTCCATTTGTTGGGGGTTTTAGTTCTATAAAGAGCTCAAAGATATTGTTATGTGTATCCCTTGAGGCAAACCAGGGCCCTGCTCCAAGGCTGCACTATTGTTTCTTGGCAGCTCCTCCTTTGTCTCTTCATCCCCTCCCTTCCCTGATTAGCAGTTGTTTGAATATGCCCTTTGGGACTCAGGGAAGGTCATGGAGGCTGGAGTGTGTTCCCTACAAACAAGGAACGGAAGACGCAGAAAGACTTCCGTGCCCAGGAACCCCACAGGGTTCTGCTCAGATTCAGTATGTGATAACAGAGTCTATGAAAGCTGTCTTGTGTTATGTATTTTCCTGTTCCAGGTTTCATAGTGAAGGTAGAGACACACTTGCTTTTCCTATAGTTGATTCAATAACTGAAATATATAAAATCTCAAACAAAAGAGAGGTGCAATGTCAGGTTGTACTGGAAATATAGAATTATGCTAAATAAATAATAAATGTGATGTATTTAATATCCAACTTATTTGTTTACCAAGAAAAGATGAATATATATTTGTGTGTATATTACATTTCTCAACTCACAAACATATCATTTGCCTCAGTGTATGATCACCAGGTCTTTAAACAATATCCCAAGAATACTATAGAGGTTGGGCAATAAATACCTTTATATGTTGGATGGATTTTGGAAAATCAGAGTTTCTGTTGACTACTGGCTAAGCAAATTTCTTTCTAATATTATTTTCAATGATTGTGTCACTCAGAGCCATATTCCTCCTTTGCTATAGTTTCCTGAACTCACACATTATATAATTCATTCCCCTGAATATGTATACAACATACGTAGATATAGGAATATCTTTGAATTTATTACCTTTTTTTCTGAAATGATAT
This sequence comes from Orcinus orca, assembly GCF_937001465.1. NCBI lineage: Eukaryota > Metazoa > Chordata > Mammalia > Artiodactyla > Delphinidae > Orcinus > Orcinus orca. The sequence continues at coordinate 133,874,069 of NC_064562.1, forward strand.
GACATTCAGGGGGAAATGTGTCTAATTATTATTTGTCATCAACATTCTCAGTAAGCCTCAGCAAAAAAATGTTATAAATAAAAATAAAATTACAGTTTTGTAGATATATTTAGGCTACATCTATCAGATGGCCTCCAAAACAGGAGAATATGATGTTAGTACTTTTTATTGTTACCCAAGATATTTTTCATGTGAGATAGAATGGTCAGTTATGTTTAAAACAAAAACAAATACAAAAAAAGAGGCAAAGTGATTTGACTGCTTGTGCTCTCCATCGTCTATCTAATTCCTCCACTGTCTACTACTGTACTTGCCTGATTGTCTGCTGGCTAAAACTCCTTATCTACTTATCTTTTTGTCATGTATATGCAATGTAATTGTATCACAACATATGAGATTTTACCCAGAATACTCCAGAATATTCCTTAGGCTTAATACTGTATCTAGGTATCCATGAAAATAGCTATAAGAGATCTGATTTTAGGGGAAAGTCAAAGAATGAAGGGGAAGTTTGAGGTGCTAGTGTTAGGTCCCTTCAAAGCACAGCCATCTGAGGTTACCTTTCTTCTTCTATTTATCTTGATGAATTTGTGACTCATCACTGTGCCCCAGTAAATAGAATAGTAAATTTTATTCTGTAATTTGAGTAGTTCATACTGTAGGATTTTCCTCTGCATGGAATGCTGCTTCTTTACATTTTTGCTTTGTTCACTGCTTTTCAATATCTACAGCTTAGAAACTGTATGGGAACATCTCAAATAGCACCCCAGCACCAGTCAGTTCTATTCTGTTACTCTACTTTCTTCATGGTAGTAAGTACATGTCTCACATAATTGGAATGTGAGCTCCATGGAAGCAAGTACATTGTCCATCTCTTATACAGATGAGCCTCTTGCATTTGTGATTTCAGGGGAGCTCATGTTTCTTTAAGGTTCTGGTGGTTCAGGCCGCCCAGGGCTGCCTCTAGCACAGTGACACCTTCATGTGAATAGAGAAAGCCATCTTCTTTGGGTAAACTTGTTCGCAAAATCACATCCTTCTGGAGAGATGACACCATAGGTGCAAAGCTTGGCAGGTAGAATGAGCTAGTGGATCAGAAAAACATGTGATTCTTGTGGGTACCCCCATGCTAGGATGCTCCACTGGTTGGATAATCTGCACAATCCCATAAGCAGTGACACTGGTCCTGATTCTGCTGTAGTTCCCACCATCACTAAGACATTGGGGCATTGGGGATAGTGGGGGAATCACATCCACACTTAGAGAAGAGAGTCAGTTGTGGTGGCAGGACATAGGTCCCTCTCACCTCTCCTGTGTCCCCCACTCATGCTCTGATACTGACAAAAACATGTGTCTTAGAGTATGGCAAAGGGCTGTGTCTTATTCATTTCTGATTCTTCATCACCTAGCATAGGATTCAAAATTGTTCAAGAAGTTTAAACTCATGTTAAAGGAAGAGAGGAGACTAGAGAAGGAGGGTTAATGCAAAGAAGAAAGAAGGAGAGAAGGGGAGGAAGAGGAGGAGTGAGGGAAGAAGAATAAGAGTAAAGTCCCATAGACTTTAAATGGATGTGATTTGCTCACAGGGATTTATATTAGAAATAACCAGCTATAGTCACACAGCCACAGATGTCCTGTCCTTGAGGATCGTCAACACCTGTTTGTTGACTCCTCTACTACAGCCTTATCCTAGCACCTAGCGATTCAACTTTGATCCTGTTCACGCAGTCTGTCCACCCCATTTGCCTCTGCATATTTTAGCTTCTTTTATCCAAAGTCCAAAGATCATTTTGGACACATTTCTGCCAAATCTTAACATTCTCCTTTGCACAGTTTTACAGCTTCCTTTTCTGGCCCCTAACACCCCAGAGAATAGTGAGGAGAGCTTGCAATCCACATTGCCCTTATCAGTGTGTCAATGGAAGCCAGCTGCCCTGCACCCCAAAACTGAGTGGGGCTGCAGCTTTCATTTGTCTGTTCATTCATTCAGCAGATGTTTCTTTCATGCCTACTCTATGCGAAGCAGTGTTCTTCTCTGAAATAAACTCACCTTACCTCTAACCAGTCTTCTGACCTATGAAGGTGTTGTTACCATTCGCCGATCACCTCTGTGAGGCACAGCTCTTAACAACACAGCGTGGACTTCCGACTGTCTTCCTGAACTCGATGGCCCATGTTGCATATGCTTCTTTTTCTGCCTTATTTAACTCTAGTCTTTTCTCATTACTCAATAATTTCATACAAGGAGCTGTTCTTTAGAGAAGATGGAGTCCCATCCAGTCTCTTAAGGGTCTGTATCTCACCCAAGCAAAATATCTTCTTTTCCTTAAACTCTTACTAAACATTCCTGTTTCTGTCTCTGACTCAAATGTTACTTTATTTTCTCTTTATAGTTACAGACTTGGAAAAAATATTATTTTACTTTGGAAAATGAAAATAAGGTTGAAATAATTAGAAGATTTTAAAGCATTTGCTATTGATCTGAACATAATAGATTGGATTAACATTGCCTTTAGAAAATTGGTGTTTAAAAATATTAAAAATGTGTGAAGAAAAAGATGTTAACATGTCTAATGCATAATTAGAAGAGTCTCAGAGCTCAGAGAAATTGGTACACAGTGGTGCATCCTGGGATTAGGTTTTGAAATTCCTTTAGGCCAGTAGTTCACAGGAGAAATCTAGAACCATTTAAAAATGATAATATAATGATTACATTGATGCTGAAGAAATGTCAACTCCTTTTACTAAGAGTAATTATTATGCCTAATTTTGTCCAGACACCAAAATATTCAAAAGACTCCAGTGGGCAGGATCACACCATTCACTCTTGCATCCTCTGCACGTGCCCACCCATACATTGCATCATGGGTTTTCACACTCCTCTGTCCAAAGACCAACCTAATGAGATTATTATAAAGCAGATGCTGGCCTCAGTCCAGAGATGCTCAGTTAGTAGACCTGGTGTCAAGCCCCCAATCTGAATTTTTGATAATTACCCCTCGTGTTTCTGAAGCAGGTCACATATAAGAAGTATACAGAAACTCTGCTACACAAAATTCCTTATTGATAAATGGGATCAATAATCACTAGTGGAATTTTTAACCATTTTTAATAACCCTCCTCTGGCCAAAAGAATTAAAGCAGCTATAAAATCTTTGTGTTATAATAAAAGAACCTTCAAATCTCCATTAAAATCTGCAGGTGTTTAAGTGTAATTACTAACCTATCAATGATGAATGAATTTAATCTATTTGTCATCATTTCTTATGGTAACATTTAGAAATGTCTAAATACAGTACCAGTTCACTCTGTTGGAATACTATATAGAATATATGTAGTATTCACACTGTATCAGTGTAGAATCCATTCACTCACATTTTAGCACTTTAAGGTGGAAAAGGCTTGAGAAGTAGAGTAGTAGTGAGAGTGGTGATCAACATCTAGCCATAATCCTCAGAGCACACAATTAACCTTAGATTTGATCTCTTTCATGTTAGGCTTTCAGTGTTCTTGTTTTTTTAATTAATTTTTTATCATCTTTATTGGAGTATAACTGCTTTACAATGTTGCGTTAGTTTCTGCTGTATAACAAAGTGAATCAGCTATATATATACATATATCCCCATATCCCCTCCCTCTTGCATCTCCCTCCCACCCTCCATATCCCACCCCTCTAGCTGGTCACAAAGCACAGCTGATTTCCGTGTGCTACATGGCTGCTTCCCACTAGCTATCTATTTTACAATTGGTAGTGTATATATGTCCATGCCACTCTCTCACTTCGTCTCACTTACCCTTTCGCCTCCCCGTGTCCTTAAGTCCATTCTCTACGTCTGTGTCTTTATTCCTGTCCTGCCCCTACGTTCTTCAGAACCTTTTTTTTTTCTTTATTCTATAGATATGTGTCAGCATATGGTATTTGTTTTTCTCCTGATGTACCTCACTCTACATGACAGACTCTAGGTCCATCCACCTCACTACAAATAACTCAATTTCATTTCTTTTTATGGCTGAGTAATATTCCATTGTATATATGTGCCACATCTTCTTTACCCATTCATCTATTGATGGACACTTAGGTTGCTTCCACGTCCTGGCTATTGTAAAGAGTGCTGCAATGAACATTGTGATACATGACTCTTTTTGAATTATGGTTTTCTCAGGGTATATGCCCAGTAGTGGGATTGCTGGGTTGTATGGTAGATCTATTTTTAGTTTTCTAAGGAACCTCCATACTGATCTCCATAGTGGCTGTATCAATTTACATTCCCACCACCAGTGCAAGAGGGTTCCTTTTCCTCCACACCATCTCCAGCATTTATTGTTTGTAGATTTTTTGATGATGGCCATTGTAACTGGTGTGAGGTGACACCTCATTGTAGCTTTGATTTGCATTTCTCTAATGAATAGTGATGTTGAGCGTCATTTCCTGTGTTTGTTGGCAATCTTTATATCTTCTTTGGAGAAATGTCTATTCAGGTCTTCTGCCCATATTTGGATTGGGTTGTTTGTTTTTTTGATATTGAGCTGAATGAGCTGCTTGTATATTTTGGACATTAATCCTTTGTCAGTTGTTTTGTTTGCAAATACTTTCTCACATTCTGAAGGTTGCCTTTTCGTCTTGTTTATGGTTGTCTTTGCTGTGCAAAAGCTTTTAAGTTTCATTAGGCCTCATTTGTTTATTTTTGTTTTAATTTCCATTTCGCTAGGAGGTGGGTCAAAAAGGATCTTGCTGTGATTTATGTCATAGAGTGTTCTGCCTGTGTTTTCCTCTAAGTTTTATAGTGTCTGGCCTTAAATTTAGGTCTTTAATCCATTTTGAGTTTATATTTGTTTATGGTGTTAGGGACTGTTCTAATTTCATTCTTTTACATGCAGCTGTCCAGTTTTCCCAGCACCATTATTGAAGAGGCTGTCTATTCTACATTATATATTCTTGCCTCCTTTATCAAGGATAAGGTGACCATATGTGTGTGGGTTTATCTCTGGGCTTTCTATCCTGTTCCATTGATGTATATTTCCATTGATCTATAATTCTTTTTTTGTGCCAGTACCATACCGTCTTGATTACTGTAGCTTTGTAGTATAGTCTGAAGTCAGGGAACCTGATTCCTCCAGCTCCATTTTTCGTTCTCAAGGTTGCTTTGGCTATTCAGGGTCTTTTGTGTTTCCATACAAATTGTGAAATTTTTTGTTCTAGTTCTGTGAAAAATGCCATAGGTAGTTTGATAGGGGTTGCATTGAATCTGTAGATTGCTTTGGGTAGTACAGTCATTTTCACAATGTTGATTCTTCCAGTCCAAGAACATGGTATATATCTCTCCATCTGTTTGTATCATCTATAATTTCTTTCATCAGTGTCTTATGGTTTTCTGCATACAGGTCTTTTGTGTTCTTAGGTAAATTTATTCCGAGGTATTTTATTGTTTTTGTTGCAGTGGTAAATGGGAGTGTTTCCTTAATTTCTCTTTCAGATTTTTCATCATTAGTGTATAGGAATGCAAGAGATTTCTGTACATTACTTTTGTATCCTGCTACTTTACCAGATTCATTGAATAGCCCTAGTAGTTTTCTGGTAGCATCTTTAGGATTCTCTATATATAGTATCATGTCATCTGCAAACAGTGACAGTTTTATTTCTTCTTTTCCAGTTTGGATTCCTTTTATATCTTTTTTTTCTCTGTTTGCTGTGGCTAAAACTTCCAAAACTATGTTGAATAATAGTGGTGAGAGTGGGCAACCTTGTCTTGTTCCTGATCTTGGTGGAAATGGTTTCAGTTTCTCACCATTGAGAACAATGTGGGCTGTGGGTTTGTCATATATGGCCTTTATTATGTTGTGGTAAGTTCCCTCTATACCTACTTTCGGGAGGGTTTTTATCATAAATGGGTGTTGAATTTTGTCAAAAGCTTTTTCTGCATCTATTGAGATGATCAATGATTTTTCTCCTTCAATTTGTTAATATGGTGTATCACATTGATTGATTTGCATATATTGAAGAATCCTTGCATTCCTGGGAAAAACCCACTTGATCATGGTGTATGATCCTTTTAATGTGCTGTTGGATTCTGTTTGCTAGTATTTTGTTGAGGATTTTTGCATCTATGTTCATCAGTGATATTGGCCTGTAGTTTTCTTTCTTTGTGACATCTTTGTCTGGTTTTGGTATCAGGGTGATGGTGGCTTCATATAATAAGTTTGGAAGTGTTCCTCCCTCTGCTATATTTTGGAAGAGTTTGAGAAGGATAGGTGTTAGCTCTTCTCTAAAGGTTTGATAGAATTTGCCTCTGAAGCCATCTGGTCCTGGCCTTTTGTTTATTGGAAGTTTTTTTTTTTTTTTTTTGCGCGGTACGCAGGCCTGTCATTGTTGTGGCCTCTCCCATTGCGGATCACAGGCCCTGGACACTAGGCTCAGCAGCCATGGCTCATGGGCCCAGCCGCTGCACAGTATGCGGGATCTTCCCGGACCGTGGCACGAACCCATGTCCCCTGCATCAGCAGGTGGACTCTCAACCACTGCGCCACCAGGCAAGCCCCTGTTGGAAGAGTTTTAATCACAGTTTCAAGTTCATTGCTTGTGATTGGTCTGTTCATATTTTCTATTTCTTCCTTTTTCAGTCTTGGAAGGTTATACCTTTCTAAGAATTTGTCCATTTCTTCTAGGTTGTCCATTTTATTGGCATGGAGTTGCTTGTAGTAGTCTCTTAGGATGCTTTGTATTTCTGCTGTGTCTGTTTTAACTTCTCCTTTTTCATTTCTAATATTACTGATTTGTGTCCTCTCCTTCTTTTTCTTGGTGAGTCTGGCTAATAGTTTATCAATTTTGTTTATCTTCTCAAAGAACCAGCTTTTAGTTTTATTGATCTTTGCTATTGTATTGTTTGTTTCTATTTCATTTATTTCTGCTCTGATCTTCATGATTTCTTTCCTTCTACTAACTTTGAGTTTTGTTTGTTCTTCTTTCTCTGGTTCCTTGAGGTTAGGTTGTTTATTTGATATTTTTCTTGTTTCTTGAGATAGGCTTGTCTAGCTGTAAACTTCCCTGTTACAACTGCTTTTGCTGCATCCCATAGGTTTTGGATCATCATGTTTTCATTGTCTCTAGGTATTTTTTGATTTCCCCTTTGATTTCTTCAATGATCTCTTGGATTTTTAGTAACGTATTGTTTAGCCTCCTATTTGTGTGTTTTTTATGTTTTTTTTCCCTGTAATTCATTTTTAATCTCATAGCGTTGTGGTCAGAAAAGATGCTTTATATGATTTCAATTTTCTTAAATTTACTGAGGCTTGATTTGTGACCCAAGATGTGATCTATCCTGGAGAATGTTCCATGCACACTTGAGAAGAAAGTGTAATCTGCTGTTTTTGGATAGAACGTCCTATAAATATCAATTAAATCTATCTGGTCTATTGTGTCATTTAAAGCTTCTGTTTCCTTATTTATTTTCATTTTGAATGATCTGTCCATTGGTGTAAGTGAGGTGTTAAAGCTCTAGGTTTCTTTGTGGAATCAAACCATGGTGTGGAGATACAACATTACTGAAATCATAGAGATGCAGGGATGGAATGAGATCCTAATTGTTAAGACTGTCACTTCCAGGCAAGACCACAAAAAAATGACAGAGAAATGAGGCTCTGTTTATAAACTTCCAGCAAAAGTGATTCTTTCCCTCATTAACTTACTGTAATGTTTTATTCAGAAAAATAAAAGATAAACACTTTCCATAGTATGTTTATAAGCAGCATTTATATTTAATAGTGCTAATATTCCTGAGATTAACATTTGAAAGATTAGGAATTTTTGAAAGATGATCATAGATATAATAAAAGAGTTTTAAAAACACATAAAGATTGTAATTTCTGGCCTTGGAAAAATACATTCTCAAACCTTACAGCTTTTACTTTGCTGTAGATTGTTCTCCACAGATGTCAGTGTAAATAGCCTAGTTCTCTCCTCTTTTCATCATTCATAGCAGTTTTGACATTTT